>NC_142262.1:0-363333 GCF_052056855.1 Sturnus vulgaris
TTGCCTCTAATAAAATTAAGCAAAGAATACAATAAGAGAAATGAGCATCCTTTTAATGTCTGAAATAGTTAGGAATAAAAATGCTGGAAAAGGGCACTCTGAATTGGTGTCACTTGTCATGGATAAAACCCCAGAGTGAGGAATCAGAGCAGAAGTTGAGAGCTGGAATCCTTCTGCAGTCGACTTAATTTTCTTTTCCTCCTCTCTTTCAGGACAGGAAGAATCACGACTCTCCTGGCATCTTTGCCAAGAGCTGTGGTGTTTGATCAGCCAAAGCCCAGAGGCTTCAGCACCAGAGGTCTGAGCCTGGAGGGCTCCTGGTGCTGCCCGTGCTGTGGGCTATGTCAGAGGATGCAGGGTTCCTCTTTGCCTCCCTGCTGGGATTAACTGCCATGGGAATGTGGATCTGGGTGAAACTCCAGCTCTCCTGGTGTTCAGGGGAGCAAGGTCTGAGGGACTCCTCTCTGGGGATGTGCGGTGAAGGACTGAATAGTGTGGAAGGAGAGTATTTATAAACTGTATCACTGTTTCTCCCAAAATTGGGGTGGAGCGGTGATGGGGGTGGTTGGGTTTGGTCTGGGCCTGTTATTCTTTGTGCAATTTTTAAATTCTCTTGTATGATTTACTGTCCGGTATCTTTCTAACAAAAGCTGACATAAATTTAGATTAAGGATTAGAACTTGGGTCCATTCATTGCAAACATTTGACAAGGCTGGAGGACTGGGGGTGGTGACTGCTCTCAGGAAAGGTTACTTATTAATACTGTGTCAGATTTCCCGCAGTGACTGTCAGGCCTGCATGGCTGTGAGTTCGTGCTCTTCTCACTGGGGAAATAAGTTCAGCAAAATTAGAAATGTTAGAAAAATCCAGCCAAAAATTCCACCTCTGTACCCTCTAAGTTTTCCCAGTTTTTCCCAGCTAGGAGCTGCACAGAAGTCAGGCAGGGGAAGTGACAACAGGGAACAGCTGAAAAATTCAAAGGCACAAAGAGGAAAGGGGAAAGGTTTCAGAAAACAATTCTATGGTCTAAGAATAATTTCTGATTCCCTACTGAGAAGAACACGAACTCACAGCCATTCAGGCCTGACAGTCCCCTGCAGTGAGAGCTCAGCACACATCCACAGAGGCAAGTCCAGCATCTTAAATGAAAAAATAAAAATAAAAACCAGAAGAAAAAGGGGATTTCTTCTGCTTCAGAGTTATTTCAAGTTCTTAAAGCCCAAGCAACATTTGCTCTTGATTTTGGTTGGGTGAATCATGAGCAGTGGGCACGGGTCATGCCATTCATTGAGCAGAAAACCCGGGGTCATTTAGAGGGGACACAAGAACTGTTTGTGTAGCGACCTCGGGCTGCAGAGGGGCAGGAGAAAGGCCAAGGGAGCTCCCTGGGGCCACCAGGGCCTGTGGGGAACAGAATGGACGCTTGGATGACCAGTGGAGGTGAGGAGTGGATCTGAGTTCATCTACAGGGAAATAAGGAGGGGATACTCTGGAGTGAAAAGCTGAGGTGATGAGTTCACCCACCTGGGCACGAGTTGTGTTTGCACAAAGTGGGACCAGAGGTGAAGGTCAATCCAAAGTCGATCCTGCTTGACCTCTGAATTCCAGGATAAGTTTTACAAGCTGCCAAATGAGGGAGTAAAAATACACAAAAATGAAACCGAGAGCATTCATGAGGTTCCTGGGAGTCCATTACACTGTTGTCATAGAATTCTTAATGAGTTTTGAGCTTTTAATGACAACAATTCAGTACTTTCTTTGGATTATTCACTGTGTAGGATTTGGGGTTTATCTGGATTTTAAAGGCGTCGTGGTGGCCCTGACACTGCTCAGGAGCTGGTAGGAAAAGCAGGGTCAGAGCTCCTGGCAGGCACAGGGTGTTTTTCCCAGAGTGGACTGTGGAGGAATTGTTTGGGCCTTGGATTGTCCCTCTGGGTGATGCCAGTTGCTGTGATTTGTGTAATTCCATACATTTAACTCCCAATACTTCCCAGCCCAGGAGCTTGAGCTGACAGGGCAGCACACAGATTGTTCTCTGTGCTGTGCCCCGATTTGGGGTTGGCTGTCAGCTTTGCTAGCTCCCGTGAATTATGCCCATAGCCCCGAATTCCCTGCTCAATTCCCACTGCCATAACCTCACAGCGCCTCATGGAGTGGGGATATACTGTGGCAGGAAGCTCAGCAGCATCGGCACAGGGACAGGTGTATATTCCAAAGAATTTGCTGTTTCAAACCCTCATCCCCCAGCCCCGCCGATGTCCCTGGGGGGCACTTGACAGAGTTACCTGGATTTCAGCTGATTTCACCCCCCCGAGCTCGGGCTCCAGGTGATCTTTTCAAGCAGGAGAAGGCAGGGGCCGGAGGCGCTCGTGGCCCGTGCCGAGGCAGTCCCTGGGGCCACGAGAGGACATCTCTCCCTGCAGAATTTCAGTTCTTTCCAGAGCCTCAGCAGTGACAGAGGACAAAGAGGAAGATGAGGAGGAGGAAGAAGGGGGAGAGGGTTTGAGAGGGGGGGAAGCCCAAATCCGTGCTGTGTGCGGAGCTCCGACAGCACGCTGCAGCCCGCAGCTCAGTGTGAGCACGGGGCAGAGGAGGCGATTTCTGGGCATTCAATCACCCTGAGGCGGGCCCGGCACCGCCCCTGCAGCACCGTCCCCAGCACAGCTCGGTACCGCTCCGGGATCACCCGGCCCCGCCCCCGGTGCCGCCCGGGACCACTGGGGACCGCCCCTAAAGCACCGCCCCGGCCCCGCCCGGTCCCGTCCCCGGGACCTCCGTGCCCCGCCTCGCCAAGCCCCGGCTCCGCCCCGAGCCTGCCCGGGCTGCGCCGGGACCATCGCTGGCGGCCCCCGCCCCTCTCCCCCGGGCCGAAGCGGGCTGAAGGAGATGTCCGCACGATTGGAAACGCCGCCGAAAATCGCACCCGTGGGATCGGTGTCGGCGTCGTGCGCAGGCATCCCACTAGAGCGAGCGGGCTCCTTGCTGTGCCACCCTCCTTTTGCAGCCAGAGTTAGAAGGTCGGGGAGCGACACCCGAGCCGCCATCTTGGGAGAGGCAGGCGCGCAGTACCGCGCTCTGCCCACAGGGTGGCGCTTGGGAGACAGGCAAGGGATGGAATCAAGGAGTGTCCCAATCCTTGAGGAAATCCCCCTGAATGAACGCCCCAAAAAACCCCGACCAGAACTGAGAAACCTCCTGCCTCTGTATGAGTGCAAAGGGTGTGCAAGGAGTGTGCAAATAGTGTGCATTAGCAATCGATCGGCAGGCATTGGAAATCGATCGCCGATCTAATCGATCGGCAGGCGCGATCAATCGATCGCCGATCTAATCGATCGGCAGGCATTAGCAATCGATCGCCGATCTAATCGATCGGCAGGCGCGATCAATCGATCGCCGATCTAATCGATCGGCAGGCATTAGCAATCGATCGCCGATCTAATCGATCGGCAGGCGCGATCAATCGATCGCCGATCTAATCGATCGGCAGGCATTAGCAATCGATCGCCGATCTAATCGATCGGCAGGCATTAGCAATCGATCGCCGATCTAATCGATCGGCAGGCGCGATCAATCGATCGCCGATCTAATCGATCGGCAGGCATTAGCAATCGATCGCCGATCTAATCGATCGGCAGGCGCGATCAATCGATCGCCGATCTAATCGATCGGCAGGCATTAGCAATCGATCGCCGATCTAATCGATCGGCAGGCGCGATCAATCGATCGCCGATCTAATCGATCGGCAGGCATTAGCAATCGATCGCCGATCTAATCGATCGGCAGGCGCGATCAATCGATCGCCGATCTATTCCATAGGCACGCATTAGCTATCGATCGCCGATCTGATTTTTCCCGCCATTTTTCATGGATTTTTTCCCCCATTTCTTACTGATTTTTCCCCAATTTTTCATGCATTTTTTCCCGCAATTTTCGTGGATTTTTTCCCATATTTTCCCCATTTCTCACTGATTTTTTCCCCCATTTCTCAATGATTTGTTTCCCCAATTTATCAAAGATTTTTTTTCCCCATTTCACCATGATGTTTCCCCCATTTCTCACTGATTTTTTCCCCCATTTCTCACTGATTTTTTCCCCCCATTTTTCCATGGATATTTCCCGATTTTCCCCCCCATTGCTCACTGATTTTTGCCCCCATTTCTCTCTGAATTTTCCCCCCATTTTCCATGCATTTTTCCCCCCATTAATCACTGATTTTTTCCCCCATTTATCACTGATATTTGCCCCCATTTCTCTCTGAATTTTTCCTTCCATTTTTCATGCATTTTTCCGCCCATTAATCACTGATTTTCTCCCCATTTATCACTGATTATTGCCCCCATTTTTCACTTATTTTTTCCCCACAGCATCGGCCACCACAGCACGAGCGACAACAGCTCGCTCTGTTCCCGCCATTGCCCATGGATTGTTTGCCTGTTTTCCATGGACTTTTTCCCCATTTCTCACTGATCCCCCCCCCCCCCCCCCATTTCTCACTGAATATTCCCCCATTTTTCATCGACTTTTCCCCCATTTCTCACTGATTTTTTCCCCATTTCTCAATTATTTTTTCCCCCACTTTTCCCCGTTTCTCACTGATTTATTCCCCCATTTTTCATGGATTTTTTTTCCCCCATTTCTCACTGATTTTTTTCCCCGTTTTTCAAAGATTCCCCCCCCGTTTTTCACTGATTTTTCTCCATTTCTCACTGATTTTCCCACCATTTTTCATGTGGTTTTTTTCCATTTCTCACTGATGTTTTACCCCATTCTTATTACCATTCTCATAGCTCTATTTTATATTTATACATATTCTTATATTTGCATTATTTCTGTTATACACTAGATTTTTCATAGATATTTGCTACTTAGATTTCATTATATTTTACATGTATACCAATCTATTTCTATTCTTTATATTTTATTTTTATATTAGCTATAAAAACCGTGCCTCTACCCAAATAAAAAGCATTTAAACATTCCTTTTAGACTATATTTAGGTATTTTTTATGGTTCTGTTTTTCATGCATTCTACACCCACCCCTCCCTCTCAATGTTCTGGCACCCAGCATGACCCCCCCCCCCCCCCCATGCCCGACTCACCTGCTCCTCCAGCGCAGCCCGGCTCCCTTTCCCAGGGACCTTGGGGTGCCCCAAACCACGTCGGAGCCCCCAGTCTCCACACCCTCCCCCTCCGTAGGGAACGGGAATGGGATGGGGAGCACACAGGACAAGAAAGGAACACAAAAGACACACTGGACAGAGAGAAGAAAAGGGCTGGAAGCTGGATATGAGGATGAAAGTGGAGCAGCAACAAACCTCAGGACTCTTGACTAGAGAGTGTGGCTGCTGAACGTCTCAAAAAAAACCCCCAGCTCCAACACAACATGCTGTGCTCACGGCTCGGCCTGGGACTCATCAGTGAACATCTCTCTCTTGCCAGGGCCATAAAGCCCCCGAGAAAACACGAGGTGAGGTTGATGCGCTCCGGCTTTGCTCCTGCTCAGCCCTAACCCCAGCCCCTGCTGCCAGTGAGCACCCTGATCTCTGAACCTCTTCTCAGCTTGTTTGTACGCTTCCAAATTCCTTCCTCTTTCTTCAAGCTTCATCTGTTTCCTGGCATTGGGAGAATGACAAGTGTTTAGCACAGCGCAATGAATACAACAGTCTCATTTTCAGAAGACACAACTGAACGAGAACCGACAGCAGCACTGCTTCGAGACAATCTGGGCACACGTTTCCCTTCCAGCAATCTGAGTGTTCTTTTGTGTCACGCCTGAAATTCTGAAAATGGTTTTTTGAGAAAAATTATCCATAACTAGAAAACAATCAAACCAAATAAATAGAACCCCTAGGATATAATAACAGCCCATATACTACAACACTCCAATTCTAATATTAATAAGAAAACAGAAATTAGCTACACAGCATTACCTCAAACAAACACTACATACTGGCAAGAATCAAAACCACCACAAAATAATTCAAAAACTACCCTATGCCTTATGCTACAGGCTAGAACGCCATCGGCAAACCTTATCAAGGTATCCTTTAAAAACAACGCCCCACCAAAAACAAAAACAACACAAAACGCCATTCAAGAACTCCCTTATCAACACCTGAATGAAAAAACATGGCATTAGATAAATAGACCATAGCCCTTATCATACACCATCTACAAACAAAATAAAGCTAGACCATACATCCTCGAAAACCACCTTCAAAGCACGACATTAGAAAAACAAAACTTCCCAGAATTAAAAGCTGTATCTAACAAAAGCCGTCTGATAAAATTAACAACCAAGCCCCCACCATCAGAGCTGCCCCTACTAAACTCCCCATCGTACATATGAAAAATCAGTTTTAAAAACCTACTTCAATTCATTCTGCCTCAAATACAAAGCCATCCAGAAAGTTACCTTCACTCAAAAACAAAAGCGCACGTAGTAAATAACATTAAAAAATAAATCAGCACACTACACACCACAAGCATAAAATATTGAATTAAAACCAAAAATACCCCTAGTCATTAAAGAGCCCAGCCGCAAGCTATATTTAACTATAACTTCGTGCAAACGTACACATATCATTAAAATAGATTTCTTTCAGAATACAACTGATGATCTAAAATAGTAAAATGTCCGAGAACGATATTATAATAGGATATCCTCGATCATCCTCCCGCAAATTCTCTCCACTGTATTGTCCGACACACACCGGAAAAAAAATCCAGTTTTTACTTTTTTCAGCTAACTTCTCATTTATTAGCTGAGAGGAATGTTGAATTTGTCTTTACAAATGAGCTGTGGATCAGCCTGTAGATAAGGCTAGCACTGAGAGATAAAAGAAACAATGGGATGGATTCCACTGATTGATGAATGGAAAGAGATATTTGCCTTTACAAACAAACTGCAGGGCTGCTGATAAATGAAATTGGATATCGAAAGATGAAAGAAGCAACGGGGGGAAACTATGAATTCTATAAGAATTAAAAATTAAAAGGGAGGGTTATACATTAGAGGGGAATTTCAGGTATCAGGCGTTCCGGGAAGTCTGTGCCTCTCAAGTACCTCAGCCAATGGGAAAAGAGAGAGGGAAATGCGGCCGGGAAAATAGGATAAAAAGGAGGCTGCGTCCTCCAAAAATTTGAGAGATCCCAGGGGAATGTCCCATGGCCTCTCCCTTTATTCGAATAAAGCAAAAAGGACTCCTCCGTTTCCTTTTTGGACATAAACCGCTGGTGTTTGTGGATTAATTTTCCTGACATTTAGCAACATATTGTTAAAAAAAAAAAAAAAAAAAAAAAAAAAAAAAGTGATCCAGAAGAGGGCAACATTGACAGCCATTCCAAGACAGGATGAACAAATGCTTTCACATTGACAGAGGATGCTGCGATGTTCTGAGAACAGAAGATAGAATAAAATAAAGGAAGGTGATGTTACAAGACAGAAAAGGGTAAAATAAAAGGAGTACCTGAGACTGGGGGGCGGGGGGGAAGAAAATGGGGAAATATTAATTGCTACACACTAGGTACAAATGCTTTTTACAAGTAATTTATGAGAAGCAAGCTAAAAGCGTCTTACTGCTGCTAGTGATATCATGCTCCAAGCTCTGCTAATAATTCCTATTTCTAGCAATAGTTAAATTGAACTCACTACATTCCAACTATTTTTCTGCTTGTTTAGATGGCAGATCCGTTTGGAACACACCTTAGTATAGCAAATTCTATGCCCAGGTAGGGACCTCTCAGTTCTTCCATAAAACATTTTCTTCTGCATTATGGCAAGCCTTTGTTTTAGCTTGACAGCTTTCTTGAAACTTAAATTTACGCATGTATCCAAAGACATTTGCAATTCCAGAAATCGGTAGGCACATAATATGGAAAGTAAATAACATTCTCGAGAGGGAGTTGCTTTGTTACTGAGGGGATGAAAAGCAAGGCTAGAGCTAGTAGAACTACTCAAGAAATTGGACTTAACGCAGCTTTTACAAGGCTCAAAGTAGCCATACCGAGATGTTTGAGCTAAAAGCCCCAGTTACCAGACTTACAGGCCTAATAGTTATCACCACACCACATTCCCTGGTTGCAGTATTTTTAACAGCAGTGCAGAACGCTACTGAAAATTATTTTTAGGTTGAATTGTTCTCTCCCCTCACTGCCTGTGTAGCTGTTAGAGGCTTCCAGGAGGCTGGGGAAGCAGACTGCTGGTTTCACTTCCAGACAGGTCACTTCCGTGGTCTGCTGGAGGGCACTTTGAAGCCCGTGTCCTTTTCTTGCTCTATTGTATCTGACAACTTTCCTCCCCCACGTCTGTTTTTTAGCGGGCAGCATTTTTGGAGGGCCAGTCAAAGACCTCAGGCTCCGAGAGAATTCGTCTGCTTTGCTCTGTTTATGTGTGCAACAGATGGGAGCAGCAACTAAGTCAAGTAGTAACTTCTGAGCTGCCCAGTTATCAGTAAACCAAAATATTCTTTTGTGACTCTCGCCAGACGAACATATCATCCTATCCGAGTCACACACTGCCCCTCTGGCATTTTCCAGTCAGACAAAGAATTCCTGGCCCCTTGCATGAACCTCAGCTCTCCACCTTGTTCCAGAAAGAGTTCTAGATCCAAGGCCCAGTGAGCCAGTTACCCTTTGCTGCCCTGAGCAGTATGGAAACAGCCAAGCCCCAGCCCTGCAGCCCTGCCTAACTCGCCTTTGCCTCCCAAACCTGAACCTTTTCCTTGGCTGTGGCATCCTCACTCATGCAATCCTGAAGACAAAAATCTGATTTGGCAGGTGAGGCCGTTTCTAACGCAAAGCTTCACCAAGGTTTCTCTTCCAACTTCAGCCTTAAACAGTCCTGTCCTCCTCAGACAGCCCCCACCTCCAGCCTTTAGCTGTAAATACTTACTGGTTTATAGCTAATGCTTGCCACCCCTCAAAATTAAGTCTTTTGATATGCATTTACATCCCTCCCTAACCATGTCCTCATCACCCTTCCCAAACTCAGCCTCATCTCCAGGCCTAGAACCTCTCCCTAGGTGAGGGACTGTCCTCGGGTAGGAGTGCTGACAGACCTGTGCATGAGCCCAGCTGCATAGCCCGTGCTAATCCCAGCCCAGCTCTAGCCTTTAAACCCACTGGGGCTTTGGTACTGGAGGCCCAGTTACAGTAACCCCTGTGGCCGTTCCGCTTCCAGGCCATCTGTGAGTTGTGATCCCCCACCCTACACCACTTTGGTGAGAAATGCATTCCTTTCTTACAATAAAGTTTTCATTTTATGTCTAAATTCAAGCATTCAGAGAAAACGTGTAGCAATTATATCAAGACAGACATGACAGGCACCAACAGTAGTCTTTCATTACACACTTTTCATGCCTTCTCTCCACAGATTTCTTTGAGGCAACTCTGACTCCTTTTCTCACAGGCAGCTCCACACAGCACCGACTCCTCCTCTCCTCTGTACGACTGGCTAAACCCCAGCCTGTCCCTTCCCCAGCCACCTGAGCCTGTCTGTCCCACACACAGCATCCTCTCACCTTGTCCATCCCTTGCACGGCCACGTGTCCCTTCCTCCTCGCAGCACAGCCAGCAGGCTCCAGCCCACACTGCAGCAGGCTCTGCACCTCCTGCTGGAGCTGTGCTTAGTGAAACTGGCAGCCAGCTGACCCACGCTTTTATAACAACCAGCCTCACTGGGCAGGCAAGGCTGTTTCCACTCCTTGCTAATCAGTACAGCTGTAACTCGTTGGCAACTAGTGCCTTCTGCACTATCCTTACAAACTATTCTCCTACAGAAATGGACCGGAATTCCGCGGGGATTTTCCGGGGATTCCGGGGGGATTTTCTGGGGATTCCGGGAGGATTTTGTCGGGAATTCCGGGGGGATTTTGTCGGGGATTCCGGGGGGAATTTCTGGGGATTCCGGGCGGATTTTATCGGGGATTCCTGGGGGATATTCCCGGGGATTCCGGGGGGATTTTATCGGGGATTCTGGGCATATTTTCTCGCGGATTCCGGGGGGATTTTCTCAGGGATTCCGGGGAGATTTTATCGGGGATTCCGGGGGGATTTTTCCCGGGAAATGCGGGGGGCTTTTTCCCCGCGATTCCAGGGGGATTTTCCAGGGGATTCCAGGGGGATTTTATCGGGGATACCTGGGGGATTTTCCAGGGGATTCCTGGGGGATTTTCCCGGGGATTCCGGGGGGATTTTCACGGGGATTCCGGGGGGATTTTCACTGGGATTCCGGGGCGATTTTCTCAGGGAATTCCGGGGGATTTTCTCGGGAATTCCGGGAGGATTTTCCCGAGTATTCGGGGGGATTTTCCCGAGTATTCCGGGGGGATTTTTTCGGGGAGTCCGGGGGGATTTTCCCGGGGATTCCGAGGGGATATTCCCGGGGAATTCCGGGGGGATTTTCTCCGGGATTCCGGGGGGATTTTCCAGGGGTTTCAGCGAGGAATTTCCCAGGGAATTCCCGGTGGATTTTCCAGGGGATTCCGGGTGGATTTTCTCGGGGATTCCGGGGGGAATTTTTCGGGGAGTCCGGAGGGATTTTCCCGGGGTATCCGGGGTGATTTTACGAGGAATTCCGGGGGGATTTTCCCGAGTGTTCCGGGGGGATTTCCTCGGGGATTACGGGATGATTTTCTCGGGCAATTCCGGGGGATGTTCTCGGGTATTCCGGGGCCATTATCTCGGTGATTCCGGGGAGATTTTCTCGGGGATTCCGAGATTATTTTCCCGGGGAATTCATGGGGATTTTCCCGGGGATTCCGGGGGGATATTCGCGGGGATTCCGGGGGATTTTCTCGGAGATTCCGGGGGGATTTTCATGGGGATTCCGGGGTATTTTCTCCTGGATTCCGGGGAATTTTCCGTGGATTCCTGGGGGATTTTGCCGAGTATTTCGGGAGAATTTTCTCGGGGATTCCGGGGTGATTTTCCCGGGAAATTCCGGGGGATTTTCTCGGGGATTCCGGGGGATTTTTTCGGGGAGTCCGGAGGTATTTTCCCGGGGATTCCGGGGGGATTTTACGAGGAATTCCGGGGGGGTTTTCTCGGCGATACCGGGGGGATATTCTCGGGGATTCCGGGATGATTTTCCCGGGGAATTCCAGGGGATTATTCCGGCGATTCCGGGGGGATTTTCTCGGCGATTGCGGGGGGATTTTCTCGGGGATTCCGGGGGGATTATCCCGGGGAATTCTAGGGGATTTTCTCGGGGATTCCGGGGGGATTTTCCCGGGGAATTCCGGGGGGATTTTCTCGGGGAGTCCGGGGAGATTTGCCCGGGGATTCCGAGGGATTTTCAGGGGAATCCGGGGGGATTTTCTCGGGGATTCAGGGGGGTTTTTCTCGGGGATTCAGGGGGGATTTTCCAGGGGATTCCGGGGGGATTTTCTCGCGTATTCCCGGGGCATTTTCCTGGAGATTCCAGGGGGATTTTATCGGGGATTCCGGGGGGATTATCCAGGGGATTCCCGGGGGTTTTTCCAGGGGATTCCGGGCATATTTTCCCGAGTATTACGGGCGAATTTTCTCGGGGATTCCGGGGGGGCTTTCACAGGGATTTCTGGGGGATTTTCGCGTGGATTCCGGGGGGATTTTCTCGCGGATTCCGGGGGCTATTTTCCCGGGGATTCCGGGGGAAATTTCTCGGGGAGTCCGGGGGGATTTTCTAGGGGAATTCCGGGGGATTTTCTCGGGGATTCTGGGGGATTTTCCCGGCGATTCCGGGTTGATTTTCCCGGGGACTCCGGGGGAATTTTCTCGGGGATTTCTGGAGGATTTTCCCGGGGATTCCGGGCGGATTTTCTCGTGGATTCCGGGAGGATTTTCCCGGGGAATTCCGAGGGATTTTCAGGGGAATCCGGGGGGATTTTCTCGGGGATTCAGGGGGGATTTTCCACGGGATTCCGGGGGGATTTTCTCGGGGATTCCGGGGAGATTTTCTCACGTATTCCCGGGGCATTTTCCTGGAGATTCCAGGGGGATTTTATCGGGGATTCCGGGGGGATTATCCAGGGGATTCCGGGGGGATATTGCAGAGTATTCCGGGGGGATTTTCTGGGGGATTCCGGGGGGATTTTCCCGGCGAATTCCGGGGGGATTTTCTCGGGGATTCCTAGGGGATTTTCCAGGGGATTCCGGGGTGATTATCCCGGGGATTTTCCAGGGGGATTTTCCCGGGGATTCCGGGGGATTTTCTCGGGGATTCCGGGGGGTTTTTCCCGGGGATTCCCGGGGATTTTCTCTCGGATTTTTTCCCCAATTTTTCAAGCATTTTTTCCCGCAATTTTCCTGGATTTTTCCCAAATTTTCCCCATTTCTCACTGATTATTTTCCCCATTTCTCAATGATGTTTTTCCCCATTTTCCCCCCATTTCTCACTGATTTTTATCCCCCATTTTTCAATGATTTTTCCCCATTTCTCTCTGATTTTTGCCCCATTTCACCATGATGTTTTCCCCATTTCTCACTGATTTTTCCGTTGATTTTTCATGGATTTTTCCACTTATTTTTCGTGGATTTTTTCCCCATTTTTCCCCATTTCTCACTGATTTTTTCCCCCATTTATCACTCCTTTTTCCCCATTTTTCCCCATTTCTCACTGATTTTTTCCGCCATTTTTCATTGATTTTTTCCGCCATTTTTCATGGATGTTTCCCCCAATTTTCATGGATATTTCCTGATTTCCCCCCCCATTTCTCACTGATATTTGCCCCCATTTCTCTCTGAATTATTCCCCCCATTTTTCATGCATTTTCCCGCCCATTAATCACTGATTTTTTCCCCATTTCTCACCGACTTTTCCCCCCATTTCTCACTGATTTTTATGCCCCACTTCTGACTGATTTTTCCCAATTTTTCGTTGATCTTTTTCCCCATTCCACACCGATTTTTCCCCCATTTCTCTCTGATTTTTCCATCATTTTTCATGGTTTTTCCCCCCCATTTCTCACTGATTTTACCCCCTTTCTCACTGATTTTATTAATGTTTGTATTTCTATTTCTATTTCTATTTATATTTATATTTATTATTATTGTTTTGCATGTTTATGTTTATGTTTATGTTTATGTTTATGTTTATGTTTCTATCTATGCAGGTTAACGTTTGTGCATGTTCATGTCTATGTTTATATTTATGCATATTTATTTTTATGCCGGCGAACGCGGGCAGGCGTTTTATGTAAACGCCTATTCGCCGGGGTCCTAGAGAGGCCGCCATCTTGAGCGTGTCGGGACTCTCAAAATGGCGGCTCGGGCGGCACCCCGGCTGACCTGCCAAAAATGGCGGCAGAAAGGGCGGGAAAAAATCAGGACCCCGGTGTGTAGGCATAAGATGCCTGATTACATCGCCGACGCCGATCCGCTCGCCGCCAATTTTCCCGGATGTTTCAGAGCGTGCCGACAACGGCCGCGCGGTCCGCGGTGCCGCGGGCGTGAGGGCGCCGGCGGGCGCGGACAGGCGTTTTATGTAAACGCCTATCCGCCGGGGTCCTAGAGAGGCCGCCATCTTGAGTGTGTCCGCACTCTCAAAATGGCGCCTCGGGCGGCACCCCGGCTGACCTGCCAAAAATGGCGGCAGAAAGGGCGGGAAAAAATCAGGACCCCGGTGTGTAGGCACAAGATGCCTGATTACATCGCCGACGCCGATCCGCTCGCCGCCAATTTTCCCGGATGTTTCAGAGCGTGCCGACAACGGCCGCGCGGTCCGCGGTGCCGCGGGCGTGAGGGCGCCGGCGGGCGCGGACAGGCGTTTTATGTAAACGCCTATCCCCCGGGGTCCTAGAGAGGCCGCCATCTTGAGCGTGTCGGGACTCTCAAAATGGCGCCTCGGGCGGCACCCCGGCTGACCTGCCAAAAATGGCGGCAGAAAGGGCGGGGAAAAAATCAGGACCCCGGTGTGTAGGCATAAGATGCCTGATTACATCGCCGACGCCGATCCGCTCGCCGACAATTTTCCCGGACGTTTCAGAGCGTGCCGACAACGGCCGCGCGGTCCGCGGTGCCGCGGGCGTGAGGGCGCCGGCGGGCGCGGACAGGCGTTTTATGTAAACGCCTATCCGCCGGGGTCCTAGAGAGGCCGCCATCTTGAGTGTGTCCGCACTCTCAAAATGGCGCCTCGGGCGGCACCCCGGCTGACCTGCCAAAAATGGCGGCAGAAAGGGCGGGAAAAAATCAGGACCCCGGTGTGTAGGCACAAGATGCCTGATTACATCGCCGACGCCGATCCGCTCGCCGACAATTTTCCCGGATGTTTCAGAGCGTGCCGACAACGGCCGCGCGGTCCCCGGTGCCGCGGGCGTGAGGGCGCCGGCGGGCGCGGACAGGCGTTTTATGTAAACGCCTATCCGCCGGGGTCCTAGAGAGGCCGCCATCTTGAGTGTGTCCGCACTCTCAAAATGGCGGCTCAGGAGGCACTCCGGCTGACCTGCCAAAAATGGCGGCAGAAAGGGCGGGAAAAAATCAGGACCCCGGTGTGTAGGCATAAGATGCCTGATTAAATCGCCGACGTCGATCCGCTCGCCGACAATTTTCCCGGACGTGTCAGAGCGTGCCGACAACGGCCGCGCGGTCCGCGGTGCCGCGGGCGTGAGGGCGCCGGCGAGCGCGGACAGGCGTTTTATGTAAACGCCTATCCCCCGGGGTCCTAGAGAGGCCGCCATCTTGAGCGCTGCCGCACGGCTGGGTCCCGGCCCGCGGGCCCTTCCGCCATCCTGAGAGGGGCACGGTGCAGTACCCGCCTGTGTCCACACGGCGGCAGCACTGCCGCCCAACTCACCCCGGCACTGCCGCCCTGTCAGGGACAGACAGAGAAGGGAGAGAGTTCCAAGCACCAGAGTCCCCACCCGTCATAAAATCCTCTCAATGAACGCCCCAAAAAAACCCCGACCCAAACTAAAAATGCCCTGCCTCTGACCAAATGAAAAAAAAAAAACCTTTTATATATATAAATCATCTATTTTTTAATATTTAATTTCTAGTCATAATCTATACATATTTCATATATTCAATTTAATTGCTATTCTATTTATCATATATACAATATTATTTTATTATTCATTATATACATAGATTTATATTACTAATGTTATTTCTATTTTATCTATATCCATCTATATTTGGAGGTTCATAGTTTTTAATATTATTTCTTTAAAAGCTCTGCCTCTAACCAAATAGAAACAAAAAACTCGATTATTTTAAATTATATTTGAATATATTTTTCTATTTAGTTTTCATATTTATATCTGTAGATTTATATGTCTATATTGTGTATTCTATATTTATATACTATTTAATGTAGTTTTTACTAGTATATTAATATACTAGATGCTATTTACATTCTATTATAACATACTATTTAATAGAACATATTAAAATCGATAAATTATTTATATTACATACTACATACATGTATTTTATATTTATATTTATTTCTATATATTTATACTTACATATATATATGCATATATAGTTATAATAATTTTATGTCAGTATCTATTTTTGCATATTTGTATATTTTTGCCTATATTATTTTCAAAAAACCCTCCTCTAACCAAATAAAAACCAATAAAACATTCCTTTTAAAGTCTGAATATTTATATATTTCTATTTTCATAACATAATATAATGTAATGTAATATATTTATATATTGGTTTCTTATATTTGCTTCTATATTTTTATTCTTTATCTTTTCTATTTACAGTATCTATAAAAAAACCCTACCTCTATCCAAACACAAGCCAATAAAACATTCCTTTTAGACTATATTTAGCTATTTTTTAAGGTTCTGTTTTTCATGCATTCTACACCCACCCCTCCCTCTCAATGTTCTGGCACCCACCATGACCCCCCCCCCCATGCCCGACTCACCTGCTCCTCCAGCGCAGCCCGGCTCCCTCTCCCAGGGACCTTGGGGTGCCCCAAACCACGTCGGAGCCCCCCTCAGCCTTTTTTCCTCACCCCAAAGAAGGCACAGAACGACTCCTTTAATGAAGTTGTTTTAACAATTGTAAGGCTAGAGCTTTTGGTATCCACTGCTTGCCATCCCTTGTAAACCAATTTTTTTCTTCTTTCTTCTGCAGCTTAATAAACCTCTTTTTTTCCCCATAGTTTTCCAAATGCATGTATTACCGCATATGCATATTTAGAATCAGTAAATATATTTAATGTCTTGTCCTGCTATAATTCACAGGCTCTCACAAGCGTGTGCAGCTCTGCTGTCTGAGCTGACCAGGTGGCTGGTAACCTCCCCCCTTCCTTTAATTGCTTTCCATTCACGATAGAGTATCCTGTAAATCATGAAGAATGGGGGGGAAAAATCAGTGAGAAATGGGGAAAAAAATCCATGAAAAATGGGGGAACAAATCAGTGAGCAACGGGGAAAAGTGGGGAAAAGTTAATTGAGAAATGGGGGAAAAATCAGTGAGAAATGGGGAAAAAATCCCTGAAGAATGGGGGAAAAAATCAGTGAGAAATGGGGGGAAAGTGGGGAAAAAATCCGTGAGAAATGGGGGAAAAATCAGTGAGAAATGGGTGGGGAAATTCCATGAAAAATGGCGAAAGAAATCAGAGAGAAATGGGGAAAAATGGGTAAAAAATCAGTGCGAAATGGGGGGGGGAAATCAATGAGAAATCGGGGAAAAACATAAGTAAGAAACGGGGGGGAAAAATCCATGAAAAATGGGGAAAAATCAGTGGGAAATGGGGATAAATCTGGAAAAAATCCATGAAAAATGGGGGAAAATATCAGTGAGAAATGGGGGAAAATGGGGAAAAAGTCAGTGAGAAATGGGGAAAAATCAGTGAAAAACGGGGGGAAAACTCCATGAAGAATGGGAAAAAAAATCAGTGAGAAATGGGGGAAAAAATCCCTGAAAAATGGGGGGAAATATCAGTGAGAAATGGGAAAAAAATGGGGAAAAAATCATTGATAAATCGGGGGAAAAATCAGTGTGAAAGGGGGGGAAAAATCGGGATCGGGGACGTGGACCGGGACTGGGATCGGGGACCGGGACGGGGAAATGGGACAGGGACCGGGATCGCGGACGGGGACCTGGGACAGGGACCGGGACCGGGATCGGGGACGGGGACTGGAGACAGGGACCGGGACCGGGACTGGGGACTGGGATCAGGACCGTGATCGGGTTCCGGGACGGGGAACTGGGACTGGGACCAGGATCGGGGACCGGAACCGGGCACTGGGACCGGGACCAGGACTGGGGACGGGGACTGGGGACAGTGACCGGGACTGCAATCGGCACCGCCCCCCGAACCGCTCCCGGAACCGCTCCCCGGGCTATCCCGGCACGGCGACCGGGAACGCCCCCGGCACCGCCCCGGCACCGCCCCCGGTGCCGCCCCCGGCACTGCCCCGGCACCGCCCCGGGTAGCGCCCCCGGCACCGCCCCCGGGGCGGGCCGCCGAACGCACGCGATGACGCGCGGGGGGCGGGACGGCGCGGGGCGGTGACGCGCTTCATGCCAGGAGCAGGGCCCGGGTGCGACGAAGACGGGAGCGGGACGACCCGATACCGCGCGGGGCCGCGGGCCCGTGCGGAGCCCGGCCCGCTGGGTAGGGGCCGCCAATGGCACCGGGGCTTCTGCTTCGGCTTCTGTCCGTGTCGGCGGGGAGGCCCCAGCCAGCGGTGCCCCTCTCCCTCGGCGACACGGGCGTGGAACTCGGCATCGGGCGCTGCATCGCCGCGGACAGCAGGGGGCGCACGGGTACCGATACTGCCATGGGGCCCGGCGCTGCTCTCCTGCTCCGCCGCCAGGCGGCGCTGCGCTGCCGTCCTGCCGCGCCTCCGGGCACGCTCGGTTTCCTCGGGACCCCGGGCCCCGCCTGTCCCGCCGCTGCGGAGGCGGGGGATGCTTTATGGGACTGCCCGAGCTGGCGGTGCCGGGTCTGGGGCGTTGGGGCGCGCCTTGGGGGGCTGCGGGTGCGCTCGTTTCCTCTTCTGCATGGCCTTCTGTGTGAGCATCTCTCGTTGCGACTGCTCTTGGAGAGTCAAACCCCTCCTCCTAAGTGGTCTCAGGAGCCTGGCAGGGTGAGTTTTGTTTCACAGGGGAAAGGGCCACTGGTCGTGTCCAGAGACCTGTGCACCCAGCCAGGTTTCTGCCTGATAAAATTCCAAATGGATGAGGATTTCTCCCAGCCCCAAGCTGCCCCCACCTGTAACCCTGGCTGCCTTTGGGGTGCCCAAAGCCTCCTCTGTGCAGATCTCAGGAACCTGGGAGGGGTGAACAATGTTGCACAGGGAAAAACCCCACAGATTTTATCTCCGGGCCTGGGGCCAGGAGCAGGCATTTGCGTGCTATAATTCCAGAAGGAGCACGGTGTCTCCCAGACCCAAGCCGCATCCAGCTGTGACCCAGCTGCTCTTGGAGTGCCAAAAGCCTCCTCGTAGCTGATCTCAGGAACCCTGGAAGGGTGAGTTTGGTTTCACAGGGAAAAGGCCTCCGTTTGTGTCCAGAGATCAAATAAGGGACTCTGCTTTTCCTCTAGTTCTCCTTCCTGTTTTCACCTGGGCTACAAGGATGGGCATGGCCTGTATTTCTCATATCAAAGTGATGTTACTAAATTTGTCCAGAAGTTCTGATTGTTATTTTTATTAGTAGTAGTAATTTTCTGATAGAAAACACTCTCATTTTGCCTTTCCCACGTTGTTTCCAGGTGCTGCCCAGGATGGACATCCGTGGTCTCAGACAGTGATTCCCGAGGAGCAAGGAAAGCCTTTTCCTCACCTGCACAGTTCAGGTGGATGGGACAGAATTGGTGTGGCCTGACAAGGCAGGAAAAGCTGTCTGTGTTCTGGAGTGCCTTGAAAGCTTTCTCCGTCAGGTTTGGAAGGGGTTTCTCTTTGGGATTTCTTGTGATGCAGCACCACGGGTATCCCTTTGTGCCAAGTCCAGTGCTAAAGGATTGAAGAACTGACAAGTGGGGTCTGGGATGAAAATGCCTCTAATAAAATTAAGCAAAGAATACAATAAGAGAAATGAGCATCCTTTTAATGTCTGAAATAGTTAGGAATAAAAATGCTGGAAAAGGGCACTCTGAATTGGTGTCACTTGTCATGGATAAAACCCCAGAGTGAGGAATCAGAGCAGAAGTTGAGAGCTGGAATCCTTCTGCAGTCGACTTAATTTTCTTTTCCTCCTCTCTTTCAGGACAGGAAGAATCACGACTCTCCTGGCATCTTTGCCAAGAGCTGTGGTGTTTGATCAGCCAAAGCCCAGAGGCTTCAGCACCAGAGGTCTGAGCCTGGAGGGCTCCTGGTGCTGCCCGTGCTGTGGGCTATGTCAGAGGATGCAGGGTTCCTCTTTGCCTCCCTGCTGGGATTAACTGCCATGGGAATGTGGGATCTGGGTGAAACTCCAGCTCTCCTGGTGTTCAGGGGAGCAAGGTCTGAGGGACTCCTCTCTGGGGATGTGCGGTGAAGGACTGAATAGTGTGGAAGGAGAGTATTTATAAACTGTATCACTGTTTCTCCCAAAATTGGGGTGGAGCGGTGATGGGGGTGGTTGGGTTTGGTCTGGGCCTGTTATTCTTTGTGCAATTTTTAAATTCTCTTGTATGATTTACTGTCCGGTATCTTTCTAACAAAAGCTGACATAAATTTAGATTAAGGATTAGAACTTGGGTCCATTCATTGCAAACATTTGACAAGGCTGGAGGACTGGGGGTGGTGACTGCTCTCAGGAAAGGTTACTTATTAATACTGTGTCAGATTTCCCGCAGTGACTGTCAGGCCTGCATGGCTGTGAGTTCGTGCTCTTCTCACTGGGGAAATAAGTTCAGCAAAATTAGAAATGTTAGAAAAATCCAGCCAAAAATTCCACCTCTGTACCCTCTAAGTTTTCCCAGTTTTTCCCAGCTAGGAGCTGCACAGAAGTCAGGCAGGGGAAGTGACAACAGGGAACAGCTGAAAAATTCAAAGGCACAAAGAGGAAAGGGGAAAGGTTTCAGAAAACAATTCTATGGTCTAAGAATAATTTCTGATTCCCTACTGAGAAGAACACGAACTCACAGCCATTCAGGCCTGACAGTCCCCTGCAGTGAGAGCTCAGCACACATCCACAGAGGCAAGTCCAGCATCTTAAATGAAAAAATAAAAATAAAAACCAGAAGAAAAAGGGGATTTCTTCTGCTTCAGAGTTATTTCAAGTTCTTAAAGCCCAAGCAACATTTGCTCTTGATTTTGGTTGGGTGAATCATGAGCAGTGGGCACGGGTCATGCCATTCATTGAGCAGAAAACCCGGGGTCATTTAGAGGGGACACAAGAACTGTTTGTGTAGCGACCTCGGGCTGCAGAGGGGCAGGAGAAAGGCCAAGGGAGCTCCCTGGGGCCACCAGGGCCTGTGGGGAACAGAATGGACGCTTGGATGACCAGTGGAGGTGAGGAGTGGATCTGAGTTCATCTACAGGGAAATAAGGAGGGGATACTCTGGAGTGAAAAGCTGAGGTGATGAGTTCACCCACCTGGGCACGAGTTGTGTTTGCACAAAGTGGGACCAGAGGTGAAGGTCAATCCAAAGTCGATCCTGCTTGACCTCTGAATTCCAGGATAAGTTTTACAAGCTGCCAAATGAGGGAGTAAAAATACACAAAAATGAAACCGAGAGCATTCATGAGGTTCCTGGGAGTCCATTACACTGTTGTCATAGAATTCTTAATGAGTTTTGAGCTTTTAATGACAACAATTCAGTACTTTCTTTGGATTATTCACTGTGTAGGATTTGGGGTTTATCTGGATTTTAAAGGCGTCGTGGTGGCCCTGACACTGCTCAGGAGCTGGTAGGAAAAGCAGGGTCAGAGCTCCTGGCAGGCACAGGGTGTTTTTCCCAGAGTGGACTGTGGAGGAATTGTTTGGGCCTTGGATTGTCCCTCTGGGTGATGCCAGTTGCTGTGATTTGTGTAATTCCATACATTTAACTCCCAATACTTCCCAGCCCAGGAGCTTGAGCTGACAGGGCAGCACACAGATTGTTCTCTGTGCTGTGCCCCGATTTGGGGTTGGCTGTCAGCTTTGCTAGCTCCCGTGAATTATGCCCATAGCCCCGAATTCCCTGCTCAATTCCCACTGCCATAACCTCACAGCGCCTCATGGAGTGGGGATATACTGTGGCAGGAAGCTCAGCAGCATCGGCACAGGGACAGGTGTATATTCCAAAGAATTTGCTGTTTCAAACCCTCATCCCCCAGCCCCGCCGATGTCCCTGGGGGGCACTTGACAGAGTTACCTGGATTTCAGCTGATTTCACCCCCCCGAGCTCGGGCTCCAGGTGATCTTTTCAAGCAGGAGAAGGCAGGGGCCGGAGGCGCTCGTGGCCCGTGCCGAGGCAGTCCCTGGGGCCACGAGAGGACATCTCTCCCTGCAGAATTTCAGTTCTTTCCAGAGCCTCAGCAGTGACAGAGGACAAAGAGGAAGATGAGGAGGAGGAAGAAGGGGGAGAGGGTTTGAGAGGGGGGGAAGCCCAAATCCGTGCTGTGTGCGGAGCTCCGACAGCACGCTGCAGCCCGCAGCTCAGTGTGAGCACGGGGCAGAGGAGGCGATTTCTGGGCATTCAATCACCCTGAGGCGGGCCCGGCACCGCCCCTGCAGCACCGTCCCCAGCACAGCTCGGTACCGCTCCGGGATCACCCGGCCCCGCCCCCGGTGCCGCCCGGGACCACTGGGGACCGCCCCTAAAGCACCGCCCCGGCCCCGCCCGGTCCCGTCCCCGGGACCTCCGTGCCCCGCCTCGCCAAGCCCCGGCTCCGCCCCGAGCCTGCCCGGGCTGCGCCGGGACCATCGCTGGCGGCCCCGCCCCTCTCCCCCGGGCCGAAGCGGGCTGAAGGAGATGTCCGCACGATTGGAAACGCCGCCGAAAATCGCACCCGTGGGATCGGTGTCGGCGTCGTGCGCAGGCATCCCACTAGAGCGAGCGGGCTCCTTGCTGTGCCACCCTCCTTTTGCAGCCAGAGTTAGAAGGTCGGGGAGCGACACCCGAGCCGCCATCTTGGGAGAGGCAGGCGCGCAGTACCGCGCTCTGCCCACAGGGTGGCGCTTGGGAGACAGGCAAGGGATGGAATCAAGGAGTGTCCCAATCCTTGAGGAAATCCCCCTGAATGAACGCCCCAAAAAACCCCGACCAGAACTGAGAAACCTCCTGCCTCTGTATGAGTGCAAAGGGTGTGCAAGGAGTGTGCAAATAGTGTGCATTAGCAATCGATCGGCAGGCATTGGAAATCGATCGCCGATCTAATCGATCGGCAGGCGCGATCAATCGATCGCCGATCTAATCGATCGGCAGGCATTAGCAATCGATCGCCGATCTAATCGATCGGCAGGCGCGATCAATCGATCGCCGATCTAATCGATCGGCAGGCATTAGCAATCGATCGCCGATCTAATCGATCGGCAGGCGCGATCAATCGATCGCCGATCTAATCGATCGGCAGGCATTAGCAATCGATCGCCGATCTAATCGATCGGCAGGCGCGATCAATCGATCGCCGATCTAATCGATCGGCAGGCATTAGCAATCGATCGCCGATCTAATCGATCGGCAGGCGCGATCAATCGATCGCCGATCTAATCGATCGGCAGGCATTAGCAATCGATCGCCGATCTAATCGATCGGCAGGCGCGATCAATCGATCGCCGATCTAATCGATCGGCAGGCATTAGCAATCGATCGCCGATCTAATCGATCGGCAGGCATTAGCAATCGATCGCCGATCTAATCGATCGGCAGGCGCGATCAATCGATCGCCGATCTAATCGATCGGCAGGCATTAGCAATCGATCGCCGATCTAATCGATCGGCAGGCGCGATCAATCGATCGCCGATCTAATCGATCGGCAGGCATTAGCAATCGATCGCCGATCTAATCGATCGGCAGGCGCGATCAATCGATCGCCGATCTAATCGATCGGCAGGCATTAGCAATCGATCGCCGATCTAATCGATCGGCAGGCGCGATCAATCGATCGCCGATCTATTCCATAGGCACGCATTAGCTATCGATCGCCGATCTGATTTTTCCCGCCATTTTTCATGGATTTTTTCCCCCATTTCTTACTGATTTTTCCCCAATTTTTCATGCATTTTTTCCCGCAATTTTCGTGGATTTTTTCCCATATTTTCCCCATTTCTCACTGATTTTTTTCCCCCATTTCTCAATGATTTGTTTCCCCAATTTATCAAAGATTTTTTTTCCCCATTTCACCATGATGTTTCCCCCATTTCTCACTGATTTTTTCCCCCATTTCTCACTGATTTTTTCCCCCCATTTTTCCATGGATATTTCCCGATTTTCCCCCCCATTGCTCACTGATTTTTGCCCCCATTTCTCTCTGAATTTTCCCCCCATTTTCCATGCATTTTTCCCCCCATTAATCACTGATTTTTTCCCCCATTTATCACTGATATTTGCCCCCATTTCTCTCTGAATTTTTCCTTCCATTTTTCATGCATTTTTCCGCCCATTAATCACTGATTTTCTCCCCATTTATCACTGATTATTGCCCCCATTTTTCACTTATTTTTTCCCCACAGCATCGGCCACCACAGCACGAGCGACAACAGCTCGCTCTGTTCCCGCCATTGCCCATGGATTGTTTGCCTGTTTTCCATGGACTTTTTCCCCATTTCTCACTGATCCCCCCCCCCCCCCCCCATTTCTCACTGAATATTCCCCCATTTTTCATCGACTTTTCCCCCATTTCTCACTGATTTTTTCCCCATTTCTCAATTATTTTTTCCCCCACTTTTCCCCGTTTCTCACTGATTTATTCCCCCATTTTTCATGGATTTTTTTTCCCCCATTTCTCACTGATTTTTTTCCCCGTTTTTCAAAGATTCCCCCCCCGTTTTTCACTGATTTTTCTCCATTTCTCACTGATTTTCCCACCATTTTTCATGTGGTTTTTTTCCATTTCTCACTGATGTTTTACCCCATTCTTATTACCATTCTCATAGCTCTATTTTATATTTATACATATTCTTATATTTGCATTATTTCTGTTATACACTAGATTTTTCATAGATATTTGCTACTTAGATTTCATTATATTTTACATGTATACCAATCTATTTCTATTCTTTATATTTTATTTTTATATTAGCTATAAAAACCGTGCCTCTACCCAAATAAAAAGCATTTAAACATTCCTTTTAGACTATATTTAGGTATTTTTTATGGTTCTGTTTTTCATGCATTCTACACCCACCCCTCCCTCTCAATGTTCTGGCACCCAGCATGACCCCCCCCCCCCCCCATGCCCGACTCACCTGCTCCTCCAGCGCAGCCCGGCTCCCTTTCCCAGGGACCTTGGGGTGCCCCAAACCACGTCGGAGCCCCCAGTCTCCACACCCTCCCCCTCCGTAGGGAACGGGAATGGGATGGGGAGCACACAGGACAAGAAAGGAACACAAAAGACACACTGGACAGAGAGAAGAAAAGGGCTGGAAGCTGGATATGAGGATGAAAGTGGAGCAGCAACAAACCTCAGGACTCTTGACTAGAGAGTGTGGCTGCTGAACGTCTCAAAAAAAACCCCCAGCTCCAACACAACATGCTGTGCTCACGGCTCGGCCTGGGACTCATCAGTGAACATCTCTCTCTTGCCAGGGCCATAAAGCCCCCGAGAAAACACGAGGTGAGGTTGATGCGCTCCGGCTTTGCTCCTGCTCAGCCCTAACCCCAGCCCCTGCTGCCAGTGAGCACCCTGATCTCTGAACCTCTTCTCAGCTTGTTTGTACGCTTCCAAATTCCTTCCTCTTTCTTCAAGCTTCATCTGTTTCCTGGCATTGGGAGAATGACAAGTGTTTAGCACAGCGCAATGAATACAACAGTCTCATTTTCAGAAGACACAACTGAACGAGAACCGACAGCAGCACTGCTTCGAGACAATCTGGGCACACGTTTCCCTTCCAGCAATCTGAGTGTTCTTTTGTGTCACGCCTGAAATTCTGAAAATGGTTTTTTGAGAAAAATTATCCATAACTAGAAAACAATCAAACCAAATAAATAGAACCCCTAGGATATAATAACAGCCCATATACTACAACACTCCAATTCTAATATTAATAAGAAAACAGAAATTAGCTACACAGCATTACCTCAAACAAACACTACATACTGGCAAGAATCAAAACCACCACAAAATAATTCAAAAACTACCCTATGCCTTATGCTACAGGCTAGAACGCCATCGGCAAACCTTATCAAGGTATCCTTTAAAAACAACGCCCCACCAAAAACAAAAACAACACAAAACGCCATTCAAGAACTCCCTTATCAACACCTGAATGAAAAAACATGGCATTAGATAAATAGACCATAGCCCTTATCATACACCATCTACAAACAAAATAAAGCTAGACCATACATCCTCGAAAACCACCTTCAAAGCACGACATTAGAAAAACAAAACTTCCCAGAATTAAAAGCTGTATCTAACAAAAGCCGTCTGATAAAATTAACAACCAAGCCCCCACCATCAGAGCTGCCCCTACTAAACTCCCCATCGTACATATGAAAAATCAGTTTTAAAAACCTACTTCAATTCATTCTGCCTCAAATACAAAGCCATCCAGAAAGTTACCTTCACTCAAAAACAAAAGCGCACGTAGTAAATAACATTAAAAAATAAATCAGCACACTACACACCACAAGCATAAAATATTGAATTAAAACCAAAAATACCCCTAGTCATTAAAGAGCCCAGCCGCAAGCTATATTTAACTATAACTTCGTGCAAACGTACACATATCATTAAAATAGATTTCTTTCAGAATACAACTGATGATCTAAAATAGTAAAATGTCCGAGAACGATATTATAATAGGATATCCTCGATCATCCTCCCGCAAATTCTCTCCACTGTATTGTCCGACACACACCGGAAAAAAAATCCAGTTTTTACTTTTTTCAGCTAACTTCTCATTTATTAGCTGAGAGGAATGTTGAATTTGTCTTTACAAATGAGCTGTGGATCAGCCTGTAGATAAGGCTAGCACTGAGAGATAAAAGAAACAATGGGATGGATTCCACTGATTGATGAATGGAAAGAGATATTTGCCTTTACAAACAAACTGCAGGGCTGCTGATAAATGAAATTGGATATCGAAAGATGAAAGAAGCAACGGGGGGAAACTATGAATTCTATAAGAATTAAAAATTAAAAGGGAGGGTTATACATTAGAGGGGAATTTCAGGTATCAGGCGTTCCGGGAAGTCTGTGCCTCTCAAGTACCTCAGCCAATGGGAAAAGAGAGAGGGAAATGCGGCCGGGAAAATAGGATAAAAAGGAGGCTGCGTCCTCCAAAAATTTGAGAGATCCCAGGGGAATGTCCCATGGCCTCTCCCTTTATTCGAATAAAGCAAAAAGGACTCCTCCGTTTCCTTTTTGGACATAAACCGCTGGTGTTTGTGGATTAATTTTCCTGACATTTAGCAACATATTGTTAAAAAAAAAAAAAAAAAAAAAAAAAAAAAAGTGATCCAGAAGAGGGCAACATTGACAGCCATTCCAAGACAGGATGAACAAATGCTTTCACATTGACAGAGGATGCTGCGATGTTCTGAGAACAGAAGATAGAATAAAATAAAGGAAGGTGATGTTACAAGACAGAAAAGGGTAAAATAAAAGGAGTACCTGAGACTGGGGGGCGGGGGGGAAGAAAATGGGGAAATATTAATTGCTACACACTAGGTACAAATGCTTTTTACAAGTAATTTATGAGAAGCAAGCTAAAAGCGTCTTACTGCTGCTAGTGATATCATGCTCCAAGCTCTGCTAATAATTCCTATTTCTAGCAATAGTTAAATTGAACTCACTACATTCCAACTATTTTTCTGCTTGTTTAGATGGCAGATCCGTTTGGAACACACCTTAGTATAGCAAATTCTATGCCCAGGTAGGGACCTCTCAGTTCTTCCATAAAACATTTTCTTCTGCATTATGGCAAGCCTTTGTTTTAGCTTGACAGCTTTCTTGAAACTTAAATTTACGCATGTATCCAAAGACATTTGCAATTCCAGAAATCGGTAGGCACATAATATGGAAAGTAAATAACATTCTCGAGAGGGAGTTGCTTTGTTACTGAGGGGATGAAAAGCAAGGCTAGAGCTAGTAGAACTACTCAAGAAATTGGACTTAACGCAGCTTTTACAAGGCTCAAAGTAGCCATACCGAGATGTTTGAGCTAAAAGCCCCAGTTACCAGACTTACAGGCCTAATAGTTATCACCACACCACATTCCCTGGTTGCAGTATTTTTAACAGCAGTGCAGAACGCTACTGAAAATTATTTTTAGGTTGAATTGTTCTCTCCCCTCACTGCCTGTGTAGCTGTTAGAGGCTTCCAGGAGGCTGGGGAAGCAGACTGCTGGTTTCACTTCCAGACAGGTCACTTCCGTGGTCTGCTGGAGGGCACTTTGAAGCCCGTGTCCTTTTCTTGCTCTATTGTATCTGACAACTTTCCTCCCCCACGTCTGTTTTTTAGCGGGCAGCATTTTTGGAGGGCCAGTCAAAGACCTCAGGCTCCGAGAGAATTCGTCTGCTTTGCTCTGTTTATGTGTGCAACAGATGGGAGCAGCAACTAAGTCAAGTAGTAACTTCTGAGCTGCCCAGTTATCAGTAAACCAAAATATTCTTTTGTGACTCTCGCCAGACGAACATATCATCCTATCCGAGTCACACACTGCCCCTCTGGCATTTTCCAGTCAGACAAAGAATTCCTGGCCCCTTGCATGAACCTCAGCTCTCCACCTTGTTCCAGAAAGAGTTCTAGATCCAAGGCCCAGTGAGCCAGTTACCCTTTGCTGCCCTGAGCAGTATGGAAACAGCCAAGCCCCAGCCCTGCAGCCCTGCCTAACTCGCCTTTGCCTCCCAAACCTGAACCTTTTCCTTGGCTGTGGCATCCTCACTCATGCAATCCTGAAGACAAAAATCTGATTTGGCAGGTGAGGCCGTTTCTAACGCAAAAGCTTCACCAAGGTTTCTCTTCCAACTTCAGCCTTAAACAGTCCTGTCCTCCTCAGACAGCCCCCACCTCCAGCCTTTAGCTGTAAATACTTACTGGTTTATAGCTAATGCTTGCCACCCCTCAAAATTAAGTCTTTTGATATGCATTTACATCCCTCCCTAACCATGTCCTCATCACCCTTCCCAAACTCAGCCTCATCTCCAGGCCTAGAACCTCTCCCTAGGTGAGGGACTGTCCTCGGGTAGGAGTGCTGACAGACCTGTGCATGAGCCCAGCTGCATAGCCCGTGCTAATCCCAGCCCAGCTCTAGCCTTTAAACCCACTGGGGCTTTGGTACTGGAGGCCCAGTTACAGTAACCCCTGTGGCCGTTCCGCTTCCAGGCCATCTGTGAGTTGTGATCCCCCACCCTACACCACTTTGGTGAGAAATGCATTCCTTTCTTACAATAAAGTTTTCATTTTATGTCTAAATTCAAGCATTCAGAGAAAACGTGTAGCAATTATATCAAGACAGACATGACAGGCACCAACAGTAGTCTTTCATTACACACTTTTCATGCCTTCTCTCCACAGATTTCTTTGAGGCAACTCTGACTCCTTTTCTCACAGGCAGCTCCACACAGCACCGACTCCTCCTCTCCTCTGTACGACTGGCTAAACCCCAGCCTGTCCCTTCCCCAGCCACCTGAGCCTGTCTGTCCCACACACAGCATCCTCTCACCTTGTCCATCCCTTGCACGGCCACGTGTCCCTTCCTCCTCGCAGCACAGCCAGCAGGCTCCAGCCCACACTGCAGCAGGCTCTGCACCTCCTGCTGGAGCTGTGCTTAGTGAAACTGGCAGCCAGCTGACCCACGCTTTTATAACAACCAGCCTCACTGGGCAGGCAAGGCTGTTTCCACTCCTTGCTAATCAGTACAGCTGTAACTCGTTGGCAACTAGTGCCTTCTGCACTATCCTTACAAACTATTCTCCTACAGAAATGGACCGGAATTCCGCGGGGATTTTCCGGGGATTCCGGGGGGATTTTCTGGGGATTCCGGGAGGATTTTGTCGGGAATTCCGGGGGGATTTTGTCGGGGATTCCGGGGGGAATTTCTGGGGGATTCCGGGCGGATTTTATCGGGGATTCCGGGGGGATTTTATCGGGGATTCTGGGCATATTTTCTCGCGGATTCCGGGGGGATTTTCTCAGGGATTCCGGGGAGATTTTATCGGGGATTCCGGGGGGATTTTTCCCGGGAAATGCGGGGGGCTTTTTCCCCGCGATTCCAGGGGGATTTTCCAGGGGATTCCAGGGGGATTTTATCGGGGATACCTGGGGGATTTTCCAGGGGATTCCTGGGGGATTTTCCCGGGGATTCCGGGGGGATTTTCACGGGGATTCCGGGGGGATTTTCACTGGGATTCCGGGGCGATTTTCTCAGGGAATTCCGGGGGATTTTCTCGGGAATTCCGGGAGGATTTTCCCGAGTATTCCGGGGGGATTTTCCCGAGTATTCCGGGGGGATTTTTTCGGGGAGTCCGGGGGGATTTTCCCGGGGATTCCGAGGGGATATTCCCGGGGAATTCCGGGGGGATTTTCTCCGGGATTCCGGGGGGATTTTCCAGGGGTTTCAGCGAGGAATTTCCCAGGGAATTCCCGGTGGATTTTCCAGGGGATTCCGGGTGGATTTTCTCGGGGATTCCGGGGGGAATTTTTCGGGGAGTCCGGAGGGATTTTCCCGGGGTATCCGGGGTGATTTTACGAGGAATTCCGGGGGGATTTTCCCGAGTGTTCCGGGGGGATTTCCTCGGGGATTACGGGATGATTTTCTCGGGCAATTCCGGGGGATGTTCTCGGGTATTCCGGGGCCATTATCTCGGTGATTCCGGGGAGATTTTCTCGGGGATTCCGAGATTATTTTCCCGGGGAATTCATGGGGATTTTCCCGGGGATTCCGGGGGGATATTCGCGGGGATTCCGGGGGATTTTCTCGGAGATTCCGGGGGGATTTTCATGGGGATTCCGGGGTATTTTCTCCTGGATTCCGGGGAATTTTCCGTGGATTCCTGGGGGATTTTGCCGAGTATTTCGGGAGAATTTTCTCGGGGATTCCGGGGTGATTTTCCCGGGAAATTCCGGGGGATTTTCTCGGGGATTCCGGGGGATTTTTTCGGGGAGTCCGGAGGTATTTTCCCGGGGATTCCGGGGGGATTTTACGAGGAATTCCGGGGGGGTTTTCTCGGCGATACCGGGGGGATATTCTCGGGGATTCCGGGATGATTTTCCCGGGGAATTCCAGGGGATTATTCCGGCGATTCCGGGGGGATTTTCTCGGCGATTGCGGGGGGATTTTCTCGGGGATTCCGGGGGGATTATCCCGGGGAATTCTAGGGGATTTTCTCGGGGATTCCGGGGGGATTTTCCCGGGGAATTCCGGGGGGATTTTCTCGGGGAGTCCGGGGAGATTTGCCCGGGGATTCCGAGGGATTTTCAGGGGAATCCGGGGGGATTTTCTCGGGGATTCAGGGGGGTTTTTCTCGGGGATTCAGGGGGGATTTTCCAGGGGATTCCGGGGGGATTTTCTCGCGTATTCCCGGGGCATTTTCCTGGAGATTCCAGGGGGATTTTATCGGGGATTCCGGGGGGATTATCCAGGGGATTCCCGGGGGTTTTTCCAGGGGATTCCGGGCATATTTTCCCGAGTATTACGGGCGAATTTTCTCGGGGATTCCGGGGGGGCTTTCACAGGGATTTCTGGGGGATTTTCGCGTGGATTCCGGGGGGATTTTCTCGCGGATTCCGGGGGCTATTTTCCCGGGGATTCCGGGGGAAATTTCTCGGGGAGTCCGGGGGGATTTTCTAGGGGAATTCCGGGGGATTTTCTCGGGGATTCTGGGGGGATTTTCCCGGCGATTCCGGGTTGATTTTCCCGGGGACTCCGGGGGATTTTCTCGGGGATTTCTGGAGGATTTTCCCGGGGATTCCGGGCGGATTTTCTCGTGGATTCCGGGAGGATTTTCCCGGGGAATTCCGAGGGATTTTCAGGGGAATCCGGGGGGATTTTCTCGGGGATTCAGGGGGGATTTTCCACGGGATTCCGGGGGGATTTTCTCGGGGATTCCGGGGAGATTTTCTCACGTATTCCCGGGGCATTTTCCTGGAGATTCCAGGGGGATTTTATCGGGGATTCCGGGGGGATTATCCAGGGGATTCCGGGGGGATATTGCAGAGTATTCCGGGGGGATTTTCTGGGGGATTCCGGGGGGATTTTCCCGGCGAATTCCGGGGGGATTTTCTCGGGGATTCCTAGGGGATTTTCCAGGGGATTCCGGGGTGATTATCCCGGGGATTTTCCAGGGGGATTTTCCCGGGGATTCCGGGGGATTTTCTCGGGGATTCCGGGGGGTTTTTCCCGGGGATTCCCGGGGATTTTCTCTCGGATTTTTTCCCCAATTTTTCAAGCATTTTTTCCCGCAATTTTCCTGGATTTTTCCCAAATTTTCCCCATTTCTCACTGATTATTTTCCCCATTTCTCAATGATGTTTTTCCCCATTTTCCCCCCATTTCTCACTGATTTTTATCCCCCATTTTTCAATGATTTTTCCCCATTTCTCTCTGATTTTTGCCCCATTTCACCATGATGTTTTCCCCATTTCTCACTGATTTTTCCGTTGATTTTTCATGGATTTTTCCACTTATTTTTCGTGGATTTTTTCCCCATTTTTCCCCATTTCTCACTGATTTTTTCCCCCATTTATCACTCCTTTTTCCCCATTTTTCCCCATTTCTCACTGATTTTTTCCGCCATTTTTCATTGATTTTTTCCGCCATTTTTCATGGATGTTTCCCCCAATTTTCATGGATATTTCCTGATTTCCCCCCCCATTTCTCACTGATATTTGCCCCCATTTCTCTCTGAATTATTCCCCCCATTTTTCATGCATTTTCCCGCCCATTAATCACTGATTTTTTCCCCATTTCTCACCGACTTTTCCCCCCATTTCTCACTGATTTTTATGCCCCACTTCTGACTGATTTTTCCCAATTTTTCGTTGATCTTTTTCCCCATTCCACACCGATTTTTCCCCCATTTCTCTCTGATTTTTCCATCATTTTTCATGGTTTTTCCCCCCCATTTCTCACTGATTTTACCCCCTTTCTCACTGATTTTATTAATGTTTGTATTTCTATTTCTATTTATATTTATATTTATTATTATTGTTTTGCATGTTTATGTTTATGTTTATGTTTATGTTTATGTTTCTATCTATGCAGGTTAACGTTTGTGCATGTTCATGTCTATGTTTATATTTATGCATATTTATTTTTATGCCGGCGAACGCGGGCAGGCGTTTTATGTAAACGCCTATTCGCCGGGGTCCTAGAGAGGCCGCCATCTTGAGCGTGTCGGGACTCTCAAAATGGCGGCTCGGGCGGCACCCCGGCTGACCTGCCAAAAATGGCGGCAGAAAGGGCGGGAAAAAATCAGGACCCCGGTGTGTAGGCATAAGATGCCTGATTACATCGCCGACGCCGATCCGCTCGCCGCCAATTTTCCCGGATGTTTCAGAGCGTGCCGACAACGGCCGCGCGGTCCGCGGTGCCGCGGGCGTGAGGGCGCCGGCGGGCGCGGACAGGCGTTTTATGTAAACGCCTATCCGCCGGGGTCCTAGAGAGGCCGCCATCTTGAGTGTGTCCGCACTCTCAAAATGGCGCCTCGGGCGGCACCCCGGCTGACCTGCCAAAAATGGCGGCAGAAAGGGCGGGAAAAAATCAGGACCCCGGTGTGTAGGCACAAGATGCCTGATTACATCGCCGACGCCGATCCGCTCGCCGCCAATTTTCCCGGATGTTTCAGAGCGTGCCGACAACGGCCGCGCGGTCCGCGGTGCCGCGGGCGTGAGGGCGCCGGCGGGCGCGGACAGGCGTTTTATGTAAACGCCTATCCGCCGGGGTCCTAGAGAGGCCGCCATCTTGAGCGTGTCGGGACTCTCAAAATGGCGCCTCGGGCGGCACCCCGGCTGACCTGCCAAAAATGGCGGCAGAAAGGGCGGGAAAAAATCAGGACCCCGGTGTGTAGGCATAAGATGCCTGATTACATCGCCGACGCCGATCCGCTCGCCGACAATTTTCCCGGACGTTTCAGAGCGTGCCGACAACGGCCGCGCGGTCCGCGGTGCCGCGGGCGTGAGGGCGCCGGCGGGCGCGGACAGGCGTTTTATGTAAACGCCTATCCGCCGGGGTCCTAGAGAGGCCGCCATCTTGAGTGTGTCCGCACTCTCAAAATGGCGCCTCGGGCGGCACCCCGGCTGACCTGCCAAAAATGGCGGCAGAAAGGGCGGGAAAAAATCAGGACCCCGGTGTGTAGGCACAAGATGCCTGATTACATCGCCGACGCCGATCCGCTCGCCGACAATTTTCCCGGATGTTTCAGAGCGTGCCGACAACGGCCGCGCGGTCCCCGGTGCCGCGGGCGTGAGGGCGCCGGCGGGCGCGGACAGGCGTTTTATGTAAACGCCTATCCGCCGGGGTCCTAGAGAGGCCGCCATCTTGAGTGTGTCCGCACTCTCAAAATGGCGGCTCAGGAGGCACTCCGGCTGACCTGCCAAAAATGGCGGCAGAAAGGGCGGGAAAAAATCAGGACCCCGGTGTGTAGGCATAAGATGCCTGATTAAATCGCCGACGTCGATCCGCTCGCCGACAATTTTCCCGGACGTGTCAGAGCGTGCCGACAACGGCCGCGCGGTCCGCGGTGCCGCGGGCGTGAGGGCGCCGGCGAGCGCGGACAGGCGTTTTATGTAAACGCCTATCCCCCGGGGTCCTAGAGAGGCCGCCATCTTGAGCGCTGCCGCACGGCTGGGTCCCGGCCCGCGGGCCCTTCCGCCATCCTGAGAGGGGCACGGTGCAGTACCCGCCTGTGTCCACACGGCGGCAGCACTGCCGCCCAACTCACCCCGGCACTGCCGCCCTGTCAGGGACAGACAGAGAAGGGAGAGAGTTCCAAGCACCAGAGTCCCCACCCGTCATAAAATCCTCTCAATGAACGCCCCAAAAAAACCCCGACCCAAACTAAAAATGCCCTGCCTCTGACCAAATGAAAAAAAAAAAACCTTTTATATATATAAATCATCTATTTTTTAATATTTAATTTCTAGTCATAATCTATACATATTTCATATATTCAATTTAATTGCTATTCTATTTATCATATATACAATATTATTTTATTATTCATTATATACATAGATTTATATTACTAATGTTATTTCTATTTTATCTATATCCATCTATATTTGGAGGTTCATAGTTTTTAATATTATTTCTTTAAAAGCTCTGCCTCTAACCAAATAGAAACAAAAAACTCGATTATTTTAAATTCTATTTGAATATATTTTTCTATTTAGTTTTCATATTTATATCTGTAGATTTATATGTCTATATTGTGTATTCTATATTTATATACTATTTAATGTAGTTTTTACTAGTATATTAATATACTAGATGCTATTTACATTCTATTATAACATACTATTTAATAGAACATATTAAAATCGATAAATTATTTATATTACATACTACATACATGTATTTTATATTTATATTTATTTCTATATATTTATACTTACATATATATATGCATATATAGTTATAATAATTTTATGTCAGTATCTATTTTTGCATATTTGTATATTTTTGCCTATATTATTTTCAAAAAACCCTCCTCTAACCAAATAAAAACCAATAAAACATTCCTTTTAAAGTCTGAATATTTATATATTTCTATTTTCATAACATAATATAATGTAATGTAATATATTTATATATTGGTTTCTTATATTTGCTTCTATATTTTTATTCTTTATCTTTTCTATTTACAGTATCTATAAAAAAACCCTACCTCTATCCAAACACAAGCCAATAAAACATTCCTTTTAGACTATATTTAGCTATTTTTTAAGGTTCTGTTTTTCATGCATTCTACACCCACCCCTCCCTCTCAATGTTCTGGCACCCACCATGACCCCCCCCCCATGCCCGACTCACCTGCTCCTCCAGCGCAGCCCGGCTCCCTCTCCCAGGGACCTTGGGGTGCCCCAAACCACGTCGGAGCCCCCCTCAGCCTTTTTTCCTCACCCCAAAGAAGGCACAGAACGACTCCTTTAATGAAGTTGTTTTAACAATTGTAAGGCTAGAGCTTTTGGTATCCACTGCTTGCCATCCCTTGTAAACCAATTTTTTTCTTCTTTCTTCTGCAGCTTAATTACCTCTTTTTTTCCCCATAGTTTTCCAAATGCATGTATTACCGCATATGCATATTTAGAATCAGTAAATATATTTAATGTCTTGTCCTGCTATAATTCACAGGCTCTCACAAGCGTGTGCAGCTCTGCTGTCTGAGCTGACCAGGTGGCTGGTAACCTCCCCCCTTCCTTTAATTGCTTTCCATTCACGATAGAGTATCCTGTAAATCATGAAGAATGGGGGGGAAAAATCAGTGAGAAATGGGGAAAAAAATCCATGAAAAATGGGGGAACAAATCAGTGAGCAACGGGGAAAAGTGGGGAAAAGTTAATTGAGAAATGGGGGAAAAATCAGTGAGAAATGGGGGAAAAAATCCCTGAAGAATGGGGGAAAAAATCAGTGAGAAATGGGGGAAAGTGGGGAAAAAATCCGTGAGAAATGGGGGAAAAATCAGTGAGAAATGGGTGGGGAAATTCCATGAAAAATGGCGAAAGAAATCAGAGAGAAATGGGGAAAAATGGGTAAAAAATCAGTGCGAAATGGGGGGGGGAAATCAATGAGAAATCGGGGAAAAACATAAGTAAGAAACGGGGGGGAAAAATCCATGAAAAATGGGGAAAAATCAGTGGGAAATGGGGATAAATCTGGAAAAAATCCATGAAAAATGGGGGAAAATATCAGTGAGAAATGGGGGAAAATGGGGAAAAAGTCAGTGAGAAATGGGGAAAAATCAGTGAAAAACGGGGGGAAAACTCCATGAAGAATGGGAAAAAAAATCAGTGAGAAATGGGGGAAAAAATCCCTGAAAAATGGGGGGAAATATCAGTGAGAAATGGGAAAAAAATGGGGAAAAAATCATTGATAAATCGGGGGAAAAATCAGTGTGAAAGGGGGGGAAAAATCGGGATCGGGGACGTGGACCGGGACTGGGATCGGGGACCGGGACGGGGAAATGGGACAGGGACCGGGATCGCGGACGGGGACCTGGGACAGGGACCGGGACCGGGATTGGGGACTGGGACCAGGACCGTGATCGGGTTCCGGGACGGGGAACTGGGGACTGGGACCAGGATCGGGGACCGGAACCGGGGACTGGGACCGGGACCAGGACTGGGGACGGGGACTGGGGACAGTGACCGGGACCGCAATCGGCACCGCCCCCCGAACCGCTCCCGGAACCGCTCCCCGGGCTATCCCGGCACGGCGACCGGGAACGCCCCCGGCACCGCCCCCGGTGCCGCCCCCGGCACTGCCCCGGCACCGCCCCGGGTAGCGCCCCCGGCACCGCCCCCGGGGCGGGCCGCCGAACGCACGCGATGACGCGCGGGGGGGCGGGACGGCGCGGGGCGGTGACGCGCTTCATGCCAGGAGCAGGGCCGGGTGCGACGAAGACGGGAGCGGGACGACCCGATACCGCGCGGGGCCGCGGGCCCGTGCGGAGCCCGGCCCGCTGGGTAGGGGCCGCCAATGGCACCGGGGCTTCTGCTTCGGCTTCTGTCCGTGTCGGCGGGGAGGCCCCAGCCAGCGGTGCCCCTCTCCCTCGGCGACACGGGCGTGGAACTCGGCATCGGGCGCTGCATCGCCGCGGACAGCAGGGGGCGCACGGGTACCGATACTGCCATGGGGCCCGGCGCTGCTCTCCTGCTCCGCCGCCAGGCGGCGCTGCGCTGCCGTCCTGCCGCGCCTCCGGGCACGCTCGGTTTCCTCGGGACCCCGGGCCCCGCCTGTCCCGCCGCTGCGGAGGCGGGGGGATGCTTTATGGGACTGCCCGAGCTGGCGGTGCCGGGTCTGGGGCGTTGGGGCGCGCCTTGGGGGGCTGCGGGTGCGCTCGTTTCCTCTTCTGCATGGCCTTCTGTGTGAGCATCTCTCGTTGCGACTGCTCTTGGAGAGTCAAACCCCTCCTCCTAAGTGGTCTCAGGAGCCTGGCAGGGTGAGTTTTGTTTCACAGGGGAAAGGGCCACTGGTCGTGTCCAGAGACCTGTGCACCCAGCCAGGTTTCTGCCTGATAAAATTCCAAATGGATGAGGATTTCTCCCAGCCCCAAGCTGCCCCCACCTGTAACCCTGGCTGCCTTTGGGGTGCCCAAAGCCTCCTCTGTGCAGATCTCAGGAACCTGGGAGGGGTGAACAATGTTGCACAGGGAAAAACCCCACAGATTTTATCTCCGGGCCTGGGGCCAGGAGCAGGCATTTGCGTGCTATAATTCCAGAAGGAGCACGGTGTCTCCCAGACCCAAGCCGCATCCAGCTGTGACCCAGCTGCTCTTGGAGTGCCAAAAGCCTCCTCGTAGCTGATCTCAGGAACCCTGGAAGGGTGAGTTTGGTTTCACAGGGAAAAGGCCTCCGTTTGTGTCCAGAGATCAAATAAGGGACTCTGCTTTTCCTCTAGTTCTCCTTCCTGTTTTCACCTGGGCTACAAGGATGGGCATGGCCTGTATTTCTCATATCAAAGTGATGTTACTAAATTTGTCCAGAAGTTCTGATTGTTATTTTTATTAGTAGTAGTAATTTTCTGATAGAAAACACTCTCATTTTGCCTTTCCCACGTTGTTTCCAGGTGCTGCCCAGGATGGACATCCGTGGTCTCAGACAGTGATTCCCGAGGAGCAAGGAAAGCCTTTTCCTCACCTGCACAGTTCAGGTGGATGGGACAGAATTGGTGTGGCCTGACAAGGCAGGAAAAGCTGTCTGTGTTCTGGAGTGCCTTGAAAGCTTTCTCCGTCAGGTTTGGAAGGGGTTTCTCTTTGGGATTTCTTGTGATGCAGCACCACGGGTATCCCTTTGTGCCAAGTCCAGTGCTAAAGGATTGAAGAACTGACAAGTGGGGTCTGGGATGAAAATGCCTCTAATAAAATTAAGCAAAGAATACAATAAGAGAAATGAGCATCCTTTTAATGTCTGAAATAGTTAGGAATAAAAATGCTGGAAAAGGGCACTCTGAATTGGTGTCACTTGTCATGGATAAAACCCCAGAGTGAGGAATCAGAGCAGAAGTTGAGAGCTGGAATCCTTCTGCAGTCGACTTAATTTTCTTTTCCTCCTCTCTTTCAGGACAGGAAGAATCACGACTCTCCTGGCATCTTTGCCAAGAGCTGTGGTGTTTGATCAGCCAAAGCCCAGAGGCTTCAGCACCAGAGGTCTGAGCCTGGAGGGCTCCTGGTGCTGCCCGTGCTGTGGGCTATGTCAGAGGATGCAGGGTTCCTCTTTGCCTCCCTGCTGGGATTAACTGCCATGGGAATGTGGGATCTGGGTGAAACTCCAGCTCTCCTGGTGTTCAGGGGAGCAAGGTCTGAGGGACTCCTCTCTGGGGATGTGCGGTGAAGGACTGAATAGTGTGGAAGGAGAGTATTTATAAACTGTATCACTGTTTCTCCCAAAATTGGGGTGGAGCGGTGATGGGGGTGGTTGGGTTTGGTCTGGGCCTGTTATTCTTTGTGCAATTTTTAAATTCTCTTGTATGATTTACTGTCCGGTATCTTTCTAACAAAAGCTGACATAAATTTAGATTAAGGATTAGAACTTGGGTCCATTCATTGCAAACATTTGACAAGGCTGGAGGACTGGGGGGTGGTGACTGCTCTCAGGAAAGGTTACTTATTAATACTGTGTCAGATTTCCCGCAGTGACTGTCAGGCCTGCATGGCTGTGAGTTCGTGCTCTTCTCACTGGGGAAATAAGTTCAGCAAAATTAGAAATGTTAGAAAAATCCAGCCAAAAATTCCACCTCTGTACCCTCTAAGTTTTCCCAGTTTTTCCCAGCTAGGAGCTGCACAGAAGTCAGGCAGGGGAAGTGACAACAGGGAACAGCTGAAAAATTCAAAGGCACAAAGAGGAAAGGGGAAAGGTTTCAGAAAACAATTCTATGGTCTAAGAATAATTTCTGATTCCCTACTGAGAAGAACACGAACTCACAGCCATTCAGGCCTGACAGTCCCCTGCAGTGAGAGCTCAGCACACATCCACAGAGGCAAGTCCAGCATCTTAAATGAAAAAATAAAAATAAAAACCAGAAGAAAAAGGGGATTTCTTCTGCTTCAGAGTTATTTCAAGTTCTTAAAGCCCAAGCAACATTTGCTCTTGATTTTGGTTGGGTGAATCATGAGCAGTGGGCACGGGTCATGCCATTCATTGAGCAGAAAACCCGGGGTCATTTAGAGGGGACACAAGAACTGTTTGTGTAGCGACCTCGGGCTGCAGAGGGGCAGGAGAAAGGCCAAGGGAGCTCCCTGGGGCCACCAGGGCCTGTGGGGAACAGAATGGACGCTTGGATGACCAGTGGAGGTGAGGAGTGGATCTGAGTTCATCTACAGGGAAATAAGGAGGGGATACTCTGGAGTGAAAAGCTGAGGTGATGAGTTCACCCACCTGGGCACGAGTTGTGTTTGCACAAAGTGGGACCAGAGGTGAAGGTCAATCCAAAGTCGATCCTGCTTGACCTCTGAATTCCAGGATAAGTTTTACAAGCTGCCAAATGAGGGAGTAAAAATACACAAAAATGAAACCGAGAGCATTCATGAGGTTCCTGGGAGTCCATTACACTGTTGTCATAGAATTCTTAATGAGTTTTGAGCTTTTAATGACAACAATTCAGTACTTTCTTTGGATTATTCACTGTGTAGGATTTGGGGTTTATCTGGATTTTAAAGGCGTCGTGGTGGCCCTGACACTGCTCAGGAGCTGGTAGGAAAAGCAGGGTCAGAGCTCCTGGCAGGCACAGGGTGTTTTTCCCAGAGTGGACTGTGGAGGAATTGTTTGGGCCTTGGATTGTCCCTCTGGGTGATGCCAGTTGCTGTGATTTGTGTAATTCCATACATTTAACTCCCAATACTTCCCAGCCCAGGAGCTTGAGCTGACAGGGCAGCACACAGATTGTTCTCTGTGCTGTGCCCCGATTTGGGGTTGGCTGTCAGCTTTGCTAGCTCCCGTGAATTATGCCCATAGCCCCGAATTCCCTGCTCAATTCCCACTGCCATAACCTCACAGCGCCTCATGGAGTGGGGATATACTGTGGCAGGAAGCTCAGCAGCATCGGCACAGGGACAGGTGTATATTCCAAAGAATTTGCTGTTTCAAACCCTCATCCCCCAGCCCCGCCGATGTCCCTGGGGGGCACTTGACAGAGTTACCTGGATTTCAGCTGATTTCACCCCCCCGAGCTCGGGCTCCAGGTGATCTTTTCAAGCAGGAGAAGGCAGGGGCCGGAGGCGCTCGTGGCCCGTGCCGAGGCAGTCCCTGGGGCCACGAGAGGACATCTCTCCCTGCAGAATTTCAGTTCTTTCCAGAGCCTCAGCAGTGACAGAGGACAAAGAGGAAGATGAGGAGGAGGAAGAAGGGGGAGAGGGTTTGAGAGGGGGGGGAAGCCCAAATCCGTGCTGTGTGCGGAGCTCCGACAGCACGCTGCAGCCCGCAGCTCAGTGTGAGCACGGGGCAGAGGAGGCGATTTCTGGGCATTCAATCACCCTGAGGCGGGCCCGGCACCGCCCCTGCAGCACCGTCCCCAGCACAGCTCGGTACCGCTCCGGGATCACCCGGCCCCGCCCCCGGTGCCGCCCGGGACCACTGGGGACCGCCCCTAAAGCACCGCCCCGGCCCCGCCCGGTCCCGTCCCCGGGACCTCCGTGCCCCGCCTCGCCAAGCCCCGGCTCCGCCCCGAGCCTGCCCGGGCTGCGCCGGGACCATCGCTGGCGGCCCCGCCCCTCTCCCCCGGGCCGAAGCGGGCTGAAGGAGATGTCCGCACGATTGGAAACGCCGCCGAAAAATCGCACCCGTGGGATCGGTGTCGGCGTCGTGCGCAGGCATCCCACTAGAGCGAGCGGGCTCCTTGCTGTGCCACCCTCCTTTTGCAGCCAGAGTTAGAAGGTCGGGGAGCGACACCCGAGCCGCCATCTTGGGAGAGGCAGGCGCGCAGTACCGCGCTCTGCCCACAGGGTGGCGCTTGGGAGACAGGCAAGGGATGGAATCAAGGAGTGTCCCAATCCTTGAGGAAATCCCCCTGAATGAACGCCCCAAAAAACCCCGACCAGAACTGAGAAACCTCCTGCCTCTGTATGAGTGCAAAGGGTGTGCAAGGAGTGTGCAAATAGTGTGCATTAGCAATCGATCGGCAGGCATTGGAAATCGATCGCCGATCTAATCGATCGGCAGGCGCGATCAATCGATCGCCGATCTAATCGATCGGCAGGCATTAGCAATCGATCGCCGATCTAATCGATCGGCAGGCGCGATCAATCGATCGCCGATCTAATCGATCGGCAGGCATTAGCAATCGATCGCCGATCTAATCGATCGGCAGGCGCGATCAATCGATCGCCGATCTAATCGATCGGCAGGCATTAGCAATCGATCGCCGATCTAATCGATCGGCAGGCGCGATCAATCGATCGCCGATCTAATCGATCGGCAGGCATTAGCAATCGATCGCCGATCTAATCGATCGGCAGGCGCGATCAATCGATCGCCGATCTAATCGATCGGCAGGCATTAGCAATCGATCGCCGATCTAATCGATCGGCAGGCGCGATCAATCGATCGCCGATCTAATCGATCGGCAGGCATTAGCAATCGATCGCCGATCTAATCGATCGGCAGGCGCGATCAATCGATCGCCGATCTAATCGATCGGCAGGCATTATCAATCGATCGCCGATCTAATCGATCGGCAGGCATTAGCAATCGATCGCCGATCTAATCGATCGGCAGGCGCGATCAATCGATCGCCGATCTAATCGATCGGCAGGCATTAGCAATCGATCGCCGATCTAATCGATCGGCAGGCGCGATCAATCGATCGCCGATCTAATCGATCGGCAGGCATTAGCAATCGATCGCCGATCTAATCGATCGGCAGGCGCGATCAATCGATCGCCGATCTAATCGATCGGCAGGCATTAGCAATCGATCGCCGATCTAATCGATCGGCAGGCGCGATCAATCGATCGCCGATCTATTCCATAGGCACGCATTAGCTATCGATCGCCGATCTGATTTTTCCCGCCATTTTTCATGGATTTTTTCCCCCATTTCTTACTGATTTTTCCCCAATTTTTCATGCATTTTTTCCGCAATTTTCGTGGATTTTTTCCCATATTTTCCCCATTTCTCACTGATTTTTTTCCCCCATTTCTCAATGATTTGTTTCCCCAATTTATCAAAGATTTTTTTCCCCATTTCACCATGATGTTTCCCCCATTTCTCACTGATTTTTTCCCCCATTTCTCACTGATTTTTTCCCCCCATTTTTCCATGGATATTTCCCGATTTTCCCCCCCATTGCTCACTGATTTTTGCCCCCATTTCTCTCTGAATTTTCCCCCCATTTTCCATGCATTTTTCCCCCCATTAATCACTGATTTTTTCCCCCATTTATCACTGATATTTGCCCCCATTTCTCTCTGAATTTTTCCTTCCATTTTTCATGCATTTTTCCGCCCATTAATCACTGATTTTCTCCCCATTTATCACTGATTATTGCCCCCATTTTTCACTTATTTTTTCCCCACAGCATCGGCCACCACAGCACGAGCGACAACAGCTCGCTCTGTTCCCGCCATTGCCCATGGATTGTTTGCCTGTTTTCCATGGACTTTTTCCCCATTTCTCACTGATCCCCCCCCCATTTCTCACTGAATATTCCCCCATTTTTCATCGACTTTTCCCCCATTTCTCACTGATTTTTTCCCCATTTCTCAATTATTTTTTCCCCCACTTTTCCCCGTTTCTCACTGATTTATTCCCCCATTTTTCATGGATTTTTTTTCCCCCATTTCTCACTGATTTTTTTCCCCGTTTTCAAAGATTCCCCCCCCGTTTTTCACTGATTTTTCTCCATTTCTCACTGATTTTCCCACCATTTTTCATGTGGTTTTTTTCCATTTCTCACTGATGTTTTACCCCATTCTTATTACCATTCTCATAGCTCTATTTTATATTTATACATATTCTTATATTTGCATTATTTCTGTTATACACTAGATTTTTTCATAGATATTTGCTACTTAGATTTCATTATATTTTACATGTATACCAATCTATTTCTATTCTTTATATTTTATTTTTATATTAGCTATAAAAACCGTGCCTCTACCCAAATAAAAAGCATTTAAACATTCCTTTTAGACTATATTTAGGTATTTTTTATGGTTCTGTTTTTCATGCATTCTACACCCACCCCTCCCTCTCAATGTTCTGGCACCCAGCATGACCCCCCCCCCCCCCCATGCCCGACTCACCTGCTCCTCCAGCGCAGCCCGGCTCCCTTTCCCAGGGACCTTGGGGTGCCCCAAACCACGTCGGAGCCCCCAGTCTCCACACCCTCCCCCTCCGTAGGGAACGGGAATGGGATGGGGAGCACACAGGACAAGAAAGGAACACAAAAGACACACTGGACAGAGAGAAGAAAAGGGCTGGAAGCTGGATATGAGGATGAAAGTGGAGCAGCAACAAACCTCAGGACTCTTGACTAGAGAGTGTGGCTGCTGAACGTCTCAAAAAAAACCCCCCAGCTCCAACACAACATGCTGTGCTCACGGCTCGGCCTGGGACTCATCAGTGAACATCTCTCTCTTGCCAGGGCCATAAAGCCCCCGAGAAAACACGAGGTGAGGTTGATGCGCTCCGGCTTTGCTCCTGCTCAGCCCTAACCCCAGCCCCTGCTGCCAGTGAGCACCCTGATCTCTGAACCTCTTCTCAGCTTGTTTGTACGCTTCCAAATTCCTTCCTCTTTCTTCAAGCTTCATCTGTTTCCTGGCATTGGGAGAATGACAAGTGTTTAGCACAGCGCAATGAATACAACAGTCTCATTTTCAGAAGACACAACTGAACGAGAACCGACAGCAGCACTGCTTCGAGACAATCTGGGCACACGTTTCCCTTCCAGCAATCTGAGTGTTCTTTTGTGTCACGCCTGAAATTCTGAAAATGGTTTTTTGAGAAAAATTATCCATAACTAGAAAACAATCAAACCAAATAAATAGAACCCCTATGATATAATAACAGCCCATATACTACAACACTCCAATTCTAATATTAATAAGAAAACAGAAATTAGCTACACAGCATTACCTCAAACAAACACTACATACTGGCAAGAATCAAAACCACCACAAAATAATTCAAAAACTACCCTATGCCTTATGCTACAGGCTAGAACGCCATCGGCAAACCTTATCAAGGTATCCTTTAAAAACAACGCCCCACCAAAAACAAAAACAACACAAAACGCCATTCAAGAACTCCCTTATCAACACCTGAATGAAAAAACATGGCATTAGATAAATAGACCATAGCCCTTATCATACACCATCTACAAACAAAATAAAGCTAGACCATACATCCTCGAAAACCACCTTCAAAGCACGACATTAGAAAAACAAAACTTCCCAGAATTAAAAGCTGTATCTAACAAAAGCCGTCTGATAAAATTAACAACCAAGCCCCCACCATCAGAGCTGCCCCTACTAAACTCCCCATCGTACATATGAAAAATCAGTTTTAAAAACCTACTTCAATTCATTCTGCCTCAAATACAAAGCCATCCAGAAAGTTACCTTCACTCAAAAACAAAAGCGCACGTAGTAAATAACATTAAAAAATAAATCAGCACACTACACACCACAAGCATAAAATATTGAATTAAAACCAAAAATACCCCTAGTCATTAAAGAGCCCAGCCGCAAGCTATATTTAACTATAACTTCGTGCAAACGTACACATATCATTAAAATAGATTTCTTTCAGAATACAACTGATGATCTAAAATAGTAAAATGTCCGAGAACGATATTATAATAGGATATCCTCGATCATCCTCCCGCAAATTCTCTCCACTGTATTGTCCGACACACACCGGAAAAAAAATCCAGTTTTTACTTTTTTCAGCTAACTTCTCATTTATTAGCTGAGAGGAATGTTGAATTTGTCTTTACAAATGAGCTGTGGATCAGCCTGTAGATAAGGCTAGCACTGAGAGATAAAAGAAACAATGGGATGGATTCCACTGATTGATGAATGGAAAGAGATATTTGCCTTTACAAACAAACTGCAGGGCTGCTGATAAATGAAATTGGATATCGAAAGATGAAAGAAGCAACGGGGGGAAACTATGAATTCTATAAGAATTAAAAATTAAAAGGGAGGGTTATACATTAGAGGGGAATTTCAGGTATCAGGCGTTCCGGGAAGTCTGTGCCTCTCAAGTACCTCAGCCAATGGGAAAAGAGAGAGGGAAATGCGGCCGGGAAAATAGGATAAAAAGGAGGCTGCGTCCTCCAAAAATTTGAGAGATCCCAGGGGAATGTCCCATGGCCTCTCCCTTTATTCGAATAAAGCAAAAAGGACTCCTCCGTTTCCTTTTTGGACATAAACCGCTGGTGTTTGTGGATTAATTTTCCTGACATTTAGCAACATATTGTTAAAAAAAAAAAAAAAAAAAAAAAAAAAAGTGATCCAGAAGAGGGCAACATTGACAGCCATTCCAAGACAGGATGAACAAATGCTTTCACATTGACAGAGGATGCTGCGATGTTCTGAGAACAGAAGATAGAATAAAATAAAGGAAGGTGATGTTACAAGACAGAAAAGGGTAAAATAAAAGGAGTACCTGAGACTGGGGGGCGGGGGGGAAGAAAATGGGGAAATATTAATTGCTACACACTAGGTACAAATGCTTTTTACAAGTAATTTATGAGAAGCAAGCTAAAAGCGTCTTACTGCTGCTAGTGATATCATGCTCCAAGCTCTGCTAATAATTCCTATTTCTAGCAATAGTTAAATTGAACTCACTACATTCCAACTATTTTTCTGCTTGTTTAGATGGCAGATCCGTTTGGAACACACCTTAGTATAGCAAATTCTATGCCCAGGTAGGGACCTCTCAGTTCTTCCATAAAACATTTTCTTCTGCATTATGGCAAGCCTTTGTTTTAGCTTGACAGCTTTCTTGAAACTTAAATTTACGCATGTATCCAAAGACATTTGCAATTCCAGAAATCGGTAGGCACATAATATGGAAAGTAAATAACATTCTCGAGAGGGAGTTGCTTTGTTACTGAGGGGATGAAAAGCAAGGCTAGAGCTAGTAGAACTACTCAAGAAATTGGACTTAACGCAGCTTTTACAAGGCTCAAAGTAGCCATACCGAGATGTTTGAGCTAAAAGCCCCAGTTACCAGACTTACAGGCCTAATAGTTATCACCACACCACATTCCCTGGTTGCAGTATTTTTAACAGCAGTGCAGAACGCTACTGAAAATTATTTTTAGGTTGAATTGTTCTCTCCCCTCACTGCCTGTGTAGCTGTTAGAGGCTTCCAGGAGGCTGGGGAAGCAGACTGCTGGTTTCACTTCCAGACAGGTCACTTCCGTGGTCTGCTGGAGGGCACTTTGAAGCCCGTGTCCTTTTCTTGCTCTATTGTATCTGACAACTTTCCTCCCCCACGTCTGTTTTTTAGCGGGCAGCATTTTTGGAGGGCCAGTCAAAGACCTCAGGCTCCGAGAGAATTCGTCTGCTTTGCTCTGTTTATGTGTGCAACAGATGGGAGCAGCAACTAAGTCAAGTAGTAACTTCTGAGCTGCCCAGTTATCAGTAAACCAAAATATTCTTTTGTGACTCTCGCCAGACGAACATATCATCCTATCCGAGTCACACACTGCCCCTCTGGCATTTTCCAGTCAGACAAAGAATTCCTGGCCCCTTGCATGAACCTCAGCTCTCCACCTTGTTCCAGAAAGAGTTCTAGATCCAAGGCCCAGTGAGCCAGTTACCCTTTGCTGCCCTGAGCAGTATGGAAACAGCCAAGCCCCAGCCCTGCAGCCCTGCCTAACTCGCCTTTGCCTCCCAAACCTGAACCTTTTCCTTGGCTGTGGCATCCTCACTCATGCAATCCTGAAGACAAAAATCTGATTTGGCAGGTGAGGCCGTTTCTAACGCAAAAGCTTCACCAAGGTTTCTCTTCCAACTTCAGCCTTAAACAGTCCTGTCCTCCTCAGACAGCCCCCACCTCCAGCCTTTAGCTGTAAATACTTACTGGTTTATAGCTAATGCTTGCCACCCCTCAAAATTAAGTCTTTTGATATGCATTTACATCCCTCCCTAACCATGTCCTCATCACCCTTCCCAAACTCAGCCTCATCTCCAGGCCTAGAACCTCTCCCTAGGTGAGGGACTGTCCTCGGGTAGGAGTGCTGACAGACCTGTGCATGAGCCCAGCTGCATAGCCCGTGCTAATCCCAGCCCAGCTCTAGCCTTTAAACCCACTGGGGCTTTGGTACTGGAGGCCCAGTTACAGTAACCCCTGTGGCCGTTCCGCTTCCAGGCCATCTGTGAGTTGTGATCCCCCACCCTACACCACTTTGGTGAGAAATGCATTCCTTTCTTACAATAAAGTTTTCATTTTATGTCTAAATTCAAGCATTCAGAGAAAACGTGTAGCAATTATATCAAGACAGACATGACAGGCACCAACAGTAGTCTTTCATTACACACTTTTCATGCCTTCTCTCCACAGATTTCTTTGAGGCAACTCTGACTCCTTTTCTCACAGGCAGCTCCACACAGCACCGACTCCTCCTCTCCTCTGTACGACTGGCTAAACCCCAGCCTGTCCCTTCCCCAGCCACCTGAGCCTGTCTGTCCCACACACAGCATCCTCTCACCTTGTCCATCCCTTGCACGGCCACGTGTCCCTTCCTCCTCGCAGCACAGCCAGCAGGCTCCAGCCCACACTGCAGCAGGCTCTGCACCTCCTGCTGGAGCTGTGCTTAGTGAAACTGGCAGCCAGCTGACCCACGCTTTTATAACAACCAGCCTCACTGGGCAGGCAAGGCTGTTTCCACTCCTTGCTAATCAGTACAGCTGTAACTCGTTGGCAACTAGTGCCTTCTGCACTATCCTTACAAACTATTCTCCTACAGAAATGGACCGGAATTCCGCGGGGATTTTCCGGGGATTCCGGGGGGATTTTCTGGGGATTCCGGGAGGATTTTGTCGGGAATTCCGGGGGGATTTTGTCGGGGATTCCGGGGGGAATTTCTGGGGGATTCCGGGCGGATTTTATCGGGGATTCCTGGGGGATATTCCCGGGGATTCCGGGGGGATTTTATCGGGGATTCTGGGCATATTTTCTCGCGGATTCCGGGGGGATTTTCTCAGGGATTCCGGGGAGATTTTATCGGGGATTCCGGGGGGATTTTTCCCGGGAAATGCGGGGGGCTTTTTCCCCGCGATTCCAGGGGGATTTTCCAGGGGATTCCAGGGGGATTTTATCGGGGATACCTGGGGGATTTTCCAGGGGATTCCTGGGGGATTTTCCCGGGGATTCCGGGGGGATTTTCACGGGGATTCCGGGGGGATTTTCACTGGGATTCCGGGGCGATTTTCTCAGGGAATTCCGGGGGATTTTCTCGGGAATTCCGGGAGGATTTTCCCGAGTATTCCGGGGGGATTTTCCCGAGTATTCCGGGGGGATTTTTTCGGGGAGTCCGGGGGGATTTTCCCGGGGATTCCGAGGGGATATTCCCGGGGAATTCCGGGGGGATTTTCTCCGGGATTCCGGGGGGATTTTCCAGGGGTTTCAGCGAGGAATTTCCCAGGGAATTCCCGGTGGATTTTCCAGGGGATTCCGGGTGGATTTTCTCGGGGATTCCGGGGGGAATTTTTCGGGGAGTCCGGAGGGATTTTCCCGGGGTATCCGGGGTGATTTTACGAGGAATTCCGGGGGGATTTTCCCGAGTGTTCCGGGGGGATTTCCTCGGGGATTACGGGATGATTTTCTCGGGCAATTCCGGGGGATGTTCTCGGGTATTCCGGGGCCATTATCTCGGTGATTCCGGGGAGATTTTCTCGGGGATTCCGAGATTATTTTCCCGGGGAATTCATGGGGATTTTCCCGGGGATTCCGGGGGGATATTCGCGGGGATTCCGGGGGATTTTCTCGGAGATTCCGGGGGGATTTTCATGGGGATTCCGGGGTATTTTCTCCTGGATTCCGGGGAATTTTCCGTGGATTCCTGGGGGATTTTGCCGAGTATTTCGGGAGAATTTTCTCGGGGATTCCGGGGTGATTTTCCCGGGAAATTCCGGGGGATTTTCTCGGGGATTCCGGGGGATTTTTTCGGGGAGTCCGGAGGTATTTTCCCGGGGATTCCGGGGGGATTTTACGAGGAATTCCGGGGGGGTTTTCTCGGCGATACCGGGGGGATATTCTCGGGGATTCCGGGATGATTTTCCCGGGGAATTCCAGGGGATTATTCCGGCGATTCCGGGGGGATTTTCTCGGCGATTGCGGGGGGATTTTCTCGGGGATTCCGGGGGGATTATCCCGGGGAATTCTAGGGGATTTTCTCGGGGATTCCGGGGGGATTTTCCCGGGGAATTCCGGGGGGATTTTCTCGGGGAGTCCGGGGAGATTTGCCCGGGGATTCCGAGGGATTTTCAGGGGAATCCGGGGGGATTTTCTCGGGGATTCAGGGGGGTTTTTCTCGGGGATTCAGGGGGGATTTTCCAGGGGATTCCGGGGGGATTTTCTCGCGTATTCCCGGGGCATTTTCCTGGAGATTCCAGGGGGATTTTATCGGGGATTCCGGGGGGATTATCCAGGGGATTCCCGGGGGTTTTTCCAGGGGATTCCGGGCATATTTTCCCGAGTATTACGGGCGAATTTTCTCGGGGATTCCGGGGGGGCTTTCACAGGGATTTCTGGGGGATTTTCGCGTGGATTCCGGGGGATTTTCTCGCGGATTCCGGGGGCTATTTTCCCGGGGATTCCGGGGGAAATTTCTCGGGGAGTCCGGGGGGATTTTCTAGGGGAATTCCGGGGGATTTTCTCGGGGATTCTGGGGGGATTTTCCCGGCGATTCCGGGTTGATTTTCCCGGGGACTCCGGGGGATTTTCTCGGGGATTTCTGGAGGATTTTCCCGGGGATTCCGGGCGGATTTTCTCGTGGATTCCGGGAGGATTTTCCCGGGGAATTCCGAGGGATTTTCAGGGGAATCCGGGGGGATTTTCTCGGGGATTCAGGGGGGATTTTCCACGGGATTCCGGGGGGATTTTCTCGGGGATTCCGGGGAGATTTTCTCACGTATTCCCGGGGCATTTTCCTGGAGATTCCAGGGGGATTTTATCGGGGATTCCGGGGGGATTATCCAGGGGATTCCGGGGGGATATTGCAGAGTATTCCGGGGGGATTTTCTGGGGGATTCCGGGGGGATTTTCCCGGCGAATTCCGGGGGGATTTTCTCGGGGATTCCTAGGGGATTTTCCAGGGGATTCCGGGGTGATTATCCCGGGGATTTTCCAGGGGGATTTTCCCGGGGATTCCGGGGGATTTTCTCGGGGATTCCGGGGGGTTTTTCCCGGGGATTCCCGGGGATTTTCTCTCGGATTTTTTCCCCAATTTTTCAAGCATTTTTTCCCGCAATTTTCCTGGATTTTTCCCAAATTTTCCCCATTTCTCACTGATTATTTTCCCCATTTCTCAATGATGTTTTTCCCCATTTTCCCCCCATTTCTCACTGATTTTTATCCCCCATTTTTCAATGATTTTTCCCCATTTCTCTCTGATTTTTGCCCCATTTCACCATGATGTTTTCCCCATTTCTCACTGATTTTTCCGTTGATTTTTCATGGATTTTTCCACTTATTTTTCGTGGATTTTTTCCCCATTTTTCCCCATTTCTCACTGATTTTTTCCCCATTTATCACTCCTTTTTCCCCATTTTTCCCCATTTCTCACTGATTTTTTCCGCCATTTTTCATTGATTTTTTCCGCCATTTTTCATGGATGTTTCCCCCAATTTTCATGGATATTTCCTGATTTCCCCCCCCATTTCTCACTGATATTTGCCCCCATTTCTCTCTGAATTATTCCCCCCATTTTTCATGCATTTTCCCGCCCATTAATCACTGATTTTTTCCCCATTTCTCACCGACTTTTCCCCCCATTTCTCACTGATTTTTATGCCCCACTTCTGACTGATTTTTCCCAATTTTTCGTTGATCTTTTTCCCCATTCCACACCGATTTTTCCCCCATTTCTCTCTGATTTTTCCATCATTTTTCATGGTTTTTCCCCCCCATTTCTCACTGATTTTACCCCCTTTCTCACTGATTTTATTAATGTTTGTATTTCTATTTCTATTTCTATTTCTATTTATATTTATTATTATTGTTTTGCATGTTTATGTTTATGTTTATGTTTATGTTTATGTTTATGTTTATGTTTCTATCTATGCAGGTTAACGTTTGTGCATGTTCATGTCTATGTTTATATTTATGCATATTTATTTTTATGCCGGCGAACGCGGGCAGGCGTTTTATGTAAACGCCTATTCGCCGGGGTCCTAGAGAGGCCGCCATCTTGAGCGTGTCGGGACTCTCAAAATGGCGGCTCGGGCGGCACCCCGGCTGACCTGCCAAAAATGGCGGCAGAAAGGGCGGGAAAAAATCAGGACCCCGGTGTGTAGGCATAAGATGCCTGATTACATCGCCGACGCCGATCCGCTCGCCGCCAATTTTCCCGGATGTTTCAGAGCGTGCCGACAACGGCCGCGCGGTCCGCGGTGCCGCGGGCGTGAGGGCGCCGGCGGGCGCGGACAGGCGTTTTATGTAAACGCCTATCCGCCGGGGTCCTAGAGAGGCCGCCATCTTGAGTGTGTCCGCACTCTCAAAATGGCGCCTCGGGCGGCACCCCGGCTGACCTGCCAAAAATGGCGGCAGAAAGGGCGGGAAAAAATCAGGACCCCGGTGTGTAGGCACAAGATGCCTGATTACATCGCCGACGCCGATCCGCTCGCCGCCAATTTTCCCGGATGTTTCAGAGCGTGCCGACAACGGCCGCGCGGTCCGCGGTGCCGCGGGCGTGAGGGCGCCGGCGGGCGCGGACAGGCGTTTTATGTAAACGCCTATCCGCCGGGGTCCTAGAGAGGCCGCCATCTTGAGCGTGTCGGGACTCTCAAAATGGCGCCTCGGGCGGCACCCCGGCTGACCTGCCAAAAATGGCGGCAGAAAGGGCGGGAAAAAATCAGGACCCCGGTGTGTAGGCATAAGATGCCTGATTACATCGCCGACGCCGATCCGCTCGCCGACAATTTTCCCGGACGTTTCAGAGCGTGCCGACAACGGCCGCGCGGTCCGCGGTGCCGCGGGCGTGAGGGCGCCGGCGGGCGCGGACAGGCGTTTTATGTAAACGCCTATCCGCCGGGGTCCTAGAGAGGCCGCCATCTTGAGTGTGTCCGCACTCTCAAAATGGCGCCTCGGGCGGCACCCCGGCTGACCTGCCAAAAATGGCGGCAGAAAGGGCGGGAAAAAATCAGGACCCCGGTGTGTAGGCACAAGATGCCTGATTACATCGCCGACGCCGATCCGCTCGCCGACAATTTTCCCGGATGTTTCAGAGCGTGCCGACAACGGCCGCGCGGTCCCCGGTGCCGCGGGCGTGAGGGCGCCGGCGGGCGCGGACAGGCGTTTTATGTAAACGCCTATCCGCCGGGGTCCTAGAGAGGCCGCCATCTTGAGTGTGTCCGCACTCTCAAAATGGCGGCTCAGGAGGCACTCCGGCTGACCTGCCAAAAATGGCGGCAGAAAGGGCGGGAAAAAATCAGGACCCCGGTGTGTAGGCATAAGATGCCTGATTACATCGCCGACGTCGATCCGCTCGCCGACAATTTTCCCGGACGTGTCAGAGCGTGCCGACAACGGCCGCGCGGTCCGCGGTGCCGCGGGCGTGAGGGCGCCGGCGAGCGCGGACAGGCGTTTTATGTAAACGCCTATCCCCCGGGGTCCTAGAGAGGCCGCCATCTTGAGCGCTGCCGCACGGCTGGGTCCCGGCCCGCGGGCCCTTCCGCCATCCTGAGAGGGGCACGGTGCAGTACCCGCCTGTGTCCACACGGCGGCAGCACTGCCGCCCAACTCAGCCCGGCACTGCCGCCCTGTCAGGGACAGACAGAGAAGGGAGAGAGTTCCAAGCACCAGAGTCCCCACCCGTCATAAAATCCTCTCAATGAACGCCCCAAAAAAACCCCGACCCAAACTAAAAATGCCCTGCCTCTGACCAAATGAAAAAAAAAAAACCTTTTATATATATAAATCATCTATTTTTTAATATTTAATTTCTAGTCATAATCTATACATATTTCATATATTCAATTTAATTGCTATTCTATTTATCATATATACAATATTATTTTATTATTCATTATATACATAGATTTATATTACTAATGTTATTTCTATTTTATCTATATCCATCTATATTTGGAGGTTCATAGTTTTTAATATTATTTCTTTAAAAGCTCTGCCTCTAACCAAATAGAAACAAAAAACTCGATTATTTTAAATTATATTTGAATATATTTTTCTATTTAGTTTTCATATTTATATCTGTAGATTTATATGTCTATATTGTGTATTCTATATTTATATACTATTTAATGTAGTTTTTACTAGTATATTAATATACTAGATGCTATTTACATTCTATTATAACATACTATTTAATAGAACATATTAAAATCGATAAATTATTTATATTACATACTACATACATGTATTTTATATTTATATTTATTTCTATATATTTATACTTACATATATATATGCATATATAGTTATAATAATTTTATGTCAGTATCTATTTTTGCATATTTGTATATTTTTGCCTATATTATTTTCAAAAAACCCTCCTCTAACCAAATAAAAACCAATAAAACATTCCTTTTAAAGTCTGAATATTTATATATTTCTATTTTCATAACATAATATAATGTAATGTAATATATTTATATATTGGTTTCTTATATTTGCTTCTATATTTTTATTCTTTATCTTTTCTATTTACAGTATCTATAAAAAAACCCTACCTCTATCCAAACACAAGCCAATAAAACATTCCTTTTAGACTATATTTAGCTATTTTTTAAGGTTCTGTTTTTCATGCATTCTACACCCACCCCTCCCTCTCAATGTTCTGGCACCCACCATGACCCCCCCCCCCATGCCCGACTCACCTGCTCCTCCAGCGCAGCCCGGCTCCCTCTCCCAGGGACCTTGGGGTGCCCCAAACCACGTCGGAGCCCCCCTCAGCCTTTTTTCCTCACCCCAAAGAAGGCACAGAACGACTCCTTTAATGAAGTTGTTTTAACAATTGTAAGGCTAGAGCTTTTGGTATCCACTGCTTGCCATCCCTTGTAAACCAATTTTTTTCTTCTTTCTTCTGCAGCTTAATAAACCTCTTTTTTTCCCCATAGTTTTCCAAATGCATGTATAACCGCATATGCATATTTAGAATCAGTAAATATATTTAATGTCTTGTCCTGCTATAATTCACAGGCTCTCACAAGCGTGTGCAGCTCTGCTGTCTGAGCTGACCAGGTGGCTGGTAACCTCCCCCCTTCCTTTAATTGCTTTCCATTCACGATAGAGTATCCTGTAAATCATGAAGAATGGGGGGGAAAAATCAGTGAGAAATGGGGAAAAAAATCCATGAAAAATGGGGGAACAAATCAGTGAGCAACGGGGAAAAGTGGGGAAAAGTTAATTGAGAAATGGGGGAAAAATCAGTGAGAAATGGGGAAAAAATCCCTGAAGAATGGGGGAAAAAATCAGTGAGAAATGGGGGAAAGTGGGGAAAAAATCCGTGAGAAATGGGGGAAAAATCAGTGAGAAATGGGTGGGGAAATTCCATGAAAAATGGCGAAAGAAATCAGTGAGAAATGGGGAAAAATGGGTAAAAAATCAGTGCGAAATGGGGGGGGGAAATCAATGAGAAATCGGGGAAAAACATAAGTAAGAAACGGGGGGGAAAAATCCATGAAAAATGGGGAAAAATCAGTGGGAAATGGGGATAAATCTGGAAAAAATCCATGAAAAATGGGGGAAAATATCAGTGAGAAATGGGGGAAAATGGGGAAAAAGTCAGTGAGAAATGGGGAAAAATCAGTGAAAAACGGGGGGAAAACTCCATGAAGAATGGGAAAAAAAATCAGTGAGAAATGGGGGAAAAAATCCCTGAAAAATGGGGGGAAATATCAGTGAGAAATGGGAAAAAAATGGGGAAAAAATCATTGATAAATCGGGGGAAAAATCAGTGTGAAAGGGGGGGAAAAATCGGGATCGGGGACGTGGACCGGGACTGGGATCGGGGACCGGGACGGGGAAATGGGACAGGGACCGGGATCGCGGACGGGGACCTGGGACAGGGACCGGGACCGGGATCGGGGACGGGGACTGGAGACAGGGACCGGGACCGGGACTGGGGACTGGGATCAGGACCGTGATCGGGTTCCGGGACGGGGAACTGGGACTGGGACCAGGATCGGGGACCGGAACCGGGCACTGGGACCGGGACCAGGACTGGGGACGGGGACTGGGGACAGTGACCGGGACTGCAATCGGCACCGCCCCCCGAACCGCTCCCGGAACCGCTCCCCGGGCTATCCCGGCACGGCGACCGGGAACGCCCCCGGCACCGCCCCGGCACCGCCCCCGGTGCCGCCCCCGGCACTGCCCCGGCACCGCCCCGGGTAGCGCCCCCGGCACCGCCCCCGGGGCGGGCCGCCGAACGCACGCGATGACGCGCGGGGGGCGGGACGGCGCGGGGCGGTGACGCGCTTCATGCCAGGAGCAGGGCCCGGGTGCGACGAAGACGGGAGCGGGACGACCCGATACCGCGCGGGGCCGCGGGCCCGTGCGGAGCCCGGCCCGCTGGGTAGGGGCCGCCAATGGCACCGGGGCTTCTGCTTCGGCTTCTGTCCGTGTCGGCGGGGAGGCCCCAGCCAGCGGTGCCCCTCTCCCTCGGCGACACGGGCGTGGAACTCGGCATCGGGCGCTGCATCGCCGCGGACAGCAGGGGGCGCACGGGTACCGATACTGCCATGGGGCCCGGCGCTGCTCTCCTGCTCCGCCGCCAGGCGGCGCTGCGCTGCCGTCCTGCCGCGCCTCCGGGCACGCTCGGTTTCCTCGGGACCCCGGGCCCCGCCTGTCCCGCCGCTGCGGAGGCGGGGGATGCTTTATGGGACTGCCCGAGCTGGCGGTGCCGGGTCTGGGGCGTTGGGGCGCGCCTTGGGGGGCTGCGGGTGCGCTCGTTTCCTCTTCTGCATGGCCTTCTGTGTGAGCATCTCTCGTTGCGACTGCTCTTGGAGAGTCAAACCCCTCCTCCTAAGTGGTCTCAGGAGCCTGGCAGGGTGAGTTTTGTTTCACAGGGGAAAGGGCCACTGGTCGTGTCCAGAGACCTGTGCACCCAGCCAGGTTTCTGCCTGATAAAATTCCAAATGGATGAGGATTTCTCCCAGCCCCAAGCTGCCCCCACCTGTAACCCTGGCTGCCTTTGGGGTGCCCAAAGCCTCCTCTGTGCAGATCTCAGGAACCTGGGAGGGGTGAACAATGTTGCACAGGGAAAAACCCCACAGATTTTATCTCCGGGCCTGGGGCCAGGAGCAGGCATTTGCGTGCTATAATTCCAGAAGGAGCACGGTGTCTCCCAGACCCAAGCCGCATCCAGCTGTGACCCAGCTGCTCTTGGAGTGCCAAAAGCCTCCTCGTAGCTGATCTCAGGAACCCTGGAAGGGTGAGTTTGGTTTCACAGGGAAAAGGCCTCCGTTTGTGTCCAGAGATCAAATAAGGGACTCTGCTTTTCCTCTAGTTCTCCTTCCTGTTTTCACCTGGGCTACAAGGATGGGCATGGCCTGTATTTCTCATATCAAAGTGATGTTACTAAATTTGTCCAGAAGTTCTGGTTGTTATTTTTATTAGTAGTAGTAATTTTCTGATAGAAAACACTCTCATTTTGCCTTTCCCACGTTGTTTCCAGGTGCTGCCCAGGATGGACATCCGTGGTCTCAGACAGTGATTCCCGAGGAGCAAGGAAAGCCTTTTCCTCACCTGCACAGTTCAGGTGGATGGGACAGAATTGGTGTGGCCTGACAAGGCAGGAAAAGCTGTCTGTGTTCTGGAGTGCCTTGAAAGCTTTCTCCGTCAGGTTTGGAAGGGGTTTCTCTTTGGGATTTCTTGTGATGCAGCACCACGGGTATCCCTTTGTGCCAAGTCCAGTGCTAAAGGATTGAAGAACTGACAAGTGGGGTCTGGGATGAAAATGCCGCTAATAAAATTAAGCAAAGAATACAATAAGAGAAATGAGCATCCTTTTAATGTCTGAAATAGTTAGGAATAAAAATGCTGGAAAAGGGCACTCTGAATTGGTGTCACTTGTCATGGATAAAACCCCAGAGTGAGGAATCAGAGCAGAAGTTGAGAGCTGGAATCCTTCTGCAGTCGACTTAATTTTCTTTTCCTCCTCTCTTTCAGGACAGGAAGAATCACGACTCTCCTGGCATCTTTGCCAAGAGCTGTGGTGTTTGATCAGCCAAAGCCCAGAGGCTTCAGCACCAGAGGTCTGAGCCTGGAGGGCTCCTGGTGCTGCCCGTGCTGTGGGCTATGTCAGAGGATGCAGGGTTCCTCTTTGCCTCCCTGCTGGGATTAACTGCCATGGGAATGTGGGATCTGGGTGAAACTCCAGCTCTCCTGGTGTTCAGGGGAGCAAGGTCTGAGGGACTCCTCTCTGGGGATGTGCGGTGAAGGACTGAATAGTGTGGAAGGAGAGTATTTATAAACTGTATCACTGTTTCTCCCAAAATTGGGGTGGAGCGGTGATGGGGGTGGTTGGGTTTGGTCTGGGCCTGTTATTCTTTGTGCAATTTTTAAATTCTCTTGTATGATTTACTGTCCGGTATCTTTCTAACAAAAGCTGACATAAATTTAGATTAAGGATTAGAACTTGGGTCCATTCATTGCAAACATTTGACAAGGCTGGAGGACTGGGGTGGTGACTGCTCTCAGGAAAGGTTACTTATTAATACTGTGTCAGATTTCCCGCAGTGACTGTCAGGCCTGCATGGCTGTGAGTTCGTGCTCTTCTCACTGGGGAAATAAGTTCAGCAAAATTAGAAATGTTAGAAAAATCCAGCCAAAAATTCCACCTCTGTACCCTCTAAGTTTTCCCAGTTTTTCCCAGCTAGGAGCTGCACAGAAGTCAGGCAGGGGAAGTGACAACAGGGAACAGCTGAAAAATTCAAAGGCACAAAGAGGAAAGGGGAAAGGTTTCAGAAAACAATTCTATGGTCTAAGAATAATTTCTGATTCCCTACTGAGAAGAACACGAACTCACAGCCATTCAGGCCTGACAGTCCCCTGCAGTGAGAGCTCAGCACACATCCACAGAGGCAAGTCCAGCATCTTAAATGAAAAAATAAAAATAAAAACCAGAAGAAAAAGGTGATTTCTTCTGCTTCAGAGTTATTTCAAGTTCTTAAAGCCCAAGCAACATTTGCTCTTGATTTTGGTTGGGTGAATCATGAGCAGTGGGCACGGGTCATGCCATTCATTGAGCAGAAAACCCGGGGTCATTTAGAGGGGACACAAGAACTGTTTGTGTAGCGACCTCGGGCTGCAGAGGGGCAGGAGAAAGGCCAAGGGAGCTCCCTGGGGCCACCAGGGCCTGTGGGGAACAGAATGGACGCTTGGATGACCAGTGGAGGTGAGGAGTGGATCTGAGTTCATCTACAGGGAAATAAGGAGGGGATACTCTGGAGTGAAAAGCTGAGGTGATGAGTTCACCCACCTGGGCACGAGTTGTGTTTGCACAAAGTGGGACCAGAGGTGAAGGTCAATCCAAAGTCGATCCTGCTTGACCTCTGAATTCCAGGATAAGTTTTACAAGCTGCCAAATGAGGGAGTAAAAATACACAAAAATGAAACCGAGAGCATTCATGAGGTTCCTGGGAGTCCATTACACTGTTGTCATAGAATTCTTAATGAGTTTTGAGCTTTTAATGACAACAATTCAGTACTTTCTTTGGATTATTCACTGTGTAGGATTTGGGGTTTATCTGGATTTTAAAGGCGTCGTGGTGGCCCTGACACTGCTCAGGAGCTGGTAGGAAAAGCAGGGTCAGAGCTCCTGGCAGGCACAGGGTGTTTTTCCCAGAGTGGACTGTGGAGGAATTGTTTGGGCCTTGGATTGTCCCTCTGGGTGATGCCAGTTGCTGTGATTTGTGTAATTCCATACATTTAACTCCCAATACTTCCCAGCCCAGGAGCTTGAGCTGACAGGGCAGCACACAGATTGTTCTCTGTGCTGTGCCCCGATTTGGGGTTGGCTGTCAGCTTTGCTAGCTCCCGTGAATTATGCCCATAGCCCCGAATTCCCTGCTCAATTCCCACTGCCATAACCTCACAGCGCCTCATGGAGTGGGGATATACTGTGGCAGGAAGCTCAGCAGCATCGGCACAGGGACAGGTGTATATTCCAAAGAATTTGCTGTTTCAAACCCTCATCCCCCAGCCCCGCCGATGTCCCTGGGGGGCACTTGACAGAGTTACCTGGATTTCAGCTGATTTCACCCCCCCGAGCTCGGGCTCCAGGTGATCTTTTCAAGCAGGAGAAGGCAGGGGCCGGAGGCGCTCGTGGCCCGTGCCGAGGCAGTCCCTGGGGCCACGAGAGGACATCTCTCCCTGCAGAATTTCAGTTCTTTCCAGAGCCTCAGCAGTGACAGAGGACAAAGAGGAAGATGAGGAGGAGGAAGAAGGGGGAGAGGGTTTGAGAGGGGGGGAAGCCCAAATCCGTGCTGTGTGCGGAGCTCCGACAGCACGCTGCAGCCCGCAGCTCAGTGTGAGCACGGGGCAGAGGAGGCGATTTCTGGGCATTCAATCACCCTGAGGCGGGCCCGGCACCGCCCCTGCAGCACCGTCCCCAGCACAGCTCGGTACCGCTCCGGGATCACCCGGCCCCGCCCCCGGTGCCGCCCGGGACCACTGGGGACCGCCCCTAAAGCACCGCCCCGGCCCCGCCCGGTCCCGTCCCCGGGACCTCCGTGCCCCGCCTCGCCAAGCCCCGGCTCCGCCCCGAGCCTGCCCGGGCTGCGCCGGGACCATCGCTGGCGGCCCCGCCCCTCTCCCCCGGGCCGAAGCGGGCTGAAGGAGATGTCCGCACGATTGGAAACGCCGCCGAAAATCGCACCCGTGGGATCGGTGTCGGCGTCGTGCGCAGGCATCCCACTAGAGCGAGCGGGCTCCTTGCTGTGCCACCCTCCTTTTGCAGCCAGAGTTAGAAGGTCGGGGAGCGACACCCGAGCCGCCATCTTGGGAGAGGCAGGCGCGCAGTACCGCGCTCTGCCCACAGGGTGGCGCTTGGGAGACAGGCAAGGGATGGAATCAAGGAGTGTCCCAATCCTTGAGGAAATCCCCCTGAATGAACGCCCCAAAAAACCCCGACCAGAACTGAGAAACCTCCTGCCTCTGTATGAGTGCAAAGGGTGTGCAAGGAGTGTGCAAATAGTGTGCATTAGCAATCGATCGGCAGGCATTGGCAATCGACCGCCGATATAATCGATCGGCAGGCATTGGCAATCGATCGCCGAGCTAATCGATCGGCAGGCGCGATCAATCGATCGCCGATCTAATCGATCGGCAGGCATTAGCAATCGAACGCCGATTTAATCGATCGGCAGGCATTAGCAATCGATCGCCGATCTAATCGATGGGCAGGCGCGCTCAATCGATCGCCGATATAATCGATCGGAAGCCGCGATCAATCGATCGCCGATCTAATCGATCGGGAGGCATTAGCAATCGCTCGCCGATCTAATCGATCGGCAGGCATTAGCAAACGATCGCCGATCTAATCGATCGGCAGGCGCGATCAATCGATCGCCGATATAATCGATCAGTAGTCGCGATCAATCGATCTCCGATCTAATCCATCGGCATGCATTAGCTATCGATCACCGATCTGATTTTTCCCGCCATTTTTCATTGATTTTTTCCCCATTTCTCTCTGATATTTCCCCCCATTTTTCATGCATTTTCCCCCCATTTCTCACTGATTTTTTCCCCAATTTTTCATGCATTTTTTTCCCCACAATTTTCGTGGATTTTTTCCCAAATTTTCCCCATTTCTCACTGATTTTTTTTCCCCCATTTCTCAATGATTTTTTTTCCCCAATTTATCAAAGATTCTTTCCCCATTTCTCACTGATTTTTATCCCCATTTTTCCCCCATTTCTCACTGATCTTTACCCCCCATTTCTCACTGATTTTTCCCCATTTCTAACTGATTTTTTCCCCATTTCACCATGATGTTTTCCCCATTTCTCACTGATTTTCTTCCCCATTTCTCAATGATTTTTTTCCCCATTTCTCAATGATTTTTTTCCCCATTTCTCAATGATTTTTACGACGCATTTCTGACTGATTTTTCCCCATTTCTCTCTGATTTTTTCCCCATTTCACCATGATGTTTTCCCCATTTCTCACTGATTTTTTCCACCCATTTCTCATGGATTTTTTCCCATTTTTCCCCCATTACTCACTGATTTTTTCCCCCCATTTCTCACTGAATATTCCCCCATTTTTCATCGATGTTTCCCCCATTTACCACTGATTTTTCACCCATTTCTCGCTGATTTTGTCCTCAATTTTCCCCCATTTCTCATTGATTTTTTTCCATTTCTCACTGATTATTTCCCTCATTTTTCATGGATTTTTTCCCCATTTTTCCCCATTTCTCACTGATGATTTCCTCCATTTTCCCCCATTTCTCACTGATTTTTCCCCCCCATTTCTCACTGATTTTTCCCCCCCATTTCTCACTGATTTTTTTCCCCCATTTTTCATGGATTTTTCCACCCATTTTTCGTGGATATTTCCCGATTTCCCCCCCATTTCTCACTGATTTTTGCCCCCATTTCTCTCTCATTTTTCCCCCCATTTTTCATACATTTTTCCGCCCATTAATCACTGATTTTTTCCCCATTTATCACTGATTTTTGCCCCCATTTCTCACTGATTATTCCCCATTTTTCATGCATTTTCCCCCCCATTAATCACTGATTTTTTTCCCCATTTCTCACTGATTTTTTTCCCCATTTTTCCCAATTTCTCATTGATTTTTTTCCCATTTCTCACTGATTTCTTTCCCCCATTTCTCACTGATTTTCATCCATTTCTCACTGATTTTTCCCGCCATTCGTCAGGGATTTTTTTTTCCCCTATTTCTCATGAATTTCCCCCCCCGGATCCGTTTTTCATGGATATTTTTCATTTCTCACTGATTTTTCATGGATTTTTTTCCCCCATTTCTCACTGATTCTTCCCCCCATTTTTTATGACGTTTTTTACCCATTTTTCCCCATTTCGCACTGATTTTTTTCACCATTTCCCCCCATTTCTAACTGATTTTCCCCCCTTTTTTCATGGATTTTTTCCCCCATTTATCACTGATTTTTGCCCCCAATTCTCTCTGATTTTCCCCCCATTTTTCATGCATTTTTCCCCCCATTTTTCATGCATTTTTCCCCCCATTTCTCACTGATTTATTCCCCATTTCTCACTGATCTTTTCCCCAATTTTTCAAGCATTTTTTCCCGCAATTTTCGTGGATTTTTCCCAAATTTTCCCCATTTCTCACTGATTTTTTCCCCCATTTTCCCCCCATTTCTCACTGATGTTTACCCCCATTTCTCACTGATTTTTCCCCATTTCACACTGATTTTTTCCCCATTTCACCATGATGTTTTCCCCATTTCTCACTGATTTTTTTCCCCATTTCTTAATGATTTTTTCCCCATTTCTCACTGATTTTTACCCCCCATTTCTCACTGATTTTTACCCCCATTTCTCACTGATTTTTACCCCCATTTCTCTCTGATTTTTTCCCCATTTCACCATGATTTTTTCCCCATTTCTCACTGATTTTTTTCCCCCACTTTTCATGGATTTTTCCACCCATTTTTCGTGGATTTTTTCCCCATTTTTCCCCATTTTTCACTGATTTTTTCCCCCATTTATCACTGCTTTTTTCCCCATTTTTCCCCATTTCTCACTGATTTTTTTTCCGCCGTTTTTCATGGATTTTCCCCCCAATTTTCATGAATATTTCCTGATTTCCCCCCCCATTTCTCACTGATTTTTGCCCCCATTTCTCTCTGATTTTTCCCCCCATTTTTCATGGATATTTCCCGATTTTCCCCCCCATTTCTCACTGATTTTTGCCCCCATTTCTCTCTGAATTTTTCCCCCCATTTTTCATGCATTTTTCCGCCCATTAATCACTGATTTTCTCCCCATTTATCACTGATTATTGCCCCCATTTTTCACTTATTTTTTCCCACAGCATCGGCCACCACAGCACGAGCGACAACAGCTCGCTCTGTTCCCGCCATTGCCCGTGGATTGTTTGCCTGTTTTACATGGATTTTTCTTCCCCATTTCTCACTGAGTATTTCGCCCAATTTTCATGGATTTTTTCCCCCTTTCTCATTGATTTATTCCCCATTTTTCATGGATTTTTTCCCCCATTTCTCAATGACTTTTTCGCCATTTTTCCCCATTTCTCAATGATTTTTTCCCCCATTTCTCATGGATTTTTCACCCAATTTTCATGGATTTTTTTCCCGATTTTTCCCAATTTCTCTCTGATTTTTTCCCCCATTTCTCACTGATTTTTTTCCTCCATTATTCATGGATTTTTCCCCCCATTTCTCACAGATTTCTTCCCCATTTCTCCCCATTTCTCACTGACTATTTCCCCCATTTTTCAAGGATTTTTTCCCCCATTTTTCATTGATTTTTTTTTCTCATTTTTCCCCATTTCTCACTGATTTTTCCCCCATTTTTCATGGATTTTTTCCCATTTCTCACTGATGTTTTCCCCCATTTAGCATTGATTTTATTCCCCAGGATTGGCCACCACAGCATGAGCGGTGACAGCTCAGCGTACCGCTTGGTGGACGAGGTGAATTCCTGGGACAGGCAGGACCATCCCATCTCCCGCCTCTACCTGGGCAGGAGGGGCAGGTGGGACGAGCAGCAGGAGCAGGCCTGGAGAGAGAGCTCCCAGAAAATGGTCATTCTGGGGCGGATTTATGGGATTTTGGGGCATTTATGGGGTTTCGGGCTGGGAAATATTCAGTGTTTTGGGGTGGTGTCCTTAGGGTTTGGGGGGGGGGGGGAATTTATGGGGTTTTGGGGTGGGAAATACTCGGAATTTTTGGGGGAGGAATCCATGGGGTCTGGGGAGAGAAATCGTTGGGACTCTGGGGAAGGATCGCTGGGATTTTAGGTTGGAAGTTTGGGAGTTTTGGGGTGGGAAATATTCAGTGTTTTGGGGTGGAGTCCTTAAGGTTTGAGGGGGGGAATTGATGGGATTTTTTTGGATGGAAAGCTTAAGGATTTTGGGGTGGGAAATACTCGGCATTTTGGGGAAGAAACCCTGGGATCTGGGGAGAGAAATTGTTGGGATTCTAGGTGGAGAAAACCTGGGATTTGAGGGGGGAATTTATGGGATTTTGGGGTGGGAAATATTCGGAATTTTGGAGAGGAATCCCTGGGGTTTGAGGGGGGGATTTGTGGGATTCTGGGATGGGAAGTTTAAGGATTTTGGGGTAGGAAATCTTAGGAATTTTGGGGAAGGAATCCTGAGATTTGAGGAGAGAATTTATGGGATTTTGGGGTCATGTTGTGGTTGTGGGGAAGTATCACTGGGATTTGGGGAGGGAAATTTTTGGTGTTCATGGACAGGAGAGCTTTGGCGTTTAGGAGAAGGGGCCCTGGGATTTTTTGAGAGATCCCAAAGATTTTGAGCTGGGATTTTTTTTTTTTTTTTTTTTTTTTTTTTTTTTTTTTTTTTTTGTGGGGTGGGCGGTGGGCAAATATCTGGAATCTGGGGATGCAAAACCACGGGTATTTTTGGGATGAATAACCAAGATTCTGCACCAGGATTTCATCGCAGTGAAAACCCCAATTCCCCGCCAAAACCGCGCAGGATTTGAGGCAGGAATCTGCCGGTTTGGGGGGCTGGGAAAGGCGGGGATTCCTGGAATTCCCGGAATTCCAGAGCTGGGGAATTGCCGCAGGTGCTGGAGGCCTTCGAGCAGGCGGAGCAGGAGGCGAAGCCGCCGCCTCACCTGCTCTTCTCCAACCTTTACCTGGAGATGCCCCCGCGGCTGCGGCGGCAGCGGGAGGAGCTGGAGCGGCACCGGGAGACCTACGGGGAGCACGACCCGCTCCAGCAGTTCCAGAAGTGACCCCGGAATCCCCGGGAAAATCCCCCCGGAATCCCCGAGAAAATCCCCCCGGAATCCCCGGGAAAATCCCCCCGGAATCCCCGAGAAAATCCCCCCGGAATCCCCGGGAAAATCCCCCCGAAATTCCCCGGGCGCTCCCAAATTTACACGGAACACCCCCCTTCCCCCACCCCAAAATCCCCTGGGATCCCAGAGCAGCTTCTCCCAGAAATGATCCCAAAGTTCCCCTTGAACCCCCCCCAAAAATCCACCCTGACCCCCCAGAATCGCACCGACCCCCCCAAAATCCTCCCGGACCCCGCCAATAAATGGAATTTTGGAGAGGAAGAGCCTCGGAATTTTGGGGAGGGATCCCTGGGATCCGCGGGATTTTGGAGAGAAATCTCTGGGAATTTTTCAGGGAGCGATCCCGAAAAAAATTGAGGGTTCTGGGGAGCACCCTAAAAAAATCCCAAATCCACGGGAAATGAATCGATATTTTTGAGAGGGGGATCCCAAAAAATCCACAAATCCATGGGAAAAAAAGGATTTTATTTAGTGGGGGGGGCGGGGGTCCCAAAATCCCCAATTCCTTGGGAAATAAGGGATTTTATTTAGGGAGGTGTCCATGGGAATAAAAAAAAAAAAAAAAAAAAAACAACAAAAAAAACCAAATGAAAACTATAAGAAAACAACTCTAGATATAAAAAAATTCTATCTTTTTAAAATGTTTAATTTATATTCCAGTTCATAACCTATACGTATTTTATAGATTCAATTTAATTTCCATTATGATGTACCACATATACAATATTATTACTCATTAAATATATATATATCTTTATATTCCTAATATTTTTTTATTTTATGTGTAAATTTTTATGTATTTTTATGTTTATATTTTTAGTCTTATGTAAAAACCCTACCTCTAACCAAATAGAAAGAAAAACTCCCTTTATTTTGAACTCTATTTAAATATATTTTTCTATTTACAGTTTTCATATTGATATCTGTACTTTATATTCATATATCTATACTATGTATATTGTATCTTAAAATATACTATAACAATATATATACAATAATATTTATATTAAATACTATATATGTACCTATCTTTACTTCTACTTCATATCTCTACTTACATATATTTAGAAATGCATATATATTTATAATTTGATGTCTGTATACGCTTATTGCATTTTTGGCTATCTTCTTGTTTCTTTTCTCTCTATAAAACCCAACCTGACATCAAATAAAAACCAATCATACCACCATCATTTACGTGAGACTCCCCCGAAATAGAAAAAGTCAAAGGGAGCAACTCCCGTTTCAATGCTTTTGCTGGGTAAACCAGCTCTGGGCCTGACGCGTTTCCTGTACCCCCGCTCTTCCCGCTGAGTGATCCCGAACACAACAAAGTCATTCCTGCGAACCACAGCAAACGCGCCCGCCATTCTCGCCCGAGGACCGCGCCCCATAGAGCTCGGGCCCTGCTGCAGGGCTGTCATGTCCATCCGATGCTGTTCAGATCACGGTGACAAGGCAGCAGAGTCCTGCTTGTTGATGGCATCTCCGGCACTGCTTTTCTTATTTGGCAGGGCCATTTTTAGTTTTCCATGTTACACTGGCTCGTTGGTTTTAGGGGTTTTTGTCACTGAGTTGTGTCCCATGAGCACCTGCGGTTTTCTCATTTGCCAGGCACCCTTCAGGGCAAGGCAATTCCAGGGAGTGGGAGTCAGACCAGAACAACGGCAACAATTAACATCAAAACGGGGAGCTTTCCACAGCTAACAGAACATTAACAGAACAAAGAGGAGCTTGTTTGTAACACATACTATTTTCATATTTCTATTTTCATATTTATCATTCATATTTATACATATTCTTTTATTTGCATTATTTACATTATAGAATCTATATTTCATATAGATTAATCTGAAGATGTTTTATATCGATACAAATATATCTATATTTTTATTTTTCTATTCTTTATATGTTTACCCTGAACATATTTGGTACAGGGGCACAGGTAGAACTGCCCTGAAATGCAATTTTAATCCCTTAAAATGTTGAAAAGGGTGGAGCTTCCTTCAACTGAATCTCTTACAAGGAGGAAATGGGGCAGTTACCTCCACTTCCACCGATAAAATTGCAAATAAACCGCTTCTCCCTTTCGATTTAATCCCCTAAAATATTGGGAAAAGTGGGGCTTTCCTCACTTTAAATATACCCAATGATGGAAAAAGGGAGATTTTTTTTCCCCTCAACTGAAACCCTTAAAAATCACTTTAAAAGGAGGGACAACCGGGCTTCCCCCTCAATTTAAACAGTAGGATGGTGAAAATGCAGGAGTTACCCTGTATTCAAACCTATAAAAGAACATTGTCAAGGTTCTCCTCTTCCATTTGAACTGGAAAAGAATGGAAAATGGGGATTCCCTGTCAGTTGATATCCCTGACATCATGGAAAAGGCAGGGTTCAATTGATACCATTAAAATGGCAGGGGAAGAGGACTCCCCCTCAATTTAAACACAGACAATTCTGGAAAAGAACATATTTTGTCCCCAACTTAAAATTATTTTCTCCTAATAATGCAGGATTCCTCGCACGGGCAAGCTACCACAACTTAGAAAACTGGCTGCTGCTTGAGTGCCAAGTGCCTCCTCCAAAGTGGTATCAGGAAACTGGGAGAGTGAGTTTGGCTTCAATTGGAAAAGGGCCACGGTTTGTGTCACGGTCCATGACGAGGGACTGGGCTTCTGCCTGCTAAAATTCCGAATGGATCAGGATTTCTCCCAGGCCTGAGCTGCCATGACTTAAATCCCTGGCTGTCTTTGGAGTGACAAACGCCTGCTCCAAACTGACATTACGAGACTGGGAGGGTGAGTTTTGTTTCACGGGGAAATAGGCCACCGTTTGTGTCCAGGGATCTGTGGCCGGGAGCGGGCATCTGCCTGCTAAAATTCTGAACGGATCAGGATTTCTCCCAGACCAAGCTGCACTTGGGAAGACTGCGGGCCTCGTTCGCCGCCCGGCAGGCGGCTGGGACGGCCCGATGCCACAGGGCAGGAATCAGCGCCCAGCTTGTCCCGAACGGAACACCGGGAGAGCGGCGGGGCCGGGGAGCAGCGACCGCAGCTGCGCCCCGCCCGCCGCGCGCCCGGCCCTGCGGCAGCGCCCCGCCCCCGTCGCTAGGGAAGTGAGGTCACGCAGTATGGCGGCTCGGGACCACAGCGGCTGAGGGGCCGTTTGTGTCGGGAATCCGTGTCCATCTTGCTCGGGAGCTGGGGCGACGGTCTTGCCTGTCTCGCTAGTATCGAGCGGCGAGAACAAAGCCGCGATGGCGCCCGAAACTGCAGGACTGTGAGGTCTCAGAACGAGAGCCAGCAGGCCGGGCAGAGCAACAGAACCAGGTTGCGGACGAACCGAGCTGCCGCCATGGAGCTGAGGGTTGGGAACCGGTACCGGCTGGGCCGGAAGATCGGGAGCGGCTCCTTCGGGGATATCTACCTGGGTAAGGAGGTTGGCTCGCTGGGGATTTAGCTGGCCCGTTTTGTGGCTGTGTGGAGGACATCGAGGGCCTTGTCGGGTCGGGCCAGTACCTGGGCTAGGGGCACAGCAGCAGTAATTTAATATGTCGTTGACATCATGTCCTGATTTGGACAGTGCGGAAATCTGGAATTCTGGTTTTACTCAGCTGCCTCTTCTCATTATTGTCTATTGACCTTGGGCACTGTTCGCTTCTGTAAAATGGGCATAAGGGTAAAAATCGCCTCGTTTGAAAACACGGGGGCGGGGGGGGTTGAAACAAAACCGCAAAACTCTAAAACCTTCACAACCCACCACATTCGGAAAAACGTTTTCGTAAAGAAACGTGTAACAGGGTTAAATATCGCTGCAGTGGACTAGGAAAAATTGGTGTCAGAAGGATGTCTCTTTCTCCTGTGAGGCCTAAAAAAAATTTACACAACTACAGGTGATTAGGTTGCAGTAAAAAAAAACTTCAAATCCTTCAAATAATCCTCGTAGTTTGACTAATCGTGTTGCTTGACCATAGCCTAATCGTGGTCGCTGTGCAATTCCAAAACGTACAGGATTGGAATTTATCTATGCCAGTCCGTTATTATAGCTCTCTAACATGATAGCCTACTGCTATTGCTTATGACAAGCGCAGGTGGTGGGCACAAGAAGTTTTGAAAGCAGGTGTTTTTAAAATACTCTGCTTATGCGGCAGACTCTCAAGCCATGTGAAGAAACACGAAGAAATGTGAAAAAACACGAGCGTTATGGCCCGTCCAGTAGACACAAGTATTCTGCTTTTGAAAATTGTGTTAACTTAGAAAAGCAAATCAAGGAAGCGAGGGGGAACTGGAACTTGCAGGGGCAAAGGAAGATAATGTCACTTGCTAGCTTATGTGGTATGTTTGGCAGTGCATGAAGTATGAGGGGTGGGGGTTATTCTTCTAGACATCTTGCAGTCCAAAATAATTCGTTACCTAAAGCTGCTTGTTTACAGATGATGAAATACTGGTTTCCCATAAGACAGATCATATGCCTGATGAAAAATACATATTTTTAACTGAAGGTATGTGATTGTGTAGAGACAGAGAAAATTATTCTTCCTCTCTGCAGTGCATGTATAGAAGATTGGAGATGTGACCGTAGAAGATAGTGGTAAAGCTTGTGCAGAAATCCTTGTTAGCTTCCATAGGGATTTTGGGGGGAAATTAAGACAGCAGTTAAAATCTGAAAAGTCTTAGATGATTAGAAAAATTTTTACTTTTGACGATTACTCAGATAAACCAGATTGTATTACATTATTAATATCAAGTGCAAGTGAAATAAACGTTTATGTGTCACTTTTATCTCTATGCATGCAGCTCACACCAGTGAAGTTGCACAGAAAGTTTCCAGTATGCTAGTGTATATATTCACGCCATACTGAATTATCTGCAATAAACCCCTTGGATTTTACTTTTTTTAAAATTTCTAGATAATTGTCATGGATTTACTTTCAGGGCTTACTGCAAATGTCATGACTTAGCCAGTAACTAGCATGGAAGTATGTGAATAGAAGATCCAGCTGGTGGCATGGGTTTATTTTTCCAAGGGAAATGAGTCCCATTTGGTTTGCCTACCATTATCTGGTAGAATAGATGTTTGAAAACTATGTTTTTTGTGATAATGAAATGTGGTTGGTTTTTGAAAAATTCCAGTTACTTCTTGATTGTTCAGATTGTATACTAGACATAAGTGTCTTAAAGTAATTTCTAAAGTTATTTCAGAAGTCATTATTTATTTTTAAGTAGACATGCCTTCTGATAGGCCTCAGTGAATTTGTAGATTAGCTCAGCGTACCTTCCCAGCTCAGTTTTATGCTTTGAAAAGGAAGATTTGAATATTTTTGCCTGTTTCCAGTCCCCACGTTTTGTCTTAAATGCAGCTACAAGGGTGTTGAAAACATTCCAAAGTAGAGGGGAGGGACTTCTTTCATTTTTCCACCATTTCCCTTTTACCCTACTTTGGAATAAGGAACCAGCAACACTGTTAGGAGCGTGGTTCTTTCACATTCTTTGCTCTTCTCCTTCGTACCTCAAAATTTGTCTTGTGGAATGTGGAATGTGGAATCCTGTGGGACAGGATTTTTAAATGTAAGGCACTACTGTAAATAAACATGGACAACCTAAAGAAAATAAGATTTAGGGGTTTGCCTATGTTGCCTTCCAAAGGAAGATATGAAAGGAATTAATACACAGGTATTCTAAGTAGTATAAAAGGTGGAGTGAGTGGATCAGAGTAAGCATTTCTTTTGTTGCCCAGACCATGAGGTCAAGTAGGAATGAGTCATGAAGACAGAGTAGTGTTTTCATGTTTGCAGTGTTTTCATGGTTTCTTGTGTGATGTATATATTTTTCTTAAGAATTAGTTTTAGGTTGTAAACTAATTAAAATAATTTCCAAGGCCTTCCCTAGGGAAGAGGATTTGGCAATTATTAAGTACATTAGAATTTTGCATTTAAAAAAAAAAAGCTGCTTTCACAACTTTAGTCTTTCTTTTTCACTTGAAATGATGACTTCTCATTATACTGCTTGTTGCTGCTTTTTAATTAATGATTCTTTTCATAGAACTGCTGCTTCTCAAATACTATTACGTGTTCCTTAAAGGAAGGAAGCTAAGCTTTTGATGAAATACAGGGTGCTGTAAAATTTTAGAAACTTTTGTCTCAGGCTTAAGGTGTAGACAGAAATCTCTGTTTGGGGACAAGTACTGGATTGCTTGGCAAAATGATTTCCCTTTTTGTGCCCCCATTGGTTTTGCTGGACTCAGAATTATTAATTGTGTTATTTTAGTACAAAATCTCTTGTCTTGAAGGAGAGGGCTTACACGGAAGTGGAGTTCAGGCTAAGGATCATGGCTTTCTTAGGTGATAAAGACTTCTTGAGAAGAGCAAGTATGCTAAGAAGTGACCTAGCAGATCGAGACTATGGTCTGTCCAGTAAATTTAATAGTGCGTTGAGCAGAACTTGATCCTGATAATAGGGGTCTTGATCCTCCTACACGGTTTTTGTGTTAATCAACCACAGAAGTCTGCAGCTATCTTTAGAGAGAGATGTCTTTCATTATATGTAGATGGAAGTTTGTGTCTGTTTTGGATCAGAAAAGTTTTTTTAAAAAAATCCAAACCAACCAGAACTCCAAAACAACGCCATTGCTGTTGACCGCTCATCCGTTAATATGGTCTTCGGTCTACAGACCTCCCTGATTTTGGCTCCGGTAGAAATCTGGAGAAAAAGAGATAATCAAGAAAGGTCAGGAGTTGTGTGGTTCAAAATAGAGACTTTCATTTGGGTTGGGGAGGTCAGTATTAAGTCCTTCCTCCTTATATTGTTGATACATGCTTTAAGATCTCTGGGTTGATGTTCACCGTGATTAATCTGAAGTCCACCAAAATAATTCATTCATGAAATGTGAAAAATACTGCTTTACCTATTGAAGACCTTTCAGTTGCTGCAACTGTACTGTGTCCAAAGTAGCAATCCAGGATCCTGTCACCTGTTATGCTAGATAAAAAGGAGTTGTATGAGACAGATATATGTACAGCCTTATTTTTCTTTTGCATTTTTCAGTTGATGGTCATGAGTTGTGCTTATTATATCTCAAGTGAGCTTCATATATATTTGTTGATTTTTTAAGCAGCATTGTGGAATGCCTAATAGATACCTGCTGGGGTGTCCACTCAGTGAAACTCTGTGTTCTGGCAACGCCGCCTTGATACCCATACATGCGTGCAAATGGAAAGATATTTTATTAACGCAGAAAAAGACGCACAGTCTTGTGGGAGCTCAGATGATTCCGTGCAGTATCAGTTCCTGCCAAAGTGAACAGTCATGTCCGTTTTGAGGAGTGGGATGTTAGCATGTCTTCGTAGCCTTTATCTTCCTGACTTTATAGCATAAAAGTCTGTAAAGCACTGAAGTAGCTCCTTCGCAACAGGAACAGGGTTTTGTAACTATAAAAGTTAGGTCAGTACAATGTAACTGTCAAAGAAAAACATACCGGAAAAAATAGGTAGGCAGAAAAATACGTCATTATGCACATGTGTCTTAATTGCTTTGTGTGACTTCCAGCAAGAGCATTATGGAACTGACAAAGGTACAGATAAGAGAAATGGGAAATAATACACAGTAATTAAAAATTACTTATACAGGGAATGATAAGAGTTTTTGAGCTCTGAAAAGAGTTAAGGGAAAGTGATGTAGTGTAAAAGTGTATGCAATCCTGATAATGGAAAAAGTGAGTACAAAAGTTCATTTGCTTATTCTTGACAAAACAAAACAACCAGTGAACCTCAAGTTAGGCTTTTGAAAGTGGGGATCAGATCAAACGGTAGGTGATGTACTTCACATGATCTTGAACCATGATGTAAAGCAGAAAAGGGACCAACTATGAAAATAGAGGGACCTGGCAATACGTCTGTGAAGTGTCACACATTTCCTTTCACTATTTCCTTTTTTCCTTTAGTTTGCAAGTTGCTTGCTGTGAGAGTGTGTGTTTTCTTGACTGTTTCTTTTTAAGAATGTCAGTTTCTTCCTACATACTTTGAAAGTGAACAGGTAAGACATTTTTTGATTGCAGAAACAAGAATTTAATGGGATTCAAAGAAAGCTTTTGCAGACTTCAGTTTCTTTAGTCTAGATAATCTGCCTTTCAGCCAAGTAAAATGAGGTGTCAGGGTACAGCTGGAGTATGTTGAGGCCTAGGGAAATCGTAGTCTCTATTTTCAAAGCATAAAAGGAGGTGATTTGAATTCCTAGTATTTCTTCTGTTGGCAAGGCTCTGTGCCATGTTTGCAAATATTAATTCTGAACATTTTTGGCACAAGCTGGAAGTGGAAAGACATCCTTGAGAAGATGGACTTCTTGGTTTAGTTTTGTTGTTTGTTTTTTAATGGGATAGCAGCAATTTTGACTTCTTGCGCTACAGTGTCTAATAGTTTTCTCTTGCAATCCTAGTCTGTTGGAGAGTATCTGTAAGGTTTCAGGAGATGTGACTGAAAGTATTTAATCTCTGGATGTTTGCCATTAAGAAATAGTTTGTTGATGTTCGTTTTGTTTTGGTTTTGACAAAGAAAGTGCATCTTAAAAATATTTTGATCAATGTTTAAATTCTTCTGGTTTTAGGAACTGATATTGCTGCCGGAGAAGAGGTTGCAATAAAGTTGGAATGTGTGAAAACCAAACATCCTCAGCTCCACATCGAGAGTAAAATCTACAAAATGATGCAGGGTGGAGGCAAGCAAACTATTTTCCTTCTTCAAAGATTCTCCTGTTTTTACGCTCTTGATGTATCTGCCACCTGGCAGTTAATGTTTGGGATCTCTTTAGAGAAATAAGGATAAGGTGGGAAAGGTAGCAGGGTAGTGGAAGAGCAGCATTGCAGTTCTGCAAGGGTTGGAGGGGAGCAGTTCCAAATCCATGGCTACCATGCTTCATGATAACCAGTGAGATCCTCCAAAGTTTCTCATGGTTTCTAAAATATTAAAATAGGAGGACCTTGTGCAATGTGAAACAAAGTTTTGTCCCTGAACGGTAATTTATTTCTGATTTTCATGGGTCAGTGAAAGATGGTAACCACTGCTTTGGATCATTTCGCCTGACTTGCTTATTATGGTAGCACAATTCTAAATTTCTAAAAATCGGGTTAATTTCTGTTGTACATGATAGCATTCTTTCTTCTGAGTTACAAACACTTCCTTGCTGGGAGAGTTCAAAGACAAAATGGCATTACTAGTGGAGAATAGGAGTGGAGCAACTTCATATCTCCTTCATGTTGCTCTGCTACAGTAACTTATTCATATACGTTCCTGTGCAATTCTGGGACATAAACCTGGTGTAGTTCAGTTTTGTGTTTGCTTCATAGTCCCATGAATTCTTCCTAAATGAGGATATGCATTGCGTAAAGAGTACATTACATTCCATGCTCCATGTCATGCGTCAAGTATGATAATAAGACCTCTAGAAATTGATAATAATGTGTATTTGCATTTAGTTATTTTTTAATTCCTGCCTCATTCAGTTGCCACCTGTGTGTAACCGGAATAGTCTTCAGAGAGTAACATGCTTCATTTACATTCGGTGAATTACAGCATTTCACACCAAAATGCATAGACATAACTCAGAGTAAGGCATTTGAAAATCTGAATAACCTACATACAGGTTTATTCCAAAGTATTTGAACATTTCTACATTTTTATGTGAAATAATGTTCCTGACTTCCTCCATAAATTTAAGCTAATTGTCATACTGTAAAACTGAATGAATAATGCATCTCTTAAACCATGCTACTTTGGTAGAGATTCACCAAACAGGAAATACCGTGGAACTGAAGGAAAGACCAGGATATGAAGGAAGGGTGGAAATGCATTGCAAATTTTGATGAAAGAGACAGGTATTTCATGGTGATTTTGTTGGTTTTGAAACTAAGTTAATTTCTAAGGCCTTCCTTAGTAATAGCATCTAGTGGTTTGTTAGGGTCTTTATTTTCAGACTTCTGATTCGTGCCTTATTGCATCTTAGAGACTACAGGAGTATTAATATTGGTAAAATGCTTAGGGTTCAAATCCATCTATGTTCAATACTTTAAAGTTACAAGGTAAGTACAAGACTGGAAGGTTTCTGGGGAAGAGAAAAAGGGCTATTTTTACACTTCTGTTGCTATAATTTTGTATTGATTCTGCTGGAAGTTAACAAGCCTTTAATTTTGGAATGTCTGAAAGTAGCATAAAATATTAAACTTCACTGTAAATGGAAACATTCATGGTAGTGACCCTCAGAATTCATCTTAAGAGCCTTGAAGATTTGTGTGTATTAATTATATAAATCAAATTGTTATACTGAATAAATGGTTTATTTTTTTCCTAGTGGGTATTCCCACAATTAAGTGGTGTGGAGCTGAAGGGGACTACAATGTTATGGTGATGGAGTTGTTGGGACCGAGTCTTGAAGATCTCTTCAATTTTTGTTCAAGGAAATTTAGTCTCAAGACAGTCCTATTACTTGCTGACCAAATGGTAGGAAACTGTTTTGTTATCTTGACAGTGCAATATATTGGGATATTAACTTTTTTTTTTTATAGATCATACACATTTTATTTCTAAAATTTAGAGCTGAATAGGCTGTATTAATAGAGGAAAGGTTCAAAATTAGTTCTGTAAATGCAAACTATCCCATCAAAACTGATTACCAGTTCTTCCTTAAAAACTGGACCTGCGCCATTTGCATACCAGGTGTTGTACTGCTCAAAGACTAAGAATTTTCCCGAGAAGGTTTTTGGAAACAGGTGTAAAATAGACAGGAGCAAAGAGCTGGAAAGAAGGTTTTTTGGTTGTCTTCTGAATTATGTTCTCTTTAATGCTCTTATATTTTACAATATAAAGGAGGGTTGCCTCTTTCATTATTAAGACAGAATTGGTAGTGTTTTTGTCAGAAAAAGATGTGTGCTTCGTCTCTCGACAATGATTTTTTTTTTGTGGTTCTGTATTTAGATTAGTCGAATTGAATATATTCACTCTAAGAACTTCATCCACCGAGATGTGAAGCCAGATAATTTCTTAATGGGCCTGGGGAAGAAAGGCAATCTTGTCTACATAATAGACTTTGGACTAGCAAAGAAGTATCGAGATGCTCGAACTCACCAACATATTCCATATCGTGAAAATAAAAACCTAACAGGAACTGCCCGTTACGCGTCCATCAACACTCATCTTGGGATTGGTGAGCCGGGGAAAGCAGTAAATTGAAACTTCACAAGTGTCAATGCATGTAATTTTAGTGCAAGTGGATGTTGCTTTGTGGAGGTATAGGAGACGGTCCCTATTTTTTGACACTACGAGTGCAGCGTGCACAGCCTTGCATGTCTCGATGAGGTGGGATTCAGTCAGTTTGCAGTGCTCGGGAATTAGCACATTTTTTAATAAGTGCAAGGATAATAGGCTTTTCTTGTACTGAATGAGTTTATCATGGGCACAGTAACTCTTAGCTGTCTCTTGGTTTTGTAAGGGTTTTTATAGCAGTCTTGTTGCACAGACTTTTGTTTTTCCAGTAGAAAATGAAACCTAATGAGTTCACTTTTTTATACTGTTGTAGAGCAATCTCGCAGAGATGACTTGGAGTCCTTGGGCTATGTACTGATGTATTTTAACCTGGGCTCCCTCCCCTGGCAGGGACTGAAAGCAGCAACAAAGAGGCAGAAATACGAACGTATCAGTGAAAAGAAAATGTCTACACCCATTGAGGTTTTGTGTAAAGGATATCCTTGTAAGTTGCTCTTCTTTGGCCTAAGCGTTCATGTTTCAGTGGTACATCTCCTTTCCTTACATTAAATTCTACTACTCTTTTCCACTGTCTCTCCCTCTCCCCTTCTCTCTCCCTCTCTTCTTCTTCTTCCTTATCCCTCATGATTTTACCACGTGTGGTAAAATTATTCTGCTGAAGACTGTGATCTTTTGTGTTCGTAGCATTTCTAGGGATCTCTTGTCTCAACTATTGAAGTGCCCTCAAGAGGAAGGGTAGCATGGTACACCTGATTTGCTCTGTATTTTTTATGCACCTGTCGGCTTGCTAATTGGTAACAGACAAATAGCATTTTAACAAACTGCCTCTTTCTCCGTCTGTATGGATACTGTTTCTTATGGATTTCATACTGGATGTATTGGATTGTACAGTCAGATGTACTCTTACCTACTGCAGTTGTTTCACTTGGGAATTATCATCCCAGGTTCATCTGGTTTGGCCTACTGATGGATTAGAATTTTTGAGAGGCATAAGAAACCCTGCTGTATCCCAGCATCGTGCCTCAAAGCAGTTCTGTTTCTCAGTTTGTTATTTACACCAAAACAATAATAATCTTGAGTATTGTGAAATGATACTTAAATTTGCTTTAAAACTTAGTAACACTAGCTGTCATCAGAGAATATTTTCATTTGACAAAGAGTTCTGTCTCATCTTTCCATCCTCATGGGTTTGGCAACTAGTTACAGTGACAAGAATTATAGTTTTTTGTTTGGGTTGTGTGAAAATTCATCATTTTTAATGTGTTTCAGGTGTTGCTTCATACGTGTTCCTTTACATTCATAAACTATGTGTTTTTTCTGGGGTTTACAGGCAGGGAAGACTAATCAGCTTCTCCTGTGCCATTTGTTAGAATTCCTTTCTTAATAGAAATTAATGTCTTATTTGGGAAGACCTAAAGTCAGAAGCTAGTATTTTGATACTGCTATTTTCTCTGGTGCACTACAGTACACCACAGTACAGCACATTCACAGTACATTCACTACAGTATTCATTTTTTTGCTATGTAATATTTTGCTTGCCATTTACAAACAAGCATTCAGACTATTGTAAATTAAAAATGTGGCATGACCTGGGAGATGAAGTTTTTGTGTGTTCTGAGATGCAGCAGACATGAATCTCTGTGTGGCTTAACAAAGAAATGCTGTTCCGTGTCCCGCAGTAAATTGTGTTCAGTATATTCCAATCAAAGTTTTAAACCTTTTCTTCCCCACCAGTTGTTGGTTAAAGAACTGTACTGTTGGGTCCTCTCTGCTGTTGACAGATGAGATCTTTGCCTGCTCTGAGATAGAAAAATAATTTATTTTTCAGGATTGACATGGTAGTGTTCCCTTTGGTGTATTTCTAGTATTAGATCATTATTCTTTCTCTTACGTTAAGAAGATTCCCTGCTTTTTGGGTTTGAGGTGGTTTGGGTTTTTTGACTCAGAATTACAAAAAGCCAATGTGAAGCTGAAGATAAAAATCAGGCTTTCTTTTATTACAGCTGAATTTGCCACATACTTGAATTTCTGCCGTTCTTTGCGCTTCGATGACAAGCCGGATTATTCCTATCTAAGGCAATTATTCAGAAACCTCTTTCATCGGCAAGGATTCTCCTATGACTATGTATTTGACTGGAACATGCTGAAATTTGTGAGTAGCTCACATAGCTTTCTAAAACTTCGATTTTTTTTTAATGGTTTTGGTTGGGGTTTTTTATTACATTGCCAGTTTTGAGTATCTTAACTGGTACTCTAAGACTGCCTTCCATTTTTCCTGCTGGCAACTCTACAGTATACACAAAAAGATCAGGACATGAGGAAAAGTAGGAGATAGGGGATGCATGCTATAAGGCTTGGATGACAACTAAATTACAGTTACAAGGCTTTTAATGTGGAAGTCTTCTTAAATCCTTTCGGGCAGTCACCAGGCTAGGTTGCAGAATTATAACTTACTCTCACCTTGATCTTTAACATGGGTCATTTTCCACATTTGAGGAAGTGTCCAGCTGCCATAACAGTATATGTGTACATTAGTATATGTGTACATTTTGAAGACTATGCGAGCAGCTGTATGAACAAAAGTTATGGCAGTTCTTGAGAAATTTTACCAAAACAGTTGATGCCCTATCAAACTTCACACATTGTCCAGTTCTTTCTTTTCAGTACTTTTATCCAAACTTAGAGTTGTAAGCTCCGTAGTCTCCCAAGTTATTCACTAGTCTTGACCCATAGGGTGCAAGTAGAGCAGCTGAAGATGCTGAACGGGAAAGGCGAGAACGAGAGGAAAGATTAAGACATACACGAAATTCAGCTGTACGTGGATTACCTTCCACTGCTTCTGGCAGGCTTAGAGGAACACAAGATGTAGCTCCTCCTACACCTCTTACCCCAACTTCACATGCTGGTAAGTAAGCAAGTACTTGGGTAAGTGCATCTTGTAGACTACTCTCATCAGCACTTTGTCTCTGGGCAGAATTTGGCCTTTTGGTTTGGTTTTTTCTCCCCTGCTTTTTATGAGATTGAATGTAATTGCATACGCTCGTTGCCTAGCAGTTGATACTTGTATTTCCATGAAATGTCAAGAAACAGCTTTGATTCGTCGTTTGGTTCTGTGGAATTTTTATGTGCAAACAGCAAGAGTGTAATTTTTCCAGTGACCGTGTTAACATGGCATTTATCATTGTGGGAATCTAATGCAGTTTTTCTCACAGCCACCACCTCTCCTCGGCAAGTATCTGGTATGGAACGAGAAAGGAAAGTGAGTATGAGGTTGCATCGTGGTGCCCCAGTCAATATCTCCTCATCTGATTTAACAGGCCGACAAGATACATCTCGCATGTCAACTTCGCAGGTAAAAAAAAAATAAATCTGTGTATTGAAAAAAAGAGGACGATTTGATAAAGTTAATTTGCCAAAAGAACTTACCAGGTAATTGACGTGATATGATGTTCATTCATGTAAATGCTTGAAATTTACCTTGAATTATGTGGGTGTAAAGAAATATTTATCTTTACCTTGACAGCAATGAGAGGATGCAGAATTCTAGAGGTGTGGCATTTTAACCTACTATTATGGGATTTAGCTCCTTGACTCATTGAGTTTCTTATATCTGTTACCAGTGAAGAAGCAGAGTAAGAGACAGTAGTGAATCTTGTTTCCAATCCAACAGAGCAGAGAGTATTGGTGCAGAAAAGGCAAGAAGCATTTGGTGAAGAATGGAAGGTGCAATAGTGAAAAAATGCTTTAGTGCAGTGCTCTTAATTCAGAGCTGCTAAGAGGCCACATACATACATGGATGATGGGTATGTTGCAGAAGGCTCATTTGAGGAGTATGGCAGGAGGGTAAATGATAATGATTTGTATTCAGCACTGAAATCATCCAAAGAAATGTTAGGAGTCTTTCTTTTTAGGATTGACAATGTTAAGTGTGTTTCTAACTCTGTGCTATTGTGGAAACATTCCTTCCTCTGCATATTGACAGTTTTGTCCCAAACAGCATGTGGCTTTGCTTTGTAAAATTTACTTTTGGTCTTACTTACAAAATGGAAATCAGCCAATCTATAGACATTCTGCACCATTTCTGGGGAAGCAGTATGTTAGGGGGACTGTTGCAATGACCTAGGGGTTTTTCCATCATGCCTCACTACTGTACAGGAGCTCTAACTGCATAATTTTTGCCAGGGACTTGTTCCTCGTTGACAGAGCACATTCACAAAAATTAGCTCGTTTCTTTTTGGCTTCATCATTTAATTGGCAGAGTTAATTACTTTTGGATAGTACATGTTCTTTCATATGAAATCTTACTGCTGGAAAGAACAGCTTTTTAGATGGAGGCCAGGTGAATATCGCTAATGAAGACTGAGAGTGAACTGGATTGGAGAAAATTCCATTGTGATAAAAGCGAAGTGGGATTTGGGGGGGATTTAAGTTGAATGAGTTCTTTCACCATGTAGCTGCACAGATACTTGTGCTTGCACATGGGATGAACAGTTCAGGAGCAGAAATGACTGGACAAGAATAGAGGATAGGTGAGGTTTTCTGTATTGGCTTTGGGTACAAGTTTCACCATCTTAAATTGTTCACTGAACTGCTATTCTTGCCACCAGCAATTCTCACGCTGAAGTATTTTTAAGTAGTTTGAAAGCAAAGAGGGGAGAATTGTGCATATTTATGGATCTTGTAAGTTTGCATAAATACCTATTAGAAGAATGTAAAGAAGGTGCAACCAGACTGTTCACAGCAATTTCCAGTGAATGGACAATGGAGAGTGGGCACAAATTGAAATACAGGAAATTCTATTTAGACATACAAAGAAACTTTTTTACTATGGAGGTAGACAAGGACTATAACAGGTTGCCCAAAGAGGTTGTGGAGTCTCTTTTCCAAATTAATTGGAGCCCAATTGGACATTGTCCTGAGTGGCCTGCTATAGTTGACTGTGCTTTGGGTAGTGGGATTGGGCTACATGATTTCCAGGGGTTCTTTTTGACCTTGAATATTCTGTGAGGTTGTGATGCAGACTTCTCCCTGAACATGTACTTTAATGTAAAGATGATTTCTTGGAAAAGTGTATAAGCTAGTTCTTTGGCATTCTGAGCAAATCTCAGATGCTTTGTCTCTGTTAACAGTCAGGTAAATAACGCATAGTCCATGGCACGTTGCTTAGTGTGCAGGTGACACTATTGTAAACATTTCAAGATACAAGTAACACAGTTGGGCTTGTAGATCCATTTTGGTTCTGCCTAGCTTGTAAAATCCAAATACTGTGAGGGCAGTGGGCAGTTTCCTGAGTGGTCTGTGTCATATTTCCCTTTATAAAGCTGGGGATTATGGCTTCCCCTTTTCCACTCACAGGGAACTACACTGGACTACCGTGATGTCTCAAATATGATGGATAGTGGTGTAGCCATTTACTCAGCCCATTCCCTCAGACCCCATGGATGTGTGTCATCAGGTCCCACAGACTCGTGCACTTTCAGGTTCCTTAAACAGTCCCAAACACTGTTGTCTTCCACAGTGAATGGTTCTTCATTTTCCTAATCCCTGCCTTCACCTTCAGCAACTTGGGTGGTGTGGCTGAAACACTTTACTCAGACTTCAGCTTGTAACACTTCCACTTGAACTTGTAAGAGAAAATTCACTTGTCATTTTCCCAGTTCTCACTCTCTCACAGGCAAGATGGTGCAAATTGCAGGTGTTGATAGCTTTTTAGTCGATTGATACTCTTAATAGTCTTCATAATACTAAAGTAGCTCTTCTGTAATCAGAATTTATCCTTAGATGTTAGGCAGGTTAACAGTTACAGCCATGAGTTTCCAATTGTCTTTATACCTTGTTCTTAGGAAGACCTAAAGTGTATGAGTTACATGGCAAAGTCATTAAAGAGAATTTTGGTTGGAGAGATGTAAAAAGATAGAGTCATCCGTATCACTTCTTGTCAAGAGAACCATAAAGAATAGCAATTGTTTGTCCATGTCCATTCCAAGTGTGCTAGTTTCCTTAGTAAGTCTTAAATAAATACACTACCACAGGTCCTTTTTCAGGAAGTGCTTAAGCCATACTCTGGTAGAAGGCAATTTTTGGTACTTGCCGTGCACATCTGCAAATGTTTTCTGTTAAGAACTACGTTAATTAGAGTTCTTACTTATAACTTGATAAGTTCGTTTGGTTATTTCATTTACTCTATGCCTTGGTTTGGTAAGGCAATGGTGCATCTGTAATCTCCACCTCTATTCATCAAGAGGAATGGCTGCTGCTTGTTAAATTCTGGACAGTGAAATGTGCAGAGGTTACTCAAACAAGGAAGACTACTTCCCTCTAAGTAGAGTTCTTAAAGATGACTACTCCATGTGTTTATCTTTCTTTTTTCCAAACTGAATTCTGATCAGGTCAGACTGAAACTGAAAAACTAAGGCTATGAATGCAAATAATAGGAACCAAAGTTCTCTTATGAAAACTAGGCATTCTCAGAGAAATTCGATGCTCATGTAAAAATGGTAATTGGTAAGCATAGCAAAACAGGTGTCATTTATTCCTCATATCCAAGGTAGTGTCCACGTAGCACCTTAAGTCATTCTCATTAATAAGACATGCAATATCTAACACTTAAGTAACGAGCATTTATTGGAGTAACAACTACAGTGTCTATGAAATGGTTCGTGAAACTCGTTTCTAATGAAATTATGTAACTTCTATGGCTCATGTAATTCAGTACTTTTCTGGATTATATGAAGTGAATGCAACAGCGAAAAACCTGGAAGTTGTGAGTTTACAGTGATAAACTTCAGTGGGAGCTGAGCAGTTGAGTGCCGGCTATTCAAATGTGTATTCCTGCAGTGCTCCAGATTCTGGTTAGGATGAAGGAGTGGAGGCCGTTTTCCTGTATAGGGGAACTGTATCTGTGGTAAGTAATGACTGAGGAGGCAGGTGTAATGTTGGAGAGGTTAGTGTGATTTCCTAATGAAAGGGCACAATTTCCTCGTTGAATCTACATATGATACAGTAATGAACAGAAGTGGAGGTGTTATTTTGTGTCATTAGTGAGATGGATTGGGAGAACAGATTGTACAGTGTCAGAGTTTCAAACCTACTTCTTTCAGTTTGTACAAAAAGCTAAGAAAATGTCTTGAGTGAGTTGATGTACTGTTTGAGACACAATGATTTTAACAGGAATTATTGTTTAAGGAGAAAACATGTGAAAAACCTATTGCTTAAAATTAAAACATTCACAAGTAAAGAAAGGATAAATAGAGGTCTAAGTGGAAGTAGTTACCTACTGAAACAACTTCTAAAATAAGTAGATCGCCTCTCCTCTGTGCCTTTACATCAATACTGGATTCATTTCTAAGTGAATGATTGATAGTCAGCACTGAAATCATCCTTACTGCTCATGGTGACTTAGCAAAGAAATTTCATATCAGAAATAACGTGTTCAAGTCTAAAGCAAGCCTAAATTACAGGTCTGTATGCAATGAAGGGTTGTGATCTGTGTTGCACAGAAAATCATACCAGCTGTTTAAAGATCCTTCTGCTCTTAAACTTTCTTAAGTGAATTGTTGCCTAAGTCTCCTTTATACATAGATTTTAAACATTAAAAGGCGTAGTAAAGGAGGTAGTGAATGAGGTAATGAGTATTCTAGTGAAAGCTACTTTGAATCAGTTCAGCTGGTCCACATTCACTGACTGCATCCTGAAAGCAGTGATATCTCCAGTGTCTAGTTATGGGTGAGTAGTCTTCATTTCCTTCAAGGAAAGCTTCAGTCTGACTGCTCATGGTTACACAGTAAGTTGCTTAATATTTTTTTCTTGAATGTAGCATGTTCAGCACCCAACAGTCAAAGCAGTGGCAAATTCCTATTGGTAATAGAGGTATTCTCTCTGTAGTTGAAGGAAAGATTGAAATGCTGCACAAAGAAATATTTGAGTAAGTCTCTTTGACAGAAGAAATTTTTAGAAGACTGTAGTCAACACTGGCATTAAATAACTTAAGTGTTGTGCCATACTTCCAGTGCTTCTGCATTTTCCATTTCCACATCTGCAAATCTTTCTCCACATACCCATCTTAATAGGCATCATGCTCTGCGTTGTTCTTCTGACCCTGTCAGCTGCCTTTGAGGATTAATGATTTGTTTCTTTTACATGTCTCTTAATATGATGGGAATATCTTATGGAAGTCTGAAATCAGAGCTTCTCAAAAGATAGAGTTGCTGCTGCAAGTTCAGGTTGGATTTTTAAGACATCTTTATATATTGGGGCAGTGGAACTGTTACAAATTGCTGTCTTTTCCCCTACCTCAGAATAGCATTCCTTTCGAACACCATGGCAAGTAGCTGCTCGTCTCCTTTCGTTGGAAGGCAGCACTGGGTGAGTGCTTCTCATTAGACACCAAAACTTTGTATGGGGTGGGGAAAAACTCTTTAGAAACATCCGACTTCACTCTTCCTATTCGTGTGATCTCATAGTTGTATCTGTGCCTTCTGGTCAGCTGCTTGATGAAGCATTGATTTTTCTCTTAACTTACAAGTCAATGTCTTTCCAAAGGCTGAGTTATTGCTGCTGTTCCACTTGGACTCTTAATTAGAATTGACAGTAACAGTGACTTTACAGTGACCGTAAAATTGTAAAGTATCAACAATAAAGCAAAATAACCAAGTCTAAATTTTTATTGTATGAGAATTATGTCTTTCCAAGGGTGTTGATGCAGCAGTATGTCATCCATTAAAAACCAGATCTGCTTCAGAATCATAAAAACAAAATAGCTGCATGAAGACTAAATTGACAGTATTGCTCAAATGAGGCTCTGTCTTGTCTTGTGAATGGAATGTTCTACTACAGCCGTGTCCATTTTTCACTGTTTTATATTCTTCTCCATGCCTTATGAGCACTCATTTTAAAAATAGATCTGTTCAGATCTGTATTTAAAAAATAATCACATACATACAAGAATAGTTGATCATGAGCATCTCGGAGGTAGACAGATTTGAATTTGGGTGTTATGAGGTCCTTTCCACTGTTCAGTGCAGTAGAAGTTTCTGCCTCTCTGGGTGCAGCTTTTGGCTTTTTAGTCTGTTTCGCTTTTGGCATTAACAGGTTTCATATGAGAAATAACAGCTTTCATTTGGAATCTGAACCTTAATGGCTGAGGGATGCTTTTCTTAAGTATTTAGAGAGCTTCTTTGATTTGCTACTTATTAAAAAAAAAAGGCGCTGTGAAATTTTCTGTTCCTTAATAAATTCTGTTGTATAACTCTTGTCTGCTGTCTCACTTTCTCTATAAAGCCTAAGCTTGCATTAATTCTGTATCTCTAGTTGGTGAAGAATCCTGCTATTTTTCTTCCTGCTTTGTGTGCTTGGCTGATTCTGCACAAGCTGCTTCATGAACAGTTTATAACATTAAAAAGATCCTACTGTAAATGGCAGCTCAACGCTTTAAAGACCAGTTATCAGATCTTGGTAAAAAAATAGATATTAAAAACGCAAAAAAGCACACCTAAAGCTTTGCATTGAAAAGCCTCTCTGCAGGAGACATGCAAATTCTGGTCTGGGTTGTGCCTGCATTGGTTGGCCTATACTGTATGCCTTAGTATTTGTAGCTGTTCACACTGAAACAAATACTGAATACTGATCCAGCTGTTTATATGTTTCTCGCTTCTTAAATTGCAGAGATGTATGGTTGTTTTTCACTTTCATGGTGAAAATGATACTGAAATAATGCTACCCTCTTACTTCAGTAGGTCAAACTATGGAGATACAAGAAGTATCTTTTAACACAATGTCCCATGGAAAGTGAAAAGCTATTGAAAATAATTAATTTCTTTTTTACCTTCTTAATTTCTTTTTAATTAATTATCCATTGAGTCTATTACTGTGCATTCATGGTGTTTTCATCTGGTTGGTTCTTTCTTCTGCACATGTTTATGCTCTGTCTAATTTTCTTCAAAACATCACCTCTGGCTGGAAAGGTGAATTTTCCATGTTATCTTCTAAAAAAGGAGGAAAATAATAAGGAACTTTGTGTAGCTACTGGTGGATGTGAAATACTGTATTGCTGATTGGATTTTGAATTCACACACTTAAAGTTTTGGCAATTAATAGCTTAAAAGTGCATTGCAAGACACTTGTATATTGACTGGAAGGATATGTGCTGATGTTGTCTTGTTTTTTGGCTTTGGTAGATTCCTGCTCGGGTTACTACCAGTGTTCTCCAGTCTGCTGTGCACCGATGAAAATTATTTTGCCATGGAGGGCAGATAATGCATGGCTGATCTCCCACGTTACCAATGGCTTTACTAGCAAATACACCCTAAACTAGAGTGGAAATTGGAGTTCTCCATGTGACCTAAAAGGCGCTTGGAGGAACATGCAGAGACTTCAGCAGCTGCCATTACAGGACGCTTTTGCCAGAAACCCAATGACCTTAAGAGAACCCTGTGGTAACAGGGCTGGAAAAGAAAGATGGTTTACAGAGTTCACCGCCTGTTACTGGATGGCCATTTCAGTTTTCCCTCCACAGGCGGCAGACTTTACTCTCTTTTTATTATTCTATTATAACTATAAATCTTTTACTTGGTTTAAGAAAGTTTTTTGTATAATTTTGCTAAAATTATTGGCTTACTTCTCTGTAAAGAACTCTTGCTTTTGTCTGATTTAAAAATGTAGAATATAAACAAACCTGAACTAAAGACAGTGACTTGAAATTTCTTGTTTAAAAGGTTAGTCTGCCAGGGAACATGTAAATGAATCAAAACCATCTGATGTTATTTAAATTGTTTACTTTCATGTATCGTCCCATTCTGAGTTGGTTTTCTCATGAAGTTTTAAAACTGTTTATTTGACTGCTCACTGTCTTCATTCACACTGGACATTTAACTTTCTGTGTAGCACAAAGAAATTTTTAACACTCATTGTGTTTCATAGAAGAGGATAACTAAATACCGTGCAGGAGAGTCTTAAGTATAGTAGAGATCGTAATGATGAATTTCTTTTTTGTAAAGAGCATGAACGACAAAGTGAAAGACTGACATTTGAGGGATTTAGAATTAGAAAGCTTGTTCAGTCTCTCTGCTTAGTTTGGGTGAATGGATACTTTCAAACATTGTTTTTACTGGGAAGATTTTGTTTCCTCTTCTCTGAGGCTGGTTAGCTTGGAGGCTATTACAAGTGCAAAACAGACATAGCTGCTGAGTCTTCTGTGAATTTGCTTGTTTCATTCAGTATCCACATGTTTATAAATAAATACATTGATTTAGACCTTCTGTTACATACCAAGACTCAAAAAGGAATTCTTAAACAAAACACCCCGCAAAAAATAATAACCTATTCTTGCAGTAAAATCCTGAGAATTTTTACAATTCAGATGCGTATCTATTTAAGTCTTAAATATATTCAACCTGCATATGCCCAGAGTTATTATCTAGGCGTGAATGACTTAACATGCTCAGGTTGTTGCAGGTGTTGTTGGCTCCTGTTGGTTATGAAATCTGGGAAATTGTTCATATTGTCTGTTACTATACACAGTCTCATAAAAGTACGTGTTCTGTCCTTACAGTACTTGGAACAGTACCAGAACTATTATGACTGAAATTGCTGGAAATGAAAGTATGTACAGAGATTTTGTTTGAACAGTTAGGTATTTTGAGAAATTCATCCCTGCCTGGAGACAAGTTTAAAAGGTGTATTGGTCTTCAGATTTTTATGGAGAGCAGTTTTTTTATTTTTTGGGTGTTTACAAATTATTTTTTGCCCCTCTCAAAAGTCCATGTACTAAATATTATCATTCTTCTTTGACTGCTTCCATAACATTAGCTATTTGCTTGTGTGTATTCTGGGTCAGACTGGGGAAATATGTGTTTGGGGAGAGTATAGTGGAAAAGCTTGAGAATTTGATTGATCGATAAGTTTGCATAAGAGAATTATTTCCTCAGTTACTATAAACTGGTATTTTAGGCATGTGCACTACCATTTGAGCAGTTTTACACTTCACTGTGCTTTCCTTGTAAATATATGTGGTTAATAGTGTAATGTTTGAGAGACTTACAAAAGCAGCCTTTTTATTTCTTATGTATCTGGACCATTAGATTGCTGTACTATACTTAAGAGTTGACTGCAGACTTCAAGAATTGTACTCACTTGTGGGCAGTTTTTGTCCTCATAATAGTTAAATTCCATCATGCAGAAAATAGTTAGACTGTCTATATAAACCTGTGTATAAACCAGTATCTCAAATCACTTCATTTGTACTACCACTGTATTTGTGTACTTAAACAGTTGTGTAAATACATTCATAATAACTTCTGTTCTTCTTTGGTGTAACTTACTGACTTGCGATGAGTCCTTACCCTTTACCTGATGCAACCTTTTTTTTTTTTTTTTTTTTTTTTTTTTTGCTTCTTTTTTTTCTTTTTCCTTTTTTCTTTCTTTTTTCAAGGGGTTTCTGTACCTACAGAAACAGTCGGTTTGTCAGTTGCAAACATTTGAAGATACTGTCTTGTTACCAAAACTTTCAGTGAAAGAGTTTGGTAGTCATGATCCTGGGGTATACAGGAAGAAAGAGAAAGCATTAATTGCTTTGCTCACAGAAAGCATGTATTTTTGTCAGTTTAAAGGTAAATGTTTTTGTTTGGATGCTTCTTTTTTTTTTCCAGAAGTTTTTCATTTTGTATAAATGCTTTTGCTTATCAAGTAATGCATGGTGTTGATAAGGAAGTATAGTAATGGAATTGAGATTGGATCAATTATGGAAATTAAGATAAAAGCAAGAATAATAGCGAGCTGTACTTAAGGTGGTACCCTGTATAATTAAATTCTGGATTTTGCTATGTGATTCTCATATAATTATGTCTATTATAATCTGAGATGCATCTTCAGGACCCTCCTGTATTTTCTTATTAGCAGGCCTTTAAAAGTCGGAAGGATATTTTAATTTCTTCTCATGGTTTTAAGTTAGAACTGTGTATATGCTTTTATATGGAAAATACCACCTGTGCTGCTCCTTTACATAATCTTGAATGCTTACAGAGTCCTTGAGTTTTTTATGGTACAAGTACTTAAAAAAAAAAAGAAAATAAATCCTCTGCTTTAAGAAAGCTATTAAGAGAAAACATTTGAATCCATATATTCCATGTTAACTTCTATGAAAATATTCAAAATACTCCTTGGAGGAACTCATCATTTCCAAGGGGAAAAAATACCATAAGCACAATTGTTTGTCTTTGTTTCCTCATGTCCCACACCCTTGAGTATAGCATTGGCTAGAGCAGCATACATGTTGATTTCAAGAATATTTAGTTTCTTTTTTAAAGTAATTAAATATTTAATAATTTATTTTGTTCTTTGACTTTTGTTTTACAAAAGCTGCACTTCACATGTACAAAATATCAGGTAAAAACAAACTGCTGTCTTTTTAATAGTGCTGAGACATCTGGTCAGAAATCAAAATTTAAGCTTCAAGATTGTGAGAAAGTATGATCGATCATGAACTTAATCCTACAGTAGCTTCTGGAATTCACTGGATGCGGTAAGTTAATAATAAAAAGGTTTTACTGTGAAAGAATGCAGTACTTTATTATTAAAAACAGTGAAAACATTCAAGTGACAATTATTGATTTTACGTGTATATGTCTGGGTTTAAGTGACTGTAGGAACCGGAATTGTGTAGACTATGTGCATTGTTCAATACTTTCGTACGAGGAGAGTGCTCAGAAGCCTGGTCTTCAGTAAGAATGTGTTTCACAGCAAAATCATACTGATTTTTTCAGCAGATATTTGCACAGGATTAACACTTTACAAATTCTTCTTAGACTTTGGTGGTTTTTTTTCTTCTTTAATATTATTAAAACCAGTATGATTTGGTTCTTCTGTCAAAACCATTGCATGCTGCAGGCAGAGGGATAGTAGAAAATGAGAACTGTACATACAGAATCTACAAAAATGTGCCTAAAAATGTTCTTTGTTAATCACATTTTGTGCAATTCTTGATTCAAAAGGCTCAAGATCTAGATCTGAGGTGTGTATATAACTATATGCCTAATGAACAAAGAAGAATGTGTAAAAGTAGAAAAAGGGAGAAATGGTTCAAATCATTCTGAGTTATTAAGCCCTAGTCTACAGTGTCTTTGCTGTGATCAGGATGCTTGGGATGGGATGTGGAAGAAAACAAGACTTCATTTGCAACATTATGCACTGCATCATGCACTAGGAAGAAAGCACTTAGTCCTTAGCACGCTACAAGAAAAAAAATTTTTGCTTAATTACAGTCCTCAGCTTGGTTCAGACCTGCAGGCATTACAGGCACAAAGGCAGGACACAGCTTCTGGTATTTCCCTTAAATCTTTAAGGAAAGGATAAACGGGGATAGTTTGAGGTCATGCATGGATCTTTTTCTTGGAAGACCCCGAGCAGCAAATGTTTCTCTGTTCTCACAGCTAAAAAAATGTGGTTTTTCATTTGTCTGACATGTCAACAATGGATCTTAAGGCATATTTTTCAACAAGACTCAAAATGTCTTTTGCTATGTAAGAGTTTTAAGTACTAATATCTGGATACACTGATTCATTGAATTCAGAGTTTTATTGTGAAAGGTTGTAAACTGTTGAAAAGAGTAGATGAAAAGTCAGAGCTAGAGCTATCCTATCTTAATGCTCTGAAATATTCATCTGGGAGTAGTGAGGAAGGCTGCCAGCTCAAATGGTCTTGACATGATGAAGCATATATGAAGAGTCAAGGAACTAACGGTGTATAACTAGAAGTAAGTAGCTTTTTACTCTGTCTCTAATTTGCCATACATTCTCAGACAAATAGAGGACAGCTGATCTCACAGACTGTGTCACTAGCAAAATGCTTTTAAGAGCATAAGCATTTTAATGCTCTTCAGTAGATACATCTTTTTCTTACTGGCACAAACACAAGCTCCATCTCAGAAGCATTGAGAAAGCTGCTAAAACAATCCATTGCAAAGTTGTTGCTTCTCCTATGCAGTGCCTCTGCTGTTGTCAAGGTTGTTTTCTCTTCCACAAGTAGAAGAGTACTTCTTCAACAGGTCTAGCAGCAGGGAACAGCAGCTGTGCAACTCAGGTCGAGCCCGTTTTCCCCTACAGTGAGTGGTCCTACTTTTTTCTTACTGACTCAGAACCAGAGGCAAAGATAAACTCTGGGTTTCTGTCACAAGGGTGGGTTGACTACACGCTAATAAGTTCTGTCATTTTAGTCCACCTGGTAACATTAATTCCTGTGGCAGCATATGGATTGACTTGGCCATTGGGATGGCAAAGCCTTTGATCACACCTTAAATCTTGCCATTTTAATTAAGCTAGCATAAAAAAGGTAATAATTGTATCTATTCAAACATGGGGGTTTATGTAAACTAGACCTATGAGCTTTTCAGTTTATATCTACAGAGAACCCTTTGACAGTGAGCTTAGAGAGATTTCTGAGATTTCTTGCCAGAGATGCTTAGAATTAAGCACAAATAAGTACCAGTCTTCATATTGCAAGAGATAGGGTTTGCTACATGGAAGAGCTTGTAATTTTGATTCCCTTGGGTGTAGCCTTGAGATTATACCTTGAGTACCCAGTCCTAGCTAAGGTACCATAGGAGCCAAAAAACCACAACATAAATGTCTGCCTACACTGTGTTTTCTTGGGAGCTTTCAAGTTCTAAAGAGCATCACTTGACAGTAAAGACAGCTTCCTGACCTGTTGGTGTTCAAAATATTTTGGGCTTTATAAGTCATGACAGTTCATAAAACTTTGCCTGCAAACAAAACCTGGAGCACTATTCAGAGGCGAACATTAATATTTTTTATACAGCACAAAATTAATTGCTGCTATTTTAAATTAGATGATGCTTTGAAATAGTCTTCAGGATCATTTACAGCAGAAGCACATGTCCATTTGAAATTAGCCGAACTATGAGTCATGGCAAAATCAGTCCCCTTGCTCACATTAAATTTTGGCTGTCTGTCAACGAAGTGTCAGCTCTTCTCTATATAAACACTCTTGTCCCTGTGTAGCTGTTTTAGGCATGTGCAAATGAAGCCCAATGTCCATATTGTCTTGTTAAAAATTTCTTCTGAGCTTATTTTCTCAAACCCACACTTTTTGACAACCAGGTATTTATTCACTACATTTGCAACAGTTTACTAGAAAAGCATTAAAAAAATATAGGTATACACATTACATTGAAGTTCATTAACAAACAAAATGTCATCTTGCGCAAAATTGAAGTGTATTTCCATAATCCTAAAGACAGGTGTGGCAAAGAGACACAGATGCACATACACAAGAGTCAGTACTTACCGCTGTTAACACAGAAGAGTTTGCATTCTGAAATTCTTCTGTTTATGATTGTCTACCAAACTAAACATTTTCTTTGGGATGTACCAAAGGTGCATAAATATTTTGCTTTTTCATTTTGAAGTTTGGTTGTTTGATTAGGGGAATGTTCTAATTTATTTTTAAAGAATCATTCTACATTGCCTAATACATGTTGGTGTGGCTGGAATTTAATATTAGCACAAGATCTTGCCAGTCCTTTACACCATACCTTCATACTAACTCAAGTCTCAACTTTAGGGAACTGGCTAAGCTTGAAACAGATAGCTGCATCACTTTAAGACTTCTAGCTCTGCTGAGGTCTTCTAGGCTCCAAATAGCTACAAAATATTTCATTAAGAATTTTCAAAAAAGCAAACTGATCTCTGTATAGGAGGAAGAAAATAATTTTAACTCTGCTTATTGTCTAACAAATGGGCAAACTGTCTCTAATCTACTCCTGTGGGTATTTTGCATGTTATATATATATACATATATATGTACATACATGTACATATGTATACACCTATGTAAATATGTATGTGCAAACACATGTATACTTTTTTATATAGTCTCTGTGTATTACTGGCATTTATATGCATTTCCTCTCCTTGCATCAGCCCCTTATTTTCCTAAGATCCATTACATAATCAATCATACAGTATTTTAACCATAAACCTATAGTACACAATTTATAGAATGTATGAAGATCCAGAATGCTTTAAAAATTTTGCTAGCCTGCAGGGTAAAAGACCATTCACTACTTTCAGGGAAGTAATCCTTGAAAACTGTTTTGGTTTTTTGACTGTTTATTTTCCAGACTTCTTAGATGTATTCATGAGCTCTGTGTCTAAATTAATTAAAATTGGTTTCAATGATACAGGAGTAAACTATAATCTTTGGATGTTTGGCAATTCAGTTGCATAATTGCCTACATTCCCTTCCTTTTCTGTTTTTTTCAAATCACAACATTTTGATCAGGTGAAGGTTGAACAAAAGTTCATCTGGGTAGATATGGCAAGAAACTGTCTGCCTGTGACCCTGAGCAATCAGTCTCTTTAGCAATGCTTTATGGCTTCGACCACGTACAGCCTCAAAATATATGGATGAGCACATCTTGCAGACATCTCTTAAGGGCATCTTAGTAGTATTGAGATTAAAGAAATACAGTGCCAAATTCCCTGCAGGAATTTTAAATAAATTCCTTGCTTTTAAAGATACAAAATACATATTTTTTAATATCTATCAATCTATTTAAATATTTACAATAAGCAGAGTTAAATTAAAAAGGAGCCTGGCTGGATTGTGCTGGGAACCTAAGGACTAGCTGCTTGCGGGTTTTAGTTTTGGTTGGTTTTGGTTTTTTAATACATTGGTGAGGAAGGAGAGAGATGTGTAAAACAGGAGATGAGTGTGAAGGCCTTTGCAGCCATGCTGATGGGAGCGGTTGGATACAGGCTGCAGCACAGTCTCGTGTAGTGGCCAGCAGGTGTCCAGCCTAGGGATCTGGCATGGAGGTTTCCTTCCCATCAGTATAACAAAACCCTTTCCAAGAAGATAAAGGCAGCTGAACAGAAAGAGGATTGGAGGGCTAGCACACACTTGGATGTTACCCTTGAATTGGACAGAATGGGAGCAAGGACCTTAATTGGCTCTGGAACTCCAAAGTACTCTCAAGCCTGCCACTTTTGATGTTGCTAAGAGAGCTGCATTAGGAGTTTCTCACCTTTGTATTGATGCTTCTTGTAATTAATTACAATTATGAAAGATTCTACACTGCTCATATGGCTTTTTAAACTGCTTAGTGAATTAAATTATAACCCTTTTTTCCCTCACAGTCAATAGAGGAGTCCTTTGATTTGACTGCTCTCATTCAGTAAGCATCTTCTGCTGCCATAAATACTGCAAACCATTGGTAGGTCTGTGCTGAAAATGGCAGAAGAGCGTTGGCAGTCCCAGTCAGAGTGATTGAGTTGAAGAAAATAACTTGCATAGGCAAATGAGGACTTTCTGTGAACACTTTTTACTTATTTTACTTACAAGTTTTCCTTACAAGACTATTTATGGTTTCTTGTTGAAACGCGTCTCCTTGTCTTCCTAACTTCCTCTTCTGTCTCAAATCACACAAAATTGCAACATAAAATTTTCTGTTTCCAGCTTAACCATAAAAGTATTATGTATGGAAAATGAAATATAGTCTAGAAAGTCTGTGTGATAAGCACAAATGACATTCTGTCATGTATTAAGCAGTCTAGACACTTTGCAGAATGTACAGAAACTTAAAATTGTGCCAAAACCTGAGGTCAAAGGAATAACCATTTAGTTCTGTGATAACAGCATGGCGTTATCTAGCAAAGAAATCCAGTGATCGAAGCATACAGTAAGACAAAAATGGCTCTCTGAGAATCTGAATTCACCTTTGGAAAGGTTTCTGGTTTTTGTTTTTTGGAACAATGGGAGACTCCAATCTGAAAGGTGTATCAGGCCTTCATGTATCATCTGAAGCAGTCTCCAAGGATATAATAAATTACTCTGTGGATTCCGTTTTTCTCTTGCCTTCTGGAGCTCTCAGTGTTGTGTTTCAAGGATCAATTTAGTCTTTAGTAAACTGGAGCGAAGTTCAGTACGTAAGCTGTTACAACTGGGAAGTGTCATTCATTACAATTGCTGCCACTAAATTAATAAAAGACTTCAAAATAAAGCACTACACAGGATATAAAAACAGTTTATTTTACGCAGCATCCATTTCTTTTAAAAGTTATGATTCTAACTTTCCGATTTCTATGCAATGTTGTTCCAAAAATGCAAAATCATTTTGAAGAAACTTCCAAAATGGAAGCTGGTCTCTGTGATAGTTCACTAGAGAATGGTTCATGGTTTTGGCACTTTGTTTCTGTTAAAAATTTAAAGGGGATACTGAGTTTTAAGGGATTAGGGTCTTTTCGTTTTCAGTTATTAAGTGGAACAATTTTGGCACCTGAAAGCCAATATTCCTTTGCTACTACTAAGAAAATGGAATCTGTTACAGTTAGTCTGTTTTGAAGATTGTTACTGCAGTTACAAAGCCTAGACAGCTTTTTATAAGCAGATTTGAGAGGTGAGGTGCAGTAGCATGATTTTATATTAAAAAAATGACATTTTTTTAGTGGTTTTGGGTGGAAAAAAATTAGAATGCCTTCCTTTTCTATTCAGTATCATGCCATTATAAAAATTAGGTATCATGTTCTATCATGTTTCCTCAAACAGCAAGAACAGATGATAATTGCAAAAGTTACAGGTTTAGGCAGAAATGCATTTACATAAATCAAAGTTACATTATTATCAAAATTAAATTAGGGCTGATCCTATTCTAAAAAATCTAAAAAGGTAAGAAATTAAAAAAATCTAATGGAGACCTTTAAGTTCCTGAGATTTTTATCCATCTCAAACTCTTCCTTTCACAGAGAACATAGGGAAATTATATTTAGCCACACAACACAGCAATTTCATCAATATTGTCTGAAAACATATATATAATTCCACTTTTCTTAAATATGCTTTTCCTGTATCTTCCAAGTGAGCAGTTTCTGGTGATGCATAGCAAGAGCCTACTGGTGTTCATAAAAGCTTTTTAGTTTACATAAAATGTATAACCACAGTGTTCCACCTTTTACCAATAAAGCTAATTATCCAGTAAGATGTTGTCTAGCTAATCAGCTTCCAAAGAGACCTGGTGAGCTGACTAGCCCCCAGTTACTAAAGCAAATGGCCCACACCTAAACTATTTCTGTTTCTAAAATAAATAGTGTTGAAAATCTTTCTCTTCTGAACACTTTTCAGTTCCTTGTCATGCTCACACACATGTTTCTGGGTTAGTTACAACTTCACCATTTTTTTCAGGCTCATCTTTCAGAAACTGCTCCACTTCAATAGAGTCCACCTTGGCATCGTCAGGAGTTTTGTTTTCAGATTTGTTTAATTCCTCTCTTTCTGCTGCTTCTTCTTTTGTATGTGGTTCTTCTGATTTTTTCTTAATGCAGAAGAAATTTCCCAAGGCCAATACAAGAGCTGAGGTGGTAACTTCAATTCCAGCAATAATGAAAACAAACATGTACCTTCCCGTTGCATCCAGGAGCTTTCCTGAAAAAAGCAACATTCCAGGTAATTAATAAAAGTGATTGTCTTGCAGCGAATATTTTTCTGCCTTTTTAAAACATTTTGACTCTCTTGTCTAGAATCCCCATGACTACCTAACCAAGTTTTTTTAAATTGGATTTAAACAAGTTTATAACAAAATATTTCTCAATTATTTCAGTTCAGTTTTAACAGTCACTGACATTACATGACGTCTCAAAACACATACTCCGCTGCACACATGGAGGCATGCAGTTCATCTGAAATAAAACCAGCCTCGCCTTCATAAGCAAGAGATCAAACACGTGCTTTGTATTTCAGATAAAAATGTGTGCATCCATGGATGGGATCTGTATCATGATCTGATCATCATTATCCTCTTGCTCCCAATCTCATTTACCTTTCTACATGGGCAGTGCACTGTCAGCTTGAATTGCAAATCTTATTCAATAGTGACTCTGGAGTAACTGACAGATTCTGACACTGGTAAAGGTAAATTTTCACAGGACTTGGTGGATGTGAAAGAACAGGTAGGAGGTTATGAAGGAAGTGCCTCTCCAAACCTAAAGATAAGATGAAGTACTACACAGTATTGATTTTCCCATGAAGGGGGTTCTGCCAAAATAAAAGTACTTGATGTTTGTAGTGTCTGGTATAAACAGTAAACATTTTATGGTGGTGACCTTGTGGGTTTTGGCAGGAAAAGTGTGTTTCAGTTCAGGGTCTGTAAAATTCAGTTCAGGGTCTGTATATTCTTTGATTAGTAATTAATTTGTATTTTGACTTCAAATTAATTAATTTTACTATTTTGTCATGTCTCCTTATTCTTGGGTTGTGAGACATGCAATGGAAGCACTCTTTCTTCCTTAAATCTGGCCAGTTTTATAGTCCTTCCTGTAAGATTTTTTTTTCCTTCAGATGTATTTTTTCCTCCTCCAAATCTACTGCGGATATAGAGAATGTATACTAGTATTTCCCCCCCAAAAAATTGACAGGTTTCATATTCTGAATCCCAGTCAGCTATCTGCCAATAAGAAGTTCAGTGCAGGCTTTCAAAGAAGAAATAGCATCTCCAGATGGCAATTTAACCAACTCTGAAATAGATCCAAGAAGGAAAAGGTTCATTCCATCCGTTCTTGGACTATGTCAGAGTTTAACTGCAGAAAGCCTTTGAAACGTGCAACATTAGCACAATCTGCGTTTCTCGAGTGACTCGCATCTTTTTCTCAGCTCCCTTATATTTTGTGTAAATGGATGCAATGCACACAATTTCAAATTCTGAACTAAATGGCATACTTGCCTGCTGATGGTGGGCCAATCAGAACAGCCATAGCTTCTGCCAGGAGCACTAAACCGATAGCACTGGAAAACTTCTGTGTACCAACGATAGCCATGAGAACTTCAAACTGAAGAGCACCTACCATTCCATAAGAAATGCCAAAGAAAATGCAAAAGACCACCAGTCCACCATAATCAGCAGACAGAGAACCCATGAGATCTGTAAAGCCATTAAAAATCATAGCAAAACTGAAGAGGTAGACACAGCGTGGTCTAACCCATTTAAGACCAGCTACCATTCCACAGACTGGGCGAGCAAAGATATCAATGAATCCCAAAATAGTCAGAAGAAAAGCTGCGTTAGTGTCTTGATATCCTAAATCCTTGGCATAACTCACAACGAACACTGGGGGAACAAAGAGGCCAAGCACCATGATAGATGCTGCTATAGCATAGATTACAAAACCACCGTCTTTAAACACACTGAAATCCAGAAGTTTTTTCTTCGCTTTCTTCTCAGCTGGCTCTTTGGTAGCTTCAGCCTTTTTGGGTGGTTCCAAAGGTCTCATTAGTGCTCCGCATACACAGCAGTTGAGCAGCATCCCACCCAGGATAAGGAATCCTCCTCTCCAACCATACTCATGTTGTAGTATCTGCCCCAACGGTGAGAGAGCACAAAGAAACACTGGACTCCCAGCTGCAGAGAGCCCATTGGCTAAGGGCCGGCGTTTGTCAAAGTAACGGTTTAACATGATGAGTGAAGGCTGAAAGTTTAGTGCCAAACCCAAACCTGTAGTAGAGGGTACACAAAAATTAATACTGGCCTGCAATATCATTGTTAAAGATACTCTAATTACAATTTTTCTGACTCATGACTTAAGAGAAAATAGTTTTAGTCCAAATGGACAAAAGACCGCTAAGATAACACAAAGTATTCTACCCCCATAGTATTCCTGTACTTTATGATTACACTTCATGCTATTAAACATTCATAACAAAAATTAATGACCTTTTAATTCCACATTTATCTGCCATCTTTACAAGCCCAGTTGGGTAATCCTGATGTTTCAGGTATTTTTCACTTATACAAAACTTCACCCTAAAGCTAAGACCTAAGTTAACTCATTTTCAGCAATGCGTAGTACTTACCGGTAATCACACCTGCAGTTAGATAGATCTGAACGATGCTTGTGCAGAAGGAAGCTATCACCATCCCCATTGAGGCAAAAAGGCCACCCACCAGCATGACAGGGCGACAACCAAAGCGATTGACACATACACTACAAAGCGGACCTAGGCAAGAAAAGCAAGTTACAGGTGCTAAGATAAACCAGCTTTTGCAACTGATTTTATGACACCTTGTATTTCTTTGTTGGAGTTCAAAGTGTAACATTCATGGCTGGAATCAATGATCTTAAAGATCTAAGGTCATTCCACCCTCAGTAATTCTGACTTCACTTTGTACTTTGTCCATACAGCCAAGCCAATTAGGAAAAATGTCCTTTCCTCTGTAGTCAAGTACTTCAGTCTTTTTTGTCTTCAGAGTGCCTTGTGATTTTTCTTTTTCATCATCTTTAGCAAATACTGAGTTACAGAGATGTAATTTTAAATCCAAGCTGGATGGGCTTAAATAATCTTTTGATTTATGTGATTAATAGTAATTCTTCTTTGGAATGCCTTACTTGCACACAAGTAATGATATGCAGTCATGATACACACTGTAAATGGTTGTAAGATTTACAAACTTAATTGTATGACACAATACTGTTTCAAAACCAGATAACTACTCACCTGTTCCATAAAGCATGGCCAACAGAATGGAAGAAATCCATGCAGTGTCACTATATCCAATGCCAAATTCCCGGATAAGTTCTTTAAAGAAGACACTGACTGCCTTAGGAAAGGCATAGGAGAATCCTGTGATGATAAAACAGCCAAAAAGGACAGCCCAGCCCCAGCCTCCATCAGGGGCTTTAACACCTGATGGACCATCATCAGCTACGACAGCTCCCATGACGAAGAAGCTTGTGTGTTCCCTAAGAAACAAAAAGCAATTAGTGTCTATAAAATTGCACTACCATTAAAACTAAGGCACAGAACTACTTAGAAGTCTTGAGGATGCAGTTCAATTATAACTATTCCTTGCTTGAGTTCAGTTGTTACGAAGCTTGCAAAAAATACATGAAAATGAGATGTACCCAGCTGAGTTTTAAATGAATGGCCCCTCAGAGCTCTCAGAGTCAGAGCTGGATTGCACCCAAATCACTGTTTCATCAAAAAACTGAAGCCATAACAGCACTTCAGGGGTGTATAAATATGCAATAATTCCTGCATTAAAGCCTGCAAGATTTTTTTATATAAGACCTTGTTACATGAAGCTTCTGGCCTATTCACGTAGGAGACCTGGTGCATCACAAGTGTTGTGTGAAATGGTGGACTAATCACCCAGATTTTTTTTATTCCCCACTGAGCACAGTAGTACACCCCTGATACACTGTTATCTTCAAAAGATAGAAAGATGCCTTTGAGATGATGATGAGCTATCATTTTTCACATCAAGTAAGTTCGTAAACTAAAGTGCAATGAAAATCTCCATGAGCCGTTTTTGTGGATGCTGGGAGTTAATAACTGAAGCAGTGCTCAGTACAACTGCCTGCCTAAAGCAAATACTTTCCATTGTTGTTATTACATAATCAGTAAGAAAAAGTAGTATTTGGTGAATCTCGGCTCAAATATATAAAGAATAGGAATAAGATGTAAAAATGAAGCACTTCAGGGGGTAGGAAGCATTGTCACACACTACTTCCAAGTTGTCAGAATATGTCATTTGGAGTGAAGGTTTAAAATGTTGGAGGAAGAGTTGGGCAGTTTTTGTTTGTTTCCGTTACCCATCTAATAGCAACACGAAGTTAGTAATAATACATGAGCATGCACTGTTGAAAAGTAGCAACTGGCAATCTCTCCAGAGTGCTTATACAGTGCTGGATGGGGACATTCAGAGCCTTCTGCGCATACGCTGGGACAGTCTTTTCGTCTATAGCGAAGTTGCTATAAGAGCAGCCTCTGCAAACCTACAGTGCTGAACCCCGATAGCAAACGACATGGACACAATATGAAGCGGCGAGTGGCTTTGAGAAGAAACACCGTTAAGAACTACTTGGCGGCTCACTTGTTCCTTCCAGAAGAAAGCTGTCCAAGCTTTTCGGGGGGCCAGAAGTCAACTCGGCACCCGGCGCACCGAGCCTGGCGACCCAGCTCCCCCGCCCCGCCCCGCCCCCGCTCCCGCCCGCGGCCCCGCCTGACCCCGCGCGGCGGTGCCGGCAGGGCGCGCGCGGGCGGCCGCCGCACCGAGACGTGCGGGACGTGACTCGGGCGCGGGGCGGGCGGAGCCGGGGCCGCACCCCCGCCCAGCGCTCGCAACCGGGGTTGCCGGAACCCGGTGCTTCCACAGGACGGGGAAACGTCCTCCTTCCTGGCCGTTCTTGAGCTCTTCCCTGCCCAGCAAAGCAAGTCAGCCTGTAAGAGACACATTCGGTTGAACCTGCCTTACGGAACTTCGCCATGAGGAACAGTCTCTAAAACGGGTTTATGTTTTGTTGTGATGAAAGAGCTACTTACCAGAGGGAACCTGGCCTACTTTCCAGCATTTCGTAAAAATAGGCCTACAGGGAAATACACAGTAATATCCATTTACTCTCCTTTACATCATGTCTACTACAACATTTGGCTAAAAATCACCATAAGCCGGCACACCAGATCTTCAAATGCCATCCTTTCAAGAGTGGTTAACATTTGCACACAAGTGCCTCAGAAACAGCTCTCTTAAAGGGAAGAGTTGATGAGAATTTGGATTGTTCTGCCTGCAGAACAGGATGCTCTGGGGAAACCTTACTGCACCTTTCCAGTGCCTGAAGCAGCTACAAGAGTGCTGGAGAGGGACTTGTTACAAGGGCATGTAGTGATAGAACTGGAGGGAATGGCTTCAAACTGACATTAGGTTTATATTAGGTATTAGGAAGAAATTCTTTAAGGATTATGAGCCCCTGGCAAAGGTTGCCCAGAGAAGCTGTGGCTGTCACATCCCTGGAAGATTTCCAGGCCAGGTTGGACAGGGCTTGGAGCAACCTGGCCTAATGGAAGGTGTTCCTGCCATGGCAGCGGGTTGGAATGAGATTAACTTCAAGGTTTCTTCCAACCCAAACCACTCTTATGATTCTACAATCAATGTTATTCATCTGCTTTTGTCCATTGGTTGTTCATGTTAAGGCATCAGAATACAAAGACCATTAACCAGAACTAAATGAATGCTGTCTCCATAAAAACAGCAAGAATGCACTTCGTCCTGGTGTGCCTTACTAGGCTAAGACTGGTCACCTCCTTAAGAAATAATAAGGAAGTAGTGCGGAGGTTCCTGTGCAGAATGTACAAACAAGAGGTACCACCTTTAGAAAAGGCAGGCTTGTGGTTGATCTGCACAGGTCAACCTGTGCAGAAAAAAAAAAAAATCTCTTTACTTAAGATTTTGCTACAGTGCTGAGATATTATCAAAACCTGCTAAGACAGGAGCCTCCTGCCTAACTATTGCAAGAGCTTGCTTTACTTTGTCCTTTGGCTAGCTCAGCCCTATTTAGAGGCAAAGGATTACATTTAACTGCCTCAGTTTCGCATCTCCACAAAAGATACGATAGTATTGTCAGTACTTATTCCAGATTCCTTCTGTCATTAATGGGTTCTTGCTTTGGTAATGTGTAAAACAAAGGTAGCATCTGGGGTTTCATCTTCCTGATATTATCTTCTTGTTGTCATGGAAACTAATATAGACTCAGTTAGGAGGAAATATTAGGTAGCATTGTGGGTGGTGTGATGGTGTGGTTTCTGGGATGATGTATATAAAAGGTGAACATTTGTATTATAAAAGAGACCAGCTAGAAATAGCAAGAATCTATTATTTGTGTTTAGCCAATACTCTTATTGGCAACATAGCTGTACTTAATGGTCAGCAGTGTGGGTAGGAAGGACATTTATGAGCATGTACACTGACCTATATAGCTTGAGAACTTACTGTTCTCAAGAAGAATTAATTTCAAGAATTCTCAGGAATAATTAGTATCTTCTAACTATGGCTGAAATCTACACAACCTTGAATTTCTGTGATACAAATAAAAGATGGTTATCAAAAACAGAACATAAGCTTCCAAGTAGGCAACCCAGTTCAGCCTAGACTTCAGTCTGGAACTCCACCCAGTTGAGAAATACATAGCTACAAAATAAGGAAGATGGTATAAACTGAGTAATGTAGAGATCCTCCTTCAGTTTTCTTATCTGTGAAACAAAGAAAATAATGATTCCCTCTTCATAGGGTGGTGGGGGTATGAATACATTGAAAAGCATAGGCTGCTCAACACTGTGTTAATAGGAGTTACAAACCTCCTGTATTTGCCCAAGGGTATTAAAATCTAAGCAGACTAAACAAAATATGCATGTTATTCTTGGTTTTAAGTAAGGATTCCTAAGACTAACCAACTCTGCTGAATTTTTTCAGGAAATTATTCCTGAAAAAATACTTCTATTTTAATATTCTCCAGACCCTTATGATAGCCCTCTGCATATAGAACAACTACCCTTTGTATTGACATCACTGACATCTGCCTATTCACCATGACTTTAACTCTTTCCTGATAATCTAAAGTACAAATACATATATCTTTAGATCATATTTTATTACAACTCAGGAACGTCATAGAAGCCATTTAGATGGGTCAGTGGTATAACCCACTAGTGCATTTCCTGTGGCTCACCTGCTTAAATATTAGCCATATTGAATTATATGCTCATTCCAAAGGCTGCTGCAAACTTCTGTTCCCTACAAAATCATTACCATATTTGTCAATGCCTATCCTGACCTCCTGTCCTCCTTACAAGGCCCCACAGTGACTGCCACTGTCCCGTTTTGGCCTCCTCTATTTCAACTGAGACAAGTTCCCAGCTCTACTGCCTTTCTTAAAGGTTTGCCAGTTTGCCACATTCTCTCATCTCCCTCTCAGAACTCCTACGATAATTCTGTGCTGTCTGTAGCTGCAAGTGACGTTCCATACCAAATCTTGGCTATTAATCATTTTCCAGTTCCCATTTAGCCTCAAAACATCTGAACTGTTCACTGCTGCTGCACAGTGAGTAACATCCATTACAAGTTATTAGCAGACCGCACTGACAGTAAATTCACACTGCAATTTTATATGTAGCAGATAACACTAACCAGCCTACATTCTGTTATCTGGGTAAAGTGTTCTGTAGGGAAAGTTGTGACTATTCATTTGCTTGTTTTATTTTGTATCATGAAAATGTTAGAGCCCCACTCGTTATATTATTTGGGGAAACAAATATACTAGTCCTATTACAATAGCTTTGTCGACCTCCAGAGTTACTGTATCCATAGCAAATGCCCATTTTCTGGAGAAATGGATTTATTTTGCTAAAAGTCTGTGGGTTTTTTTACACCACATCTTTCACCATAAATTCTTAATGTCAGCATCAGAGCAGCACCTTAACACCAGAGAGCACATGCTCTTTCTGTGTTCACAGAAAAGTGACAAACGTGCCTTAGGTTATATTGTAATTATCTGACTGTTTTAAAAAATATAAGTTGCAGAATATTTCAAAATAATAATAATATAATGATATATGCTATATCATATATAATAATATATTAGTATATTTTATAATAATATATAATAATAATATTTCAAAAACATAAGTTGCAGAATCCCAACTTCCGTTAGGAACAACTTACAACTCTTTTTCATGTCTCATGAAAATTAATTTCAGCCCTGCAGCTGTGATGGCTTTGCAATGCGCTGAAGCTTTAGAAAAACATAAATGCATGACAATTGCTTATAGTGGAGAAGTGTCCTTATATTGTTTCGTATAAAACCAAAAAATGACAGCGCTAGATGAATACTAACTAAGTGTCTAGTCCTGTCACCAGCTGGGCATTTGCATTTATTTTTGCAGAATTCCATGAAACTACCATAATATATATATATATATATATATATATATATATATATATATGAAGTGCTCGCATGCACATGCACCGTATCTCAAGCTAAGTGAGCACATGTAGCTGAATACAGTGAGAAAAGATCGTCTAGCTCAGAGGTGTCATTTTATATAATCACTTTGGACAGTGCAGCTGCATAATAGGGTGTCATACATAAAGATATGTAAATTGCCACTTCAGATACAATTTAAAACACCACCTTCTTATTTCTATAATATACCTTGAGTTATACTTCTGACTGAACTACAAGAGGTGTACTGTACTAATAGATTCTGATTTATATTTTAAAACGGCTGCCACACTGCTTCATCTGAAATAAACACTGCAAAACCGTACATGACTTTACTCTGTGACATTCTAAATTGAACAGTTTACCCAAGAGGCGTGCGTTTCCACTAGTGCTAACGGTCTGCGCCTGTGAGGAAGCTGAATTACTGAAATTCAACTCCACCTTTGTGCGCTTTTTCTTCTCTCCACAGAATTGCTTAGAAGGCAAGCCGAAGACCCCTCCAAGTTTTTTGCGAGCAGCGTCCGAAAAATGCCCTTTCCCAAGAGATGGAGAGGGGCTACGGCGGCCGCCGCGAGGAAGGGGGTGTAGGAGGGAGAGGGGTTGGGAATACAATGGTGGCGGTCGCGGCGTCGCCACGGCCACGGCCGCTCGCGCGGCGCTCCGGGGCGGGCACGTAGCCCGCGCAGCCCTCAGCCTCCCGCGGAGGGCTCGGTTCGCCGCCGCGGCCGATCCTCACGCAGACCAGGGAGATGCCGCGCGATTCCACCCTACCGTTCTTAGTGTGCTTGAAGCCAGTAACGGAGTTCACGCCCGGGGCTGCGATGGTGTCCTTGTGAGGGAACAGTCCCTCAGGCTGCTCGTCGCTCTCTCTGACAGACCTGAACGGTCACCGCTATGACAAAGAACCCAAATTCACCTCCCGGGGCTCGACACTGAAACAGGAGGTGAGCAGTAGCGAAGGGACCGCAGAGGCGAGGCTTTGGCGGAGACCCTCGCGCCCCAGTAGTGGTGTGAGGCCACGAATGGCGGAAACAAAGCCCGAGCTCGCGGGTGTCCCACGAGCCACCGGCGTGGCACTGTACGTGCCCTCGGGCTGGCGGCACTACGCGCCAAGGCGTGACTCGGCCGCCAGAGGAGAAGCTGGGGCCAGCGCTCTCTCGTAGCAGGCGGAGCGGGGTTCGGTGGCCAGCACCGCTCAGCGCCCGGACAGCGCTTTCAGGCCGGTGGCTCTGAGGACATTGGGCGATCCATACGGCAACGCGGGTTTCCCGACGAAGAGGTGCGCCCGCGTGGTCCCATGAGCGAGGAGAAACGCAGCCGGCGGGACGGCGCCCCGCCGACTCTCGTGGGGTGGTGCCAAGGGGTGTGAGGACAGTCGGCGTCGGTGCCCACGTCCCCATCGGCGCTCAGCGCAGCCTCTGGGCAAGGGATGAACCTGCGACTCGTAAGCCGCGTTTTGCCCAAAGCTTGGGCGGCGCTCGGGCGCATCCGCTGCCCGAGAGAGCCCCACGCAGAGAAGCAACCTCGGTCAGCCCGGCGCTCTGCATTCGGCTCACCCGGCTCCGGACCCCCCACCCCGCACTCCCCACGGCGTTCGTCCGGGTGCGCCCGGCAAACACTCCGCACCATCACGCACGACGGCTCCGCCTCAGTACCTGAGTCACGTCCCGCGCCTCAGCGTGAGGATGTCCGTGCTCGCGCCGGACCGCAGCCCGCTGTCCCCGTGTGCCCACGCAGACCCGCCCCAGACCGTCTGGTCCCGCCGGCTGGGGAGCGCTCCCGCGCGGCGGGTCCGTGGCTGCTCGCCCCTCCCTGCTGCCAGGGGCGCGCCCTGGGTCCTATCGCCGCCGCGGTGACTCTCCCTCCGCCACAGGTTCTTCCGCGCAGAGGCCCCGGCCGCTGCAGCGCAGCTCCGCCGGAGCTGGCTCGGAGCGGGGCCCCAGGGCCTCACAAGCCATCAGCACGAGCTTTGCGCTGCTTGCCTAGAGTGCAATGCAGGGCTGGATCCTGCTGGCGTGGATGCTGCACTGGCTGTCCGGAGGAACAGGTCCTGAGCAGTGGACTTCAACTTATGAACGGGTTTCTGCGGTTGAGGTTTGTTCTGTGCTGCCGTTTATGTTTTCCTGGGAGCCATCACAGTTTCCTCCTTGTGTGCTTCCATGAGAATTACTCTTACGAGCTTCCTTCCTTCGTTGTTTTCTTCTTAGTAATTTTGAGTGTGATATTGTGCATTCGGTAGACAAACCTCAGGCTTCCCTCCTCATCCTTTACCAAGGGAGCACTCCCTGCAAATATGATTTCATAACACACTCTTCCTTTTACATCAGGATGGAATGAGCTTTCTGCATTTATCTCTTGTGACTCAGCTGCGATTCATACAAATGCTGGATTATAAAACTGAGGGTGTGCTGATATTGCTATTTAGAATCTATGAAAGTTGTGGTGGGATTCTCAAGTGCACTACAGAAAGCAGCACTCCTATAGCTACCCGGGGGTTAGGAAATTCACGAGTAGGTGCTCCATTCTTTTGTGTGCTTCTAGGACACAATCCAGTATGTAGGGGAGTGACACCGCACCTTAAATGCTGTGTTCAGTGTTTGGTCCCTCACGACAAGACAGACATTGAGGGGCTGAAACATGTCCAGAGAAGGGCAACAGTTCAGTTTTGCTGAAGTACAGCACCCATTTGTATATGTTTAAGGATTCATTGCATTAATGTGTGAAGATGAGCAAGGCCATGTAGTTTGAGTAGATAATATACAGCCAATAAGACCGACACTTCTAATCTTAAAGACTAGTGAAACAAGTTTTTGACTGTCCACTATTATCTGAATTTAGGCCATTCTCTTGCAGACTAGGTGTATTCAGGTTTCAACATCAGTCCTGGAATTGACACTGTGTAGACTGTAATCTTTTCAATTCACCAATAAAGTTTATCTGTTTGGGGCACTATTGAATCACTGGAAGTCATCCATTACTCATTTGGAGAACTAACATGCATTTAACTACGTGATTAGGGGCTGATTGAAGGTACATTGGGGAAGATGACAGCTAATTTGAAAGGGGGGCAGGGGTGAGGAAGGGTTGCAAAAGATACTGTGATTAATAGGTTAGGCAATGGCTAATATAGAGATGTACAGAATGTCAGCAGTCAGAATGCTGTATACATTTAGACATTCACCTATTATGGTGAATGCTGATTCTGATGAGTGCTCTGAGGGGCACACAGCACAGTATAAATTATGCTGGGACTTGCACTATAATTTTTGTGTGTTCAGATGTAGAAAATCGTTTGAAGCTGGTTTTCACCACTGTATTTTAAACCAGAGGTGATTAATAGAAATAAATGAACTAAATCCCTTTAATAATTGCAGTATTCTGAAGTTATAATTAGCTAAATAAAACTTGCTTTATTTCAAAAGCCAAATTGTTAGTTCTAATTCTAATTTTCATTAGTAGTTGCTGGTGAAAATAAACCTTTCTTTTACTGGTATGGGGTTAGGACATACAATTCTCTTCTGAAGACAGAAGGAAAATATATATAAGAACTACTGATAGTGCTCTATCTTCTCTAAATTATAGTGTCTTTCAGGTATCATTTGGGTGCAGCGTTCAAGCTTCTGGAAGGCAAAAGCTGTTTATATGAGCTAGAAAAACGGAAAAGTGACGGAACACCTACAGGAAGTTTGCCTCATGACTTCCAGACAAGCAAGTCATCTAGAGTGACTAAGGGAAAATTATGCTTTAGGCCTGCTTCATGAGTTGCATCTTCCTCTGTCTCACCTAGACACTGTAAGGCAGTTTATTTGATGGATACAGTTTTTAATAATTAAGTGACTTGGTAGCAGAATGTATCTATCTATTTTGCATGACCTCGTGTTGCAGTTGGCCTGAGTTTGTTTTGCAAGCTTTTTAAAGTTTTTCACGTGATGCAGTGGGAGTCCTGAGCAGATGGGAAGTTTGTTCACATTTCTAACGGCTATACTTGAGAGGGTCCATGAGTCTCCTTCCTGATTTCCGCCAAGGAGAAATTGTTTCATTCTAAACAGTTGGATAAACAACATGTATAAGAAAACAAGTGAACAAGAGAGTGACATCTCAGAGTATGGGACAAGTACTAGCTGTGTTTTGGGCGAAGGGAGTCTTACTAAAAGATACCGGGGCTGCAATGGAGCGTGCCGTGCCCTCACGATGCAGAGAAGAGGCTGCTGTGTCAGAGTAGTGACGATGGAACGGGGAGAAGGTGAGAAGGAGAGATTACGCTGCCGGGTTCCTGTAACGGAATGCAAAGCGAGGAACGGAGAAACGGCGGCTGGCTGTCCGGAGAGGAGGCAGACGGGGCCGGGCGCTGCCGCCCCGAGCCACGCCCGGAGAGGAGGCGGAGCGGCGGCGACGGCGGCGCCATGGAGACGGGCCCGCCTCGGGACACGGGCGCGGCCTAGGCCGGGAGCGGAGGGACGTGGAGGTTCGTGCCGTCAGGAGACGAGTCGCGACTGGGCTTTTCCATCAGAAGGCAGTGCGGTCTCACAGCATCTCATTGTGCTGCAGGTTGTCCATCGGAGCTTCTGACGCGTGGTCTGCGAATCTCGCGCCCATTTCTCTCTCTGGGGACCCACTGTCTTTCTGCACCCTTCCTGCTAAGTGCCCTCTGTTGTGCTGTCCCTGAGTCCAAAGCATTACCTTGTGCTCCTCTCTACTGCCTTCATCTAACGGGTTTGACCTCGACAGTCAGCCCGCCATCTGCTCTTCTGTCGCAGAACATCTGACCCTCAGGTCCCTCCATGGAATCCTTCCTTGGGTCCAGTCGTTCTATTGGCAGTGTTGTCTTTCGCCGACACTCGACTGTCTTTTCCTCCCTCTGTGCACTTCAAATTTAGTTAATCTTTTTTAACTGTGGTAGCCACCTGATGCATTTGGAACAACTGAAAAGCAGCTAAAAGTATGATACAGAAAGAGCAGATCTTTCAGTGTTGCATGTTACAGGCAGGGAGGCAGTACAGTTCATGAATATCCACGATAGTGACTTTTTTTAAAAAGTCATCTACTTCTTCTTACTCAAATGAAGAAGATATTACTTACATTATCTAGGCATGGTAGCATGATTTGAACATTGCCAACAAGAATCAGAATATGAAGAAAAAACACTATTTTAATTAACTTAGGGATAAGTGTGAAATCTTGGCCAGCAGAATTGAAAGACCCGATCATCGTGTCCTTTAGCACAGTTTGTTCCCAGGTTTGTATACCTGGGAAGAGCAAGCTTGAATTTTTTATACTTCTTACATCCAATGATCAGTGACTCATATTTTGATCCTAGAGAACTAGAGTTGTCTAGATGGTTTGTGAACAAAAATGTAATTTAAATTATGACCTCCTTTAGCATAGAGATATTGCATAGCATTTTCTGGTCTGAAAATCTTTTTTTCATTTAAAGAGATTAAAGAGCCACTATTTGAAAGGCATGCGTGTCTGATTTGTTCTCTCCATCCCTGTGCTTATTCGAAAGTGATTATCTGCAACCAGTGACACAGAATAATATTGTACAGTGAGAGAAGCTATATTGACTCCGGAAATTTTCCCGAATCTTTGGAGAGAGCTGAACAGAAATAATATTTTTTTAAAGCATCCATATTGCTTAAAAACAATGTTCTTTTTTCTTCTACAGAATTTATAATTAGATATGAGGCAAATATGAAGAATAAACAATAGGAAGAGGTGGATGTGAAGCAAGTAAAGGGCCTTGCCTGTAAAAGCACAGGGTCTCTGTTGGTTATTTTCTTTTTAAACTAAAAGCAGACGCTAAAAATCGGACACAGCAGTTAATATTGTTAATAAAAGAGAACGTTGAACTGTGCCTTAACTCATCATACATATCTCAAAGAAAAGAGAAATATGTGTGCAGCTTGCAGGGTGGAGGGAATAAACGCTTATTCCTTGAGTTCTGTCTGCACATAATTTTTGTTTAATGTAACTACAATCTTCAGAAATAACAGTTTCTTTGGGATTATTCTCTGCTTAAAGTGGTGATTGTTTAGAATGCTCTAAACGGCTGGATCCAATTACATCTGTAGTGTAGAGATGGCTGGGTAAGTGTTAATTCGTTTTGTTTTGTTTTTTGTTTTTGTTATTGTGGGTAATCTGGGCAAGACTGGAAATCATCAAAGTTTACTAAACGATTGATGTTAATGTGGTGTATATGCAAATACATTTAAAGCCAGTTCAGGAGTTTTACATGGAACATATCCTTTGGGAATGGAAGGAGGAGTCAGAGTTTCTTAAACCCAGCAACTGCATCTTTGCCAGGCTGAGCTGGATACTGATCACAGTACAGCAATCATTCTTCTAATCTGCCTTGCCCTTAAGGGTTTGGGCATGAACGAGGGAGGTGCAAACAATGCAGTCTACACTGAGACAGCACTTCTGATAGACTTGGTTTGTATACCTAAGTGCTGGCTATAGGATTCAGATTACTTCAGGCTAAGTGTAAATTTATAAGCAAAGTCTAGCAGAATATGAAAGTGAATATGCATTTAGCTGTTTGCTACTCTCCAGTTTTAGTTCAGAGTTTTGTCTCTGTAGGTATTATATGATTAGTCTTATCAAATGCAATGGTCATTCAGGTACACAAAAAACATGTAATATAGAGTTGAAAGTAAATAAAAAGTTGCAGAACAGCATGATAGCAATCTAGGTTTGTTTGGCTGTGTTACAGGCTGCAGCAAACCTGTTAAATCTTTAAGGGATTAAGGCAGAGCTTCAAAGGTTCAGTGTATCATTAGAGAATTTATGGTCTTGGTAGCAGTATCAAGATTTGTTTGAAATCCTGACGTTACTGGTATTCTTCCACTGGATCACAGAGAAACTTTTTTTGTTGATGGCAATTAAAAATATTGGGAGAGGAGGGGAAAAGATACAGAACTTCTTCTCTTTTAAAATGTATCTAAAAGATTAAATTTTTGCTGGTCAGCCCTTGTTTTGCAATTTTTTTTCTTATGTAACAGAAACTTTTGAGTGGAGGAGGAACTCAGTCATACTTAAGTGGGGGTCTTGCACTGCGTTTCATCAGATCCTCTATAGTCTCTATGCAACTAACCTTTTGAAGGATCGTTTCGGGAAATAACATATACTGTTTTAGTTGGTTTCCACTAGGTTATGAGAAAAGATGTTATGGTGCCTGTTTCTTTAGGAAATTACAGCATCCTATATTAATAGTTACATGTTATTGTTACAGAAATTTTACATGTGGATCCCTCATGCTTCTTAATGTAAATTTATTTTTGTTTACAGCTCTAGGAATAGTCACATAGATCATCTGCACGAGGATTATGTGAACCTGTAACTTCACATGGAGGAAAAGATTCAAGAACTGGAAGACAGTGATGTCAGAAACTGGTATAAGAATGTTAGACAAGCAATGTTGTGTTGCTGCAGTGCCATCTAGCAATAATTTTTTTAATTTTATTTTTTTAAATTAGCATGTTCTTGTTTAACATTGCTATGGTTGTATAAGCCCTTTTTTTGGCCTATTGTTTTATTCTTCTAAACATTGATTACATTTGTAATTACAGTTCAGAAAATTATGCCTTGCTTGTGTGGTAGCTGTTGCTTTGCTGGTTTGATAGCTGCCCCTTGTAAGGAATTGCTAAGAATATGTTTAGTAATATGAGATAGTGTAAGATTATTTAATGTAGCAAGCACACTGCTGAATCCGTTAACCTTGAAACTACAGGAAAGGTCAGCATCTAGAAAGCAGAGGTAGCCTTAGGCAAGATGGATAAATGTACACTGTTTATCATACTCCTAATTACCAGGCGTTTTTTCCCCCCTTCTGCTTCTTATGTTCCTATCATTCCACCATAAAAGGATCGTCTTACAAGCAGTGAAATTTGATCTTCAACTGTGATACCCTGGGGAGGCATTTTACTACCTCTTCTTATATAACAAACTTTAAAGAACAACAAAACTTTCCTTCTTTGTTTTTGTATAAAAATGTATTTGATATTGGAATTTCTTTTACTAATTTACATATGAATGTGTTTAGTTTTTAGAACTAGAACACTTAATTTTTGTCCAGTCAACCAAACTAATATATAATATAATTGGAAGTGGTATTGTTAAGCAATTGCATCTTCCACCCAACAGCTGCCAATCCAAGTGTTGCTGCCCTCAGCATAGTAGTCCTGCTAAAATAACAAATCTTCATCCAGGACTCTCTCACGGGCTTCCCAAAGACAGTTTATGAATCTACCCTAAGAAGTATGTGAACCTGAAGAATATTTGATAACTGACTTGGTTTGGAAGTCATGGTGCATTCTGTGGTTGAACTGCAGTGATAAAGTTAATTGGCTGCTGTGCACAAGCATTAGGCTACATCATCTAATGCACATGATTTCTCTTATCACGCTGGAGAAGGAAAAAAGTTATCTCTATTGTTTAAGCTTACAACTTCTTCTGTGTTTGCCACTGGATCTCCTGCAGTTATTCCCCCTAATCTAACATGATTTTGTATCAATTAGACAAAATCTCTTGTGATCTCATTCTTTTGTTTTTAGTTGTAGTTTATCAATTTAATTCATCAAAGTAGTTTCTCTCAAACACTTTTTAAAATACTTTATCAGTTTAGCCACTGGATGGCAGCTCACTACAGCCATTTAATTTTCTGGAAAATCCGTGGCTTCTTTAGGAACAGTTTTTCATGCACTTACAAAACATAGGTGTTGTGAGGTAAGAATTTCACACTTGTTCAGTGATATCTTTAGTTTTCATGTTTTGGAGTAACTTGCAATGTTACTTTGGAAGAATTTCACAGTAGAATGTTTATTCTGTAGTACTCTTCTTACTTGGGTTTGAAATGTAAAGTCTTCTAACAACAAATTTTTGTTTTTCCAAGCATAACAAACAATATGACTGGTTTTGTTCTTTTCCTTTAAATTAAAATTCAATGGCTATAAGGGGAGGAGGGTGAGGAGGAAGAGAAGAAGTCTTTTCCATAGCATCCTGTCTCCCAGCAGCCTTCTTGTCACTTCATCTTCAGAGTGGAAAACATGGTAGTATTTTTCTAGCAACTTTTCAGTAAGGCTCTGGTTTTTTACCTCTGTAGTAGTTCTGCAAGTATACACTTTAGAGGCATCTTTACCACAGCCAAAGCTTTCCCTTCTAATAATACTGAATTGTTTGCATAACTTAAAAAGCTTAGACAAGGGAATGATGTATCTTTAAGTTTTTTTCATGTGATTTCATAGTGACTACTTCTTATGCTCTTTCTGTTGTCATTCTGCAAAACCAGAGGGAAACAGTTAAATTTTTATCACCAATATATCCATACGTATATACGTGTGCACGTAAGAAGATAGATGTCCTCGCAGCTTATAGTAGATTGTACACTATAATCAATATCCCTTTATTCATGTGCTTAGAATATACATTTAACTTCTGTTAGGATATTTTATTTTATATTCAAAAAAGCAAAAACAAGAGAAATAAAATATACCCATAACTTTTAGCACTGGGAGATATAGCACCTTTCTGCTACTTTAGAAGTCAAAATAAGGTTATTTCTGTAATGCATAGTATTTGACATACTACAGGTGCTAGATGGCTGCAAAGGAATTGAACTTTAATGTCAATAAGATAGGGGGGGGGGGGGGTTGTAAAACAAGGGTTTTTTTCTCTCATCTCTCCCCAGTGATTATGAAATCTGATCTTATTTTGCAAAGGATACTATTTGGCCGGTTTGTTTCTTTACATTCCCCTTTGCTGTACAAGTCCTAGTAGGAGACCTACCATAGACCAGATTATAGGTTTCATTCAGCACAGTCTGATTCTTCTTAGAATGGAGAAAGATTATGTGATGATTAAACTTCTCATACAGTGTTTGAAAGGTCTGAGACAATCCAGTGTTTCTATCAGTACCATTGTTCTAGTGTTACCTATCTGTTACTCCCTTTGTAGGAAGTGCTTGCTGGATTTGATGTGGGTATTAAAAAGAGAGAATGTGAGTTTCACAAGTAGACAATTGAAAAGGGTTACTTAGTTCTGTCCCATGAAGTTAAAGTAACTTATTTTAAGCTGTTACCCTTTACTCACAGAATGAATGAGTGTATTATAATCTGAAGTCATTCCTGTGTGAAAACACATGAAAATATGACTGTTGTTTTTGCTGTTTTCTTCCACCTATGTGTTGAATTGTTTCCAGGATAGCAGGAAGCCTGGGTATTTGTGGTATGCATTCATAGTGACTGTTTTTTTCCTGTGAAACCAAAAACTGTATATAGGTATTTGAAAGACCTCTGTCATCCTTCCAAGGCTAGTAATGAGGAATTCACCCTTCAAAAATCTCTGTATATGCAGTGTTTGCTAATCATCATCCAGTATTACTTGGATTGTTCTCTGATGCCCATATTCACGTGCTTCAGTGGTGTTGTAATTGATACTTTAACAATTTGACAAATTGAGTTATGTAGGTAGAGGGGAAAAAACCCCTCACATTAAACCAACTGATACCATTGAAGAAAACAGACAAGCTTTCAGGAAGAGGGCTGGTATACCTAGAAGTTTGTAATCTTTTTACAGCTGTGTTGGTTTTTGTGTAATAAAATTAATTATTTCTGCCTATAAACTTTACCTTAAGGGTAGCAAAATGTTACCTGGCCATTAGCAGTATCCATGGATTCTGGCATCTTGAATGTTGCACGACAGGAGTTCAGTTTCTGGTTTTGTTTACTTGTCTTGGGTGTTCTGTAAAGGACACTGCTGTAATAATGAATCTAAAACCACTTTGTGCTGTTGCAGTCTTGACTATAAAGCTTGCATGACCAAGTGCTGTTCACTCAGCAAGAACAAAAGAACCACAACTGCATGTATACTTATTAAATATAAATTTGTGCATGTTGCTTACTCTATGCCATGCAGTTCAAACTCTGATGGCACTTCAGAAGAAATCTTTGATCTTTGCCGTTTTCTGACTTGAGTTCTTGACTAGAGATCTCTAATACTCTTTCTCTACTACTTGCACCTTCTATCTCTTTCTACACTCTGTTTTCAAGATATGTAAATGCAGCAGCCTTTTAGCCTAGAAATTTTACTCTGACAATGCAGCAATTTTAATTCCTAGCTTTTTAGATCTCATTTCTGATAGCAGCAAAACAGAAGCATGCTCTGGATGGAAGTACTGAGAGTAGTATTGATATTGGAGGGCATTTTATGCTGCTTGAGCTGAGGTGATTTCCAAAGCATACAGATGGACCCTCAGAGACCATTGAGCTCTAAGCAATTAAAATGTTTTTGTTCAGTAAAATGCTGAGAGTAGAATAGAACAAAATAAAATAGATAATTTCTAAAATAGAACAAGGAAAGAAGATGAGGACAATAAACAAAGCTGGATTAAATGAAACAAAACCAGACCCAAACAAACAAACAAAAAAAATATCCACAAAACATCCTTAGTATTTATTCTGCTGAAATCAACAGCTTTGCTCTGTGTATCATAGGTCTAAAGAACAACTGTCTCTGGCAGCTGAGCGAGAGTGGATTCTGAAACAGAGTAAAATGCAAACAGAACTGAACTGGCAGCAGCTCTGTGAGAATGGCGAATGTAGCTGGTATCGGAAATCAGAAGATCTAACACACAGACTGTCTTCATCAAGAGAGGAGGTGAGAATTTCCAATTAATGCTGTTTAAGAATCATCTACTGCATAGAGAGCTATGGAGTCTTCCCACCACGGTGTTTCTCAGGGAAATATCTCTTTAGCCTGCTTTCAAAAGTCTGTAAAACAGTAATTCTGTATTGTGCACAGCAGTTCATCACATGTATTTTATCAGAGACCAGATTAATTTTCATGATCAATCTCCTAATAGTGGCCTTTTCTCCCTTTCCACGTAATCAAGTCAGCTTGAGAGATGCTTTTCCTTTGCCATTGCAGCAAAAGACGAAAGATGTCTCTTAGAGCAGCCCCAGGGCAGAAAGAATTTCAGATCACAGTACCACTTGAATTCTATCAATGGAACAATACCAGTCCTGAAAAGCTCTTGGGTATTTCTGTATGGAAAAAAAGACTTATTTTGTGTAGTGTACAAACTTCTGCTTCTGAAAAATTAAATACATGTTTATTGTTTAGAGACCATAAGAAAATGGTCTAACAGTTTTCAATACCCAGTTGCCCTGAACTCACAGATACAGAGGAAACACTTGTTTGTGAAGTTCAGAATGCTGGCATTTATTCTAGTCTTTTATTTTATGATTGTCTTTCCAAAATGATTCATAGGCATCAATAGCTGTAGCATGTGAACACATAAGAGAGATAAAACGTCATTTTCCATTTCACATAAAGAAGACAAGAAAATTATGCTAAATTATTTGTCTGTTATTGCAGTTTTTGACAGAGACAGAAGAGATGTGCCTAAGTCCCTGTGCAATATTTTAGTGTCCTTGATTTCCTTCTTTTTCTTTTTACTTCCCTTTTCCTTCCCCTTTCCTTTCCTTACCTTACCTTTCCTTTTTCTTTTTCCTTTGACCCCTTTTTCCTTGAGCTATTGACATCCTCTGCCTCCCCTTCCTTCCTTCCTTCCTTCCTTCCTTCCTTCCTTCCTTCCTTCCTTCCTTCCTTCCTTCCTTCCATCCATCCCAGGCTGAAGCTGATCTACAGAAAACAGACTACAGGTTGCATGAAGTGAAGACTCTTCTTTCTCCTTTGACTGTTGAGAGAGAACAGACAATACAAGCATCGTTTAATCACAGTATTTCACCTGAAGGGGAGAAACAGGTTAGACAACATTTAATGTAGACATGGATGAATTCATTCTAACATAACAACATTATGGGCCTTAATTCCACTGGATTTACTATAAGCAGTTCATCTGTTTCCTATGTTTCATTCAAAATACAGATGTATCTAGCCTGGAATACATATAGAATAGGTGTCACGGGCTTAATTATGGCCCTCATTCATTACTCACTGGCAAAAGGAGCAAGCTGCATATAGACAGTTGCTCCAAAATGTGACAACATACTGTACCATCATGGCAATCAAATGGGAAGAATTAATTTCTGGAACCTCTTTAATGAGGTTCTATGTCAATTGCAGTTGCTAGATTTTAAAGGTGAAAAGCTAAAATTTTAAGGTAACACTTAAAAATACTAACATGCCAGTTGTTTAAAATATTTTAATGTCTTGTATTTGATTATCACTAGCTAGTTCTCCTTTCATTGCTACCTCTCAAAATACATAAATTTTAAAAAAACATTTAAAATTGCAAATGTAGTGCTGGTTTGAAGTCATGCTGAAGGATAATGCATTAAGAGTAGAAAACTGGTTTTGGTAAAAGAGAGAAAGTAAAGGGAATGTTGCAGTGCACTATACTGGGTGGCTACAGGTGCTGAACAGTGACCAGTTCAGACCATGTTACCAGAACTTGCTAGAAAAAGCAGTGCTAAGCATGCCTAGTAGTTCCTGAATGCAGAAATGATTGTATTCAGAAAGATACTTCCTGAAGACATTTTTATTAGACTGCTAGCAAAAGCTTGCTCTTGAACAAGTAGTTTTTCCAATTTTATTTCAAACTGGACTGATTTGCTAATTGATCATTGACATACCAAGAGAATCAGGGCTGGGCACACTTTCCTCTTTATATTCTTATATTCTTTGTATTTATTGTTCTCTTCAACTGTGAATTAACTGTGGTTAGCAAGACTGTCTCCGTTGTCACTCTTCATTTTGTTGTTAAAATACTCTGGCTTTTTCACTTTTGGTGTATAGGATAAGCAGTGTCCGTCTCAGCAAAACCGTTTTGGTCTTTTTCCTTTTTATGGGAAGGGCCAGTGTTTAAAAAATTAAATAACGAAATTTAAAAGTCTATTTTTCTAGTCTAGAACCTTTTCTGTACAAAATGAAGTGTAAACAAGCAGAAGAAGAAAATTTATGTCAGTGAGTCCTCTTAAAGAAAGTATAGTACAGTGGCTAGCCTCTGGTTCAGATGATGGATGCAAGAAAGATTAAAATTTAAATATGCCCTAGTACAGTATCTTCAGTATATAGGTCCTTTCTTCAGATTGGTCTGAGACCCCAGCAGTGTGCTAGAAATGTTGCAGTAGTCATTCTTGGCCTTTCAATAAGCAACTGAGATGTGAAACACACCAGCCTGGAAAATCTTGCTTATAACTTATATTCTAAGTATGACTTAGGTCATGTTTATCTAACTAGAGCTTGCTAATAATATCATACAAGTGCACAGGAAAGGAAGGAGTGCTTCAAGTAATTCTGGTTTATTAGGGTTTTTAGGATCTTCTCTCTAGACCCATTTCCACTTACAGAAATCAGGAACAGTTGTATTTCTAGTTTAAACTGTGAGGGTTCATGTGTATATTGAAGGCTGAGATGAAGTCTTGGGCCCCAAAATTCACATCTGGGTGTTCCATTGCTATCTACTGGTGCCTTTTCCTGACTCACCTTAACAGCCTCGGAGAGATTGTTAAAAGCAGAATAGTGATTATTCTTATCTTCTATGTAGCTTGTACTGTTAGGGCAGACACAACCACAGGAGAAAAAAACTGCAGGGCAGCTGTTGTCTTTAAACCAGGGAAATTTAATTTGAAGGCCATTAGCATTCTAGATGAGACTTTCAGATCACACTCACAGAACAGACTTATGACTGGGAAAATAAGGGGGCTGAAGAAAGTGGGGAGCAATGGAGAAGATGGAAACAGAGTAGTGTTTGAGGCTGTGCAAGGCATAAATGTTGAGACTGAAGTATTTTGCTTAAGTGTCTTAAGCAGGTCATGGATTGCCATGCCCTCTGAAAAGGCAAAACTGCTGCTTTGCAACAATTTAAGGTTAGGGTTGAATATAAAGAAACGTTTACCGTGTCCCTGAATGTGTTTAAAAAAACACTGGATGTGGCACTCAGTGCCACGGTTTAGTCGATGAGGTGGTGTTAAGTCATAGGTTGGACTAGATGATCTTAAAAGGTCTTTTCCAACCTGTTTCTGTGATTCTGTTTTAGCAACATTTTGATACAAATACTCGAAAGACATTTCATGGTCTTTTCCTTGTGAAAAACATCTGATCTGAAGAGCTTGTGAATTAGGATTTGTTTAGTGACCGTAGGAGTATATATTTCTCTATTGCATGGCTTTCTAATATTCCTGTATGAAACAGTATCTGCATTTCTTAAATGGATAATGACACATGTTTCTATCAGTTAAAGAAGATTTTACAGGGGTAGAATCTATATTCTATATTCTCTGTTTGGATGAAACCACAGTTGTAATACATTAGCATTGAAACGTTTAAAAATCTTTGCAGGCACACTTTGAATGAACAAACAGCAAAAGTGAATAATATTGGGACCCTAATATAATGGTCTTTATATCCCATTGGTCCTAATAGATGTTTTTTCCTGAAGATTGTGGTGGAATTTCAAGTGACCAGGAAATACGTTTTCCAATCAATGTTTGCGTTTTCCAGATATTGTCGATTGTCTAGGTTATGGTTATGTGCGTGTAGTTCGTACACTCCTTCTCCTTTTTTGGCTTTTTTTTTTTTTTTTTTTGGTTTTGCAGAGGACATGCAGCTTCTTTATGTTTTTTGCTGCCCCCCCCACCCCCACCCCCCCCCACCCCCCTTCCCCCGGAAATTTTCTTCCCATTTCTTTTCAGGGATATGGTGAATGGACAGCGATCCAGAGACAAAAGACGTGGACTTGGCATAGCATTGTAATGGTTCTAGGGGAATGGCGGGGGGGTTGGGAGTGGGGCAGAGTTATTTTGGCAGTTTCTTCGCCTTGGACCTCTCCTGCGCAGCGGCTTTGCAACAGTGCCGTGGAGCTCCGCCCGCCGCCGGTTCTGACTCTGTTGCTTTTAAGAGAGCAAGGGAGTCCCGGCTGCTCCATTGACTGGGACTTCGCCGGCTGCCGGCGCCGAGAGAGACCAGCACAATCCGCGCGGGTGCCCGGGGAAGCCATTCCCTGCGCCGCCTCCCGCATGGAGCAGCGGCTCCGCGCGTCTTCTCTCTACGGCAGGGCGACACGGCGGCAAAGCCCTGCCGCCCTTCCCAGCGCGGACAGGCTGCCCTCAGCGATGCCGAAGACCGATCACCGCTCGCCCGGGTGCGTGAGGGAGCCAGTCCTTCTCCCCTGTCTCTCATCAGAGCTGCCGTCACCAGTAGGGAGGTCCCGTGGCAGGAGCAGCGCAGCCCCTCCGCCTCCACGCGGGCCTACAGCGCCCCTTGTCGGTGGTCGTCGTTACTACACCAAAGGGGAAATGCTTGAGGGGCGGGCAAAGGCCGTTACTGGGTTTGCTTCTTGTCGCTGCTGCTGGTTTTTGTTGCGTGTTGTTTTGTACGTATATGTAGTCTAGTTAAGGACTGTTATTCTTTTTTCTATATCTTTGCCTGGAAGTAATTTCGAAGTCATAGTAATTTGGAGGGAGGGGGTGATCTTTCTATTCCAGGGACATTCCCGTTTTCCAAATATCTGTCTTTTAAAGCAGGACAATGCTATTGTCAACAGATTATGTCCAATGACACTTTCAAGAATTTGACAGGTCAGAAAGGGGACTGCTGTTGAGCCCATAAGTTCCTTAAGGAGAGGGGCTATCTGCACGTGGAAGAGAGATAAAAACCACACCTGCAGAAAAAAATAAAACAGAGCCAGCTCTGGTGCTGTGGTCCTCCCCATGTGTGCCTTGTCCTATGATGTTCTCAGTATAGTACTTCTTTCCCTGGCAAATCCTTAATAAACAAACACATTTATTCTTCTTCTATGGTACTTTTCTTTCACATATGTTCATGAGTTGAAACTATTAGGATCTCTGCGTGTGGTGATGTGGAGAGAATATGTGTCACTTATTAATGAAGGGTCATTTTTGTCTTGTACTTTTATTTTCTAGATATTTCAATATGATGATGAAAGTTCTCTGTGTAAAGATATCCCTTCTTTGGAAATAAAAAAGCTGCAGGAACAGAATGCCAGCCTTCGGGCTGCTATTGCACAAATGAGGAAAGAAATGGAGAGTCTTGATGAGCAGATGTCTTCTCTTACTCTAACAGAAGACAGACAGCTTGCAGAGCAAGGTGACAATTCTTGACAAAGAACTTGAAATTCAGTTAAGGAAGTTTAGCAGTCATGGTCACAATTTATGAGGGCTACCAAATCCATGACTGTGTAAAAATTGTTATTGTGGGCTTTTCAAAATTGCACCATACACAAGCACACAGTAGTCTGAGATTCTGTATTACAAATTACTACAAAACAATTATTAGTGAAAACAAACACACACACGCCCCAACACACACGCGCGCGCTGTAAGTCAGTACAAAATTACCACTAGAAAAGCAATCGTATATATTTTGCAAGAGTAAAGCAATTATATGCATATTTCAAGTTATGACAGAATTCCTGATAGTGAAGCCAGTGTGTAGAGTCACTGAATGGTTTGGATTAGAAGGGATCTTTAAAGATCACCTAGTCCAAACTCCCCTGCCATGAGGGTTCTTGAAGAAAACATGGTAGATTTTGGACGACAGCCACCTGATGTAGCTATTGGTGTTGATTGTCAGTATAGTGTCAAACGCACTCTACGAGGACTGCAAAATAAACTCAAGGCAGCAGCAAGAAAAATATCAATTCTGAGCCAAGAAAAGCAGCAGCTGACTGAAATGGGAAACAGCCTCAGGGCAGAACTTGGAATGGTGTTAAAGGAAGGTAAAGTTATTCTAACTGAAAGTGCTAGCTTATATATTTAGAATAAAAATGGGGGAATCAGCTCATCCTTTGAGCTGGAGAAAGCTAGGCTTCATTATAAATTAAAAAAAGGTGCTGGACCTGACTGATCCTTGGTCTGCATACTCATATGAGACTGTGGCACTAATCCCTGCAAGTTTATCCTGTGGTAAGGGATGCTAAGATAGAACAATGAGAGTCTGTATGTAGCGACTTTTGTTGATAAACGTATTAGATTAAGAACTCCCTGGTGTCTAGATGTCAGTGTGGGAACTGGAACTTTACTTTAAGGCTTTGTTTATGAGCAGAAAAGAGGTAATCTATCTCTTGGAATAAAAACTAATGCTTTAGAAAAGTGGAAGAGAAAGCAGAATAAGCTTACTGTAAACTTGAATTAAGAGTGTGTATATATAATGTAAAAAGATTTCACTGTGGACATTTAAGTTCTGTGCAGAGTTTTTCTGGCAATGAAGTAAAGGGAAAAAGCACAGTGCCCATTTTTGCATAGCATTGAAGCCATCTGCAATGAGAAGGCCTGTGTTCTGTGCTTCATTTATTATCTGCTCTAAACTCTCACTGGAAATATAATGTTGTTGACAAAATATCAACAAAGAATGCCTTCCTCAGTATATTCTCTCCTCTATAGGACTCTGGCATCCTGTTAGCTCTAAACACTGCACAGTTTGTGTTGCCTCTGGTAGTCTTCTTCCAAGAGAACTTGTCAGAAGAACACAGTGTCAACTGTCAGTTCTAAAGCATCTACAGCACAGACTCTCAACACAGGTAATTATATGCTGTTTGAAATCTAGCGATCAGAAGCCATTAAGCCTCTTCTAATTCCATGAATGTAACTTAAAATTCTGTATTTAAATTACTCTAAGTTTAGCTCCAATCTATCTTTGGGAGATTCCACAGAATCATTGCATATGTGGAGCTGGAAGGAACCCATGAGGATCTTTGCATCCTGATGTCACACAGGACAACCTAGAAGTTAAGCTGTTGAACTTAGGGGCATTGTCCCAAATGTTTTTTGAACACAGAAATGCTTGGGGCCATGACCATGCCCTGGGGAGATTGTTCCACTGCCTGACCACCCTCTCAGGGAAGAATTGTCTGAATTTCCTCTGATGCAGATTTAAGCCATTCCTCCATATCCTATCCCTGGACACCAAAACCAAAAATCAGCACCTCCTACTCTCCTTCCTCATCACGGAAGGAAGTTATAGAGAGCAATGAGGTCATCTGCTAGCCTCCTCTTTTTTAAGCTGAACAAACAAAGTATCCTCAGCCATTCCTCACAAATCTAGTCATCTAGTCTTCTTGCCATCTTAGTTGCCCTCCTTTGGACTTTTTTTCTAATATTCTTCTCATAATGTGGAGCCCAAAAATGCACACAATACTTGAGGTAAGGCCATACCAATGCTGAGCATAGTGGGACATTCACTTCTTTTGGCTGGTTAGCTGTGCTGTGCTTAACACACCAAGGACACAGCTGGCACTCCTGGCCACCAGGACACGCTGTCGACTCACGCTGAGCTTGCCAACAATCGAAACCCCCAGGTCACTTTCTTCAGGGCTGCACTTCCACTCTTGTCCCTCAGGTGTATACAGACATCCATGACTAAAGTCCCAGGTACAGAATCCAGCTTTTCCAGCTTTTTTGCTCTCATTAAGTTTCCTGCGGTTTGTGATTACCAAGCATTCCAGCCTATCAAGATCCCTTTGCAAGGTCTCTCTGCCCACAAGGGAACCAATGAGTCCTCATTTAGTATCATCAACCAACTTAGTGTACATTCGACTCGTGTGTCCAGGTCATTGATCAAAGACTGGAGAGAACTGACCTTAAAATAGAGCCCTGGGAAATACCATGAGTGACCAGCCAGAAGCCAGGTGATTCCCTGTAAGTTTAACGGGTTTGGGACTTCAAAAGTAGTATTTTCAACATGGTCTTCAGCCAAGGTATTTCAGAAACACATGTGTTTATGCAGCATAAATGCAATCCTAAATTACAAGTTTTATAAGGCTTGGTTTTAAGTAAGCAAGAAAGAACATAGTGCAAATCCTTCAAATGGCCTAACATAAACTTTAAAATGGTTAATCAGCGAGGATATTTCCAAATACTCACAGTGGTGGGATTTTAAAGCACTCATGTCCAAATAAGCGTAATAGCACCTTTTCCATATATGAGAACAGGATATATAGTTAACCTGTCTCATATTTTGTAATTAAAATACAACCTTTAATAGTTAAATTTCAGCTTTTATCAGAGAGACTAATGAATAAATCCTGGCTTTCCTAGTAGTTAGTGGCAGACCTCCCAGTTACTTCGATACTCTGGATTTTGCTATGTACTGTACTAAATTGATCAGCAGATTTGTTCCTGTGAGGATTAAGTCCAGTGCAGTGATTGTCATTGTAGTTTTGAAGGAAGTAAACCGTGTTCTTTCAGAAAGGGTGAGGTTGTTGCTCTGATGTATAAAACTCTACTAGAATTATTAACCAAGTTTAGCTGGGGAAACACTTTCTCTGGGAGCCCTTCTGGGCAAGTTGTTGTGGTGTTTGGTCACCCTCACAATAAAGGTGGCTGTCATTTGGTTGGGGTTTCCTTTCCCCTTATGCAAGGTGTCCAGTACTTACCTTTTTGCCCTTTGTCACTTGGTCTTCTGCCATATACCATTTGAGAAGATTCCAACTCAGTTATTGTTATTTCCTTTTAAAATCCTCATCAGATACTTATACATGTTGAAAAGATTACTCTTAATCTATCTGTTCTGGAGGCCAGCAAGGCCAGATGCTTCTTACATCCAGGCTGTTCTGTACTCTCATTCCAGGCTTCTCTTTACTCAAAATATACCCGTAGAGGCTTCAGCTCCTACACTAAAGCTGAGCTCTTGATTGACTTTCCAAAGATTACTATTATTCTAGTTTGGATGTTTTTGTTCTAGGTGATCACTCTTACTGGCCAGGCTATATTTGCTCCTGCATTACAAGGTCTTCATCCTTATAAAAAAAGACGATAATTTATTACTTTAAGAACTACAGGAATGTCACTGTCAATTACTTTGCGTAATGGGCTCACGTTTTGTTTTTTTTAGTCTTAAAAATTGAAGTCTTTTGTTATATATTTATTTGCATCTGCTTTGGAAGGACTGAAGCAGTTTGCTTTTCATCAAATCTCACTAAGTTGCTACAAGTTGAAAGATGATGAAACTTTAAGTGGTAGTTTATTTTAGCTGCTGACAACTTTTCTATAGCTGCTTTATTTTAGTTGGGGTTTTAGATATTGTTTTGGACTTCTTCTTCTGTAATTTAATCATGGCAAAATACAAAAGTGAAGAAGGACCCTGACAATATAAGCTTGAGCAACAAGAAAGGTGATAGTAACAGCACCAGGAAATGTAGATTTTGAACAGATTTGATACTAGGTTTTCTAGAAAGGTAGTTTGGCCCTGTTGATCTGAAGGGAACATGATTTTGTTTAATATTATTTATAACTGATTATTTTAAATCTAGCAGTGTAACAGCAAACGGAGCTATAAGGGGTCTGTTTTAGTGACCATGAGTTCCTTGTGTCAGTGTAATATTTCACGTTAGGAGCTGCAGTGTGCAGGGCAACAGCATTCTTCAAGGTTCTCTTCTTTTACTGCCTGCCCTAGCTTAAGGGAAGAAGCTCCAAGCAGCTATGGGGAAGAAACAGAATTACTATCTGCTGAGGTAAAGTGCAGTTTTATGATCAATGTAATTCACCTTCATTTGGATTTTTCAATTTGAATTGCTCAGCAGTAATCTCCTGGAAGACTTAAAAACCCATGTCTTTTTAAAGTTATGCATTATTCCTGTGCAAAATAGTATTTGTTAACACTAGATAAACTAGGGTTTCTCAATCACTACCGTGATGTTGTAATTAATCTTCTTGTACAACCTTTCAAAATTAAAAATAATAATTTTCTTTTGTCTTGCCTCTTGCTGAAACCTTCTGTCTTTCCAAGTCCAAGATGCCACTATGAGATGTAACCAATTTTCTGATGTCTTTGATGTGAAAAGTATGTATGTCTGTAAGATTGTTTGAATTCGAACAGGTTCGGCTAGACTCCTCTATTGAAAATCATGGGCCAGATACATTCTCAGCAACAAAGGCAGATACATGCACAAAGATTGTTCAAACTCAGCAGCTCAATCAGAGTCCTAATCAAGACCAGCAGGTCCAGCTTTCTTCATCTGGAGCACATAATTTCTGTCAAATTTTAGATACAGGATCAAGCCGTTCTCTACAAAGTCCTCAAAAGAACACCAGCCAGGGTAAGCCTTCTTTGTAAAGCAGTCACAATATTTGGCTCTTCTGGAAGTGTGGAAGTGCAGTGAATTCTGTCACTGTTCACTAATTCTTTTACATACTGCTCCTGTTGTTAGAGTCCTATGATCAGAATCTGAATGAGTTACTTGAAGGGAATTTCACAGTTGCCAGCAGAAGTAAGAATTAAGAGGAATGTCTATATAGCTGTCTGGTTTAAATGCCATCATTGCAAATACTTTTTCACTTTTATTAAGTACTCCTGTAAAATGCAAAATCTGTTTTGACATAAGCTAAAAATTAGCTGGGGCAGATATAAAAATGTCTGTTTGAGAACTGCACACTTCATGTGTCGACAAGTGATTGTTTGATCAAATTGTAATTTGCAAATCCTTGTTTAATTGTTATTTTTTTGGCTGGTTTATAGCTACAATACTGCTTAGTGTGCTAAGACCTAAAAGCCAGAGGTGACATCACAGGCATAATGCTGGTATATGCTGTGGGGATTCTCTAGAATTTTATAGTCCACTGCAGCAAGTTGCAACGGGAAAAAATAGAAGCAGGCACAAATTTTTATATGTGAGACAGTGTCGGGGTTAGGATGACAAAGGCAAAACCTAGGTCATAGACTGAACATGAATTTGTGTTATACGAGTACAAAAATCACCACATGTTCTAGGAAATTTTAGCAAGAGCACGACTTATAAAATATGAGCAGTAAAGTGTAGCCTCTTTACAGGGTAAGTTGTTAAGGAACTCTTTAATGGCAGATATTATGTTGAGCAGTGTATTGCAGCTTAATGTAACGTATTTCAAACTATTGGTCTGTTCATAAAGTAATCCTTCATTGTCTAAACTTTGGGAAACTAACGCCTGCTAGTGTTAGGACAAAAATTAATGGGCTTACATTACAATATGGGGAAAATTTTAGGGATAGTTAATAGTGGAGTATGTCTATATATAAAGATCTTTTATAAAGAAAGGTCTACAATCCCTCTAGGGAACAAACACTTCTCCAGAATGTTCCAGTAGAAGTGGTCTTTGTTTTGTTTTTTTTAATAAGAAGTGTAGCTTTCAATAAGTTATTTCTCAAAATGCTGCAGGGCTTATGTGAGTTGTGATATTATTTTTATCATCATTATTCCTGAGATCTGACAGTATCTGTACAGTAATATGGTAGCCATTTAGAGTTTTCAAATGAGCTGTATTACCATTACATAGATATTCATATGCTATTAATCACATACAGACTGCAGGAACAAGAATGCAATCACTGGGTTAAGGGAAGTGATTTGTTCCCCTCAGTTTGGTACCTGTGAGGCCGCTGTGTCCACCTTTGGACCCTCTTGAACTAAAGACTGACAAACTGGAGTCCAGTGGAGAGCCAGTAAATGGCTGGGGCACAGGAACACATTACACGAGAAGAGGTTTAGAGAACTGGATTGTTCAGTGTGGAAAAGAGTTGGTGAGTGGTCTGATTGCTGTTTTTTAACTACCCAGTGAGGGATTTTGGAGAACACAGAACCAGACTCTTAGGGGTGCACAGTGAAAAGTGGCAATGGATACGAGTTGTGTCAACATTCTGAGCAGGGAGTGATAAGCACTGTGACATTTCACCCACAGGTCCTATCCAGCCTAAGTTACATCTATTTTTAAACCAGTGTATGGAGACAATGAACCATCTTTAGTAGCTCACAAGAAAAAATAATACTTAAAAGGGCTTTCAAAATGAAGAGCGGATTATCAGTGTATTTATTCACAACAGCAGTGCATTGCAGGGACAAAGTAATATGCATTGACAGACCTGTAGGACTGGAATGGACATAGTGCTTGCACTCATTATTCATGTGCTTTTTTTTTTTTTTTTTTGTGAGGCTAGGACTGAAATAGGAAGAGTATTTCAGGTCAGGCCTATATTGACAGGATAAGCAAAAGTATGTCTTTGAAACATTACAGATAGTGCCATGCAGTTTCGTGCTGTTGTATGTGTGGTGCAACAGCTCTGGCAGCCTTACAAGGACATCAGTTTCTTAATGTCTAGAAATTTCCAGCCACTGTTGCAAAACTTAATGTAGATTTTTAGGGATCTAGAAATAGCAAAAGGGACAGAGGATACTGCCAACGTGGAACAAGTGAAATGTGAATCAATAAGGGATAATGTTTTCCTGAGACCAAGTTTAATTTGGTCTCTGCATCCAGATTAATATGAGACACATCAGAGTGGAACCTTTTACTCAAACATGCAGGCCCTGAAATACTGCATTGCAAGAATATGATTTTTAAACACTCTTTTTTGCTGCTTAGCTTTTTCCTCCAGGAAAAGGTGTCCTTAATTCCACTGGACTGAATTCTATATTTCAGAAAATAATTATGAAAGCAAAGTCTTTCTTTTTTTGGAACAACATCACCTTTTAAGCATTATATAGAAAACTTTCAAATTCTGCATCTGATGATTTTTAGCAGAAGCTTGTATTATTTTTCAGGCCTGAGCTATGGAAATTAATTCAATCTTTCCTGTTTAAAACCACTCACTTGAATTTAATATATTCATCAAATCCATTGTTACAATGCCTAGAAGGGTCATTGAGACAGAGTGATTTGGAACCAGTCACACTTGTAGCCGCACACAAGTGACGCACGCTTGGAAGCTCAGTGACAAAATGTGGTTTGCAACAAAGCACGCAAGTTAGTTTGCTTATTCAGATATATTTTTTTCCCCGAAGTTTAACTCTATCTAAATTGATAACACCAGTAGATGTGTTTTGTGGGAATTTCTGGTGAAACAGAGAACTGTAGCATGAAAATGACTTTTCTGAACCTGTTGAACAGTTTCATTTTTTTCATATTGCATTTACAAAACAGCCTACTTGCACTCAAAATGGTTGGCATGTCAAGTAAGTCCTGCAATTTGCTGCATTTCCAACATTACACAAAGCAATGACTAAATGTGTTTTAAAGAATTAATGACTACATCTTAATTACTGAAGTGGACTGTTATATACTTTATTCATTTCACCATCAAATTCAGACCTTGTGTAAGCTTCTAAGCAAGTCAAAAGGCTAGGAGATATTTTAATTTTCTCTCTCCTCACTCTGGCTGCTAATTTTCAGTGTTCTGTAGAAATTAGATGGATTTCATAGGTTGTGTGTTAACTCTGCAGATAAGTGGAAGGAAGGTCTTTAGAAAGATCATAGGTCCCTTCTTCAGGTATTTTTATTGTTCTGTATTACTGAAAGAAAAATAACCTCCTAGAGATAGACAGGTACAAGCCATGATGACATTAAAAGACTACATAGGATGCATAGGCTGTAAAAGTAAGAAATACACCTCTTTATTTCTCTACTTTTTAAATTCCCTATCCCAGAGGTTGAGAGCAGATGGAGATTTTGATTGATGATCCGTATCATATGCACCTTGAGTGCTGATGACAAGCCACCCTCAAAGGAAAGTAGAGCCTTTTCTGATTTTTAGAGTAAATGTTAGGCAGGGGGAAGGGAAGCTTTGTAAAACATTTGGAGAATGGACATTTATTTTCTTCTTTTTATCTTGATAAACTTACTATTTGCTATTGAAGATACTAGTTTTTCAGAGGGGAAAGAAGCAAACATCACATATTGAAGTTGAGCTGTAATACTGCATTTAGTACTGTGAAGGGTGCTGTGTGGTACTGTGTGAAAAGCTCCTTATTAGCTCCAGTCAGCTATCCTTGGGTCAGCAGAGGCTGGGGTCAATGCATGGGGAATAAGGGTGTAAGGAAAGCTGTGTCCCCACTAGTCACTTGACTTGTACATATTTAATGTAGATGAAACTTTGTATTTTCACGTCCCACTACATGTTTTTGAGAAACCTCACCACCAGAAGTACTCAGAACTGTGTTCTGGGTTTAATAATTTGAGTTTACATTGTAGCCTAACAAAGAACGAGAGTGAGCTGCTTTGAGGTAAAGTAACTTTTTTGATTTACTACTTGAACTTAGATAGGGGAGTTTCTTGTACTGTAATTCTCACTCGCAAAGCACTGTCATCTGAAATTCCACACTTAATGGATCAAAAGTTATCTTAAGTGTTTCCACACTAGACAGAATTTCAACAGCTTTGACATCATTGACAGTTCTGAGAGCAATCCATGTGAGTAAAAAGCTGGCCAGAGAAAGAATCTGGTAAAATATTAACAAACAGAAACAGTGCTCTGGCTCTGGCTTCATTCCAGCTCCAATCAGAGAAAGACTCATGATCTCTTTTCTGTGTTACATAAAACTTCAACATTGAAGTGTTTCACAAATATTAACTAATGCCCTAGCTGCATTTTCTTCATTTCTATGTTCTTCTCCTGAATAGGAACTTGTTTGAATTGTTGTTCCTTCAGAAGCACTGTTAGCCGTAAGCCAATATCTAGTGACAAATTTCTTAAATGAGACTTCCATCTGAGGAAATTTCAGTTTGCCTATACAACATGTCTACATACATCTCTTTCCTCCTGAGGGGAAAAAAAAAATCCATGAATGTTAATTTCTGACTGAGGTTAACATGCATCAAATAGAAGATATGTTAAGGATTTCAATACATTTGGTTTGGTTCCATTTTCAAAAGAATTTTGTGTGCTTAGCTATGATCTTGCTAGCTCTGGTTGCTATGGTCACTTCTGAAAGTAAGTTACAGGCTTGTAAATTAGGTGGGGTTTTTTTTCATTGGTGTGCAAACCAAGCTGCTGCATATAAATAGTATTTCTAATTCTGGGGTATTGATTCTTTCTCTTTTCCTAATTTTTGGAACTAACCTTACATATTTTAAAACTAACAGTGGTTGGTTTTAAATTTGTGTGTTAATACACATTTTTGATGGTCCAAAACTTAAAAATAGCCATACAGAATGCTTGTGTTCTGTGCTGTTGTTCCAAATACCTCACTAAGTAGCCTTTAATAGTTGCAATTATAGTTTCTCTAATAATGACAGGAGACAAGCATACAAATGTCTTCACAGGCAGAGATGTGTGTGATGCACTGGTGCTTGGTTACTTTGCCTTTGGAATTACATGATTAGGGCCTCTCACATCAATTTCTGAAAGTCATCTCCTTGGGTGAATAAAAAAGGCCCTTGAAAACTAAGTATTTTTAAAAAGACTGTTAGCACACAGTTGACACTGCTTACAATCTGTGGATCTGCTCATTCCTGTTACTTAGACCACAAACAAGAAATAGTATTATTCTGCTGCTGTTCCTGTTCAAGAAAGTAATCTTTGAAGCAATACCTTTCAAACACTGCTGCCTGCACTTTCCTAAATGGTTGATGTTGTGAAATTCTGCCTTCTTATCGGCCAGATGTGGTAGAGGTACTCTAATGATTAAAGTCCATTTCCTGGGCAGGAAAATACACCCAATGATCTTCATGGGCTCAAGCATCCTCTTCCGTACCTCCTACATCTGTAGGAAGCCACTAGGTGGCAAGCTCGACAGCAGGATTTCGCATCCACAGCTCAAGTCACCAAATCCATCAGCCACCGAGCTGATTCAGTGCATAGATCATATGCATAAGTGAAAGCTGGTTCAAGTGAAGCCTGTGGATAAAAATTGTTGTGAAAAGTGTCACATTTTGACACCAGCCATAGTGTCATGCTTTGTATGAAGCTATAAATCTTAAATCAATCCATTCATTCCATAATTCAGGAACATGTTGTATTTCCTTTGATATAGAATTTTGTTTAGGCTTTGCACCATTTTCAGTTGACTTTGAAAATTTACCTTATACTAGTAACTGATCTTTGTTAATTTGTACACCTTTTATTCATGCTGTGATTGTAGTATCTGGGACTGCCGACTATGATACTTAAAAAATTAAACGAGTGCAGAATAACATAGTGTGTGTTATCTCTAGTCTATTATGACTACTTCTGCTGTCTGCTTTGGCTCTCCATAGAAAATCTGAAGTGAAAGTCTCAATGCCTTGAAAAGTAAGGGTTAAGTGGCTGGAGCCAAACACCTGTAAATGTTACCTATAGTTTACAGTGAATAATGCGATTGAACAGTTCCACTTATCTAAAGAAACCTGTGATAAGACTGAAGTTCAGTTAGTTGGAGATAATAGTTTTTGGAGAATTATGTGAGAACTGGAAGATGGACTCTGACTGCAGTCCCACTGCTTCCCAAGCAAAGCTGTTTCTTTTTGAGTTATTCCCTTCTGGCAAGACAGATATTTTAGACAACAAAACCAAAGATCTACACACTAAATGCTTTTCTAAGTGAGAGATGATTGAAAAAGGACCCAAAAGATAATGGTAGTAATGCAGCTTTGTCAAGCCAACAGCATTACCTCTGAACCTTTTAAATCATACCTATCTAAACACATTTTCTCACAATGGAGAGAAGAGTAAACTTATATGATGTTTTAAAACAGTCGAAGAGAAAGGTAGTGCTTGACTTGAACTGTTACACTGACCTTCCAGCTGTCTTCCTCTCTTAAGCAGTCTGGTGATAATGGAGAATGAATATGTACAGATCAAGTGAGGATTGAGCAGAAGATGCTGTGTTATTCCATTACTATGGCAAGCCTTACTGGACTCTTCTGGGCTCCTACATACAGAAATGGTCCTGGTATTTTAAGATTTTGACAATGTGGCACTATGGCAGCAGTATATTTAGAGGAAAAGAGGAAACCAACTCTCTTCAACTATCCAGTCTCATAATTTAATACAAACATAACTACAAAGTATTTTTCTGTCTGTTTTTTGAGCAGTGGAGTTTGAAGTTGTACATTCAATTGAGCAATCTGAAGAATCACGGCAAAATGTCAAAGCCAAGGATAAACTTGAAACATCAGCTGAAGATTTGACAGTCAGAGGAACAAGGCTGGAAGTTCAGCAGAAGTTAAAATCCAGGAGTTTATCTTGTGTTCATCTATTAAAACCAAAAGTCTCTTCTAGCATGGCAAAAATCCGCAATTATAATATTAAAGACTGATTTCTATGTTGACAGAGTGTTATAGGTTCACGCTTGCTATTTACTGACTTTGACATCTCTACATCAGGTCTAATTATCAGCCTCAGTTTTGTATGTCAGGTTGAGATATTTGCAGCCAGAAGAGAGAACAAGTACCCTGTTTCATACAGTGAAGCCTCAAATAAAGGGTTAATCTGTGGACATTATGAGATTAGTCTTCATTGTTAATACTGATTTATTTTAATTATATATGTTAAGATTTTCTTGCATCACGGATTTAGAAATGCCCAGTTAACACATAGGTAAAGCCCTGTGCCTTCAGGCAGGGCTTGCAGGACTTTAGCAGATGTTTTGTTGAGAAACTCTAGATGTGATTTAAGCTTAGAAGTGAGATGCCTCAACCTACTTGTCTTCTTTAAATAACAATGCAACCGTTAATCCTGTGCAGCTATCTTTCTACTTGAAAGAAAGGGGTTTAAAAATATTACATCTGAGTCTGTATTCTTTCTCATCTTCTGTAGCTTTCCACTTGCTCAGAGAGCATCAAAGAATATAAAGTTAAATTTCTGTTGTCACACCAGTGCTTGTATTTTCCCTTGGCAAGAGATTGTGTGGACTTTAAAGCAGTGAGAAACACTGCTACCGTGTTAGAATCATATACTCAATAATACAGATATGTTGTAAGAAGTCTTAAAACAGATGAAACTAAAAGAAAACTTGAATGACTTGTGAAGTAACAAAGGACAGCCATGTAGCAATGACCACGCCAGGACACTAATACAAGTAATCAATGTATTTTTGTAGCATTTCCAGTAATGCTGAGCGGTCCTGGGATATTACAGAGAAGAACTTTCCTATAAGCAAAGGAAATGCACATGAAAAATTCAAGAAAAAATGTTTAATTGTGGGAATGGTCAAGCACTGGAACAGATTGCTTAGATGGGTTATAAAGTCTCTGTCTAGAGAGATACTCAAAACCCAACTGGATGTTGGCCTGGCCAGACTGTTCCAGCTGGCCCTTGAGTTGAAGGCTTGGACTAGGTGATGTCAAGAGGTACCTTCCAATCTAAAGGATTCTGCAAGTGGTATCTTTCTTAATTCTTAATTGCTGCTAAACACATAAAATCTAAAAAGGATAAAGTGAAGGAAGAGAACTACTTACTCATGAGCATCTTTTTTATTCTGGAGTGGTTTTTTATAGAAATGCTTTCCTGATATTCTTTGCAAAGAGATGTTCTCTTCAGCACCTGATAATGTGGTAGTAAATTGTTTGAGATTTTGAATAATTATTTTGTACTACCTGCTGAAAATATTTTGCTTTAGTGCAAAGGTGCAGTGATGTTATAATCAGATGCTAAATCTGCAAGAAATTTCATGAGATGTTACTAAGCCAATATAAAGTCTGAGAGACCTTGTGAGCTTCTTTCTAAATATTTTCATTACTTGAAAATCCTGTCATTTGATTCAACATTGTTCATGAGCCAGGACAACATGATGCACTCTCTTGAACCAGGCCCTGAATGAGCTCTTTCTGTAGCACAAAGCATAGTGGTTTCTAACAAGTACAGGAATTTTGGCCCAGATTGCACCAGTTAAAGTATTCACTGGTTATTTCTAGAACTCAATGTGTAGATTCCAAATTTTATAATAGCTGTAGATCATCCTGAAAATTTTTTTGCTATTTCCATGTTTAATACTGACCTATAGAGATGGACAACAGCTCAGTGGTATGAGATTCTGTTCATGTGTTAAAAGCACTGTAAAAGAGCAGTTTGTCCCATGATATTTGTAATACTGCATCTGAACCTGGAAAACATTTCTCTTTATTCCTTACACTGTAGGTGTAAACTGATGGGCTGCAGACTTCAGAAATACCTTTTTGTAGGTTTTTATGCAGGTTTCTATGGCTTTTGTTGTTTGCTTGTTTGACGGTTTTCTGGTTTTGTTTTTTTTTCTTTTTTTGTGGTTGTTTGGTGTGGTGTCCCACTTACTCCCCCTCCCATGTCACCTGGCATGCCTGTTCATGCAGATCTCTTGCCAGTAATGCAGCTTTAATTTATTCCGTTTCCCTGAGAAACAGGTTTCCTTAAGTCAACTGTAGGTAAGGAAAGATTGTATTTTCCCTTGACAAGAGATTGTATGGACTTTAAAGCAGTGAAAAACACTGCTGGGTTGTTTCAATAGCTGGGTTGTTTAATTTTATTTTACTTGTGGTAGAAAAAAAAGTAGTTCAGTTATTGTACATTTGTTTCAGTTATTGTACATTTGTTTCTGAGAACATAGCATGTAAGTATGAAAATTAACAACACATGCATAGTAATAAATAATAATAAATAATACTAACATACTGCTTAAGATCCTGCATGGGGATCATAAGAGTGTACTAAATACAGCAGGAAAATTCTCTTATGACCAAAATGTTTAACAAAGTGGGCACTGATTTCTAAGAACCAGATTAGAAGAGTGGTAGCAAGGTACTACTGTGGATACTATTGAGTTGCACAAAGAAAGGAATGCCTATAAAGAAGAGAGTTCAGGCAGACCGGAGAGTACTGAAAAGACATTATTTATTGTTGTTCTTATCAAAGGGTTAAAAACCTGTTATGCTGAGGAATGTATAGATAAAGGCAAAAGGTCTGGCCCGAGAAGGTCGAAATGGAGCTGTATTGAGAAGCGGCAGTGCAAGCGCTACCCGGGAGTAGGGCCTCTGCCCAGAGCCAGTTCAAAGCCATGAACGAGACACAATGCAGGGGGCTTTCTTCTCTCCCCGCGTTCAAGCCCACGTTTGCCGACCGAAAGGCTTTTCTGTTTCGGAGTTGCAGTCGTAGGCAATACAGAAGAAAAGTCAGATTCGTTACTCTTCGGGTTTAACTGAAGAAGTGCAAGTTACAAGGAAAGTGGATGAAAGGTGCCCACACGCAGAGCGATCCGCCCCGTTCCGTCGCTGGGCGGGGGGCGTAGCGGGGGCACGGCGGGGAGGGAATCTCTGGCGCCCGCCCCTCCGCCTCCGGCCTCGCTCTGCCGCCAGTCAGAGCGGCGCGACGGGCCTGGGCACGGGGCAGCGCATCCCTGCCCGGCGTGCCTGCTGCCCTGTGGTAACCCCGGCACCGCGCTCCGCCGGGGTGAACGACCGCCGCTGCCGGAGAGCGAAGGGAGCTGATCGCTCTGGCGGCGGCCCCAGCCACCCCTCAGCCGTCACCACATCGCCTTATCGCCTAGCAACACCGCGCGGGCCCCGCGATTGGCAGGGCCGCGCCCCCGCCCACGTGCCCCCGCCTCCGCACTGGGTGCCGTCCCGGGATTGCGCGTCCGGCCCCGCGTCCCTTCCCTTTGTGCGCCGCGGGTGGGCACGGGCACTGTGCGATCCGACCGCGCTTGGACCGGCGCCCGCCGAGCCACGGTGCGGGCACGGCGCGGCCGTACGCCCTACAGTGTACCTACCAGCGAGGAGGTGGGAGAGGGACACGAAAACTCCGCGCCCACGGGGGGGGTCGGCGCTGCCTCGTCCCCGGCCACGCCAGCCCATAGCCAGGCACGCCCACAGCGCCTGGCCTTCCACGGCCTCCAGTTCGGGGCGGGGCGGGGCGCGAGAGCTTGGCCCGGTGCCACGGGCAAGGGGGCCCGCCTGTGTCCGCCCGGCCTGGCCAGGGTCCCCTCCTCCCGTGGAGTGGCTCCGGCGGGCAGAGGTTGGCATCACCCCGGGTCTGACCGGGGCGGTCCTGCCCCGGCTCTCATTGGACTGCGACGAGGCGTAAACTGTCAGCCCATGTGGCGTGGCCGCTGGAGGTGGCGACTGCTTAAATAGCTGTGGGAGCTAGAGGGAGACAGTGAGGAGAGCGCGGAGTATCGGCCGTGCGCAGCTCGGCACCAGCCGCCGCAGCGTCCACCCGCAGCGCCCACCCCGCAGCATCCCGATCCCGCACTGAGCTGACGACAGAGTCTTACCGACACGAAGCCATCCGCACCTGTGCAGGTATCGGCGGAACAGCGGGTGCGGCGTGGTCAGGAGAGCGGCAGCTCCTGCTCCAGGCTCCGCGGGCCGCTGCGCCCCGCGGGTGCGCTGGGGAGGCTCCATCTTGCCCTCTACGCCGGGTGGGCGATGTGGGTCCGTGGGCTCGGTCTGCGCGACCGGAAGGTTCTGCTCTCCAGCCCTGGGGTCGCCGCGCCCTGTTGCTGCGGGCCGCTCTCCCGTGGCCCAGCGCGGTCGTTCTGGGGAAGAGTCCCCCCACCTCAGCGGCTGGGTACCGCGCCGCAGCTTCCCACTCCGCCCGACCGGCAAGGTGGCTGCATTGTGGTGCTGGCGCTCGGCCATCTTGGCGGCGAGCGGGGACCGTGCCACAGCCACGACCCCTCGCCGCCGGGCCGAGCGGGATCGGGGGCGCGGCCGGGCCCCGCTGCCCGCAGTCCTCGCGCTGCCGCAGCTCGGGCGCCGAGCACCGCCCTGCCTCGGGTGGGCGCCGGGGCTGGACGGGCCGCTGTGCCCGGGCCGCGGGGCGGCGGCGCTGCGCCCTCCGCGCCGGCCCGGGTTAGCGCAGGCACGGTCGTGGCAGGCTGAAGAAGCTTGTAAGAGAGGAGCTCGGCGCTCGATGTTGGGAAGGGAGACTTGCCAGTAGGTTCTCGGAATCCATCTGAGAAAACGTGCCGTGTATACTGCGAAACTATTTTTTTCCCACATCGGCATAAGCCAACGGCCCACACAAAATAGCCCGGTGATGGCACACCAGTATGGATTTGATGATGCGATTCTGTTAGTAACGTGATCATCTTCTCTCTTTGGCTGTTTTTGCACCTGTCTGGTTCTTATTCCACCTTCCTTCCCTGGCATACGGCCGTGTAAGATACTGAATGCATAATTTCCTAGCTAAAAGCTTTATTTGTATGCTTAAATTTAAATAGGCAATATTAAGGCTGTGTAAATTAACTTACATACTCCGAAAGACCATCTCTGGGGGCTTCGGAGCATGTTTTGTCTTAAAAAAATGGGAGAAGAAACGTCTAGCCCCATGAGCAAAGGATTCAGCTTTTCCTGAAATAAAGTGAAAAGAGTAGTACATTGTGAAAGGCTGCATTTAGTGGGTGAATTCAGAGAATGCGGGCAGTTATGAACAGAAATTTTACAAACATGATATAGTCATACTTGGGACTTAGATTTTTATACACCTAACTTCTGACCACTTGGGAATCAACCAAGCTATGTTGATTTCATGAGCAAAGTCTAATTTACTTATATTTTCTCCACTAACAGCTTTGAACTAGATTCTCACTAAGTAGTGCGTTTTAAATATAAATACACTCTGCTGTTTTTCATTGGTGTTGTGGTCAACAGAACAAATACTTACCTGAAACAGGCATTTGAAAGGTCTTTGTTAAACTGACTCTGTAACATACAGATTGATGGTAGCCAAATGCTTTCAAAAGAATGAAAGCCAGACTATTGTCTGCCTCTACTCTGTGAAGGGTTTTTTGGAGACAAGCATTATAGCTCTTCATAAGTGAAGTTTCTGTGTAAGGACAGTTTTTTAATACAAATTTTAGAAATGACAGCTAGAGATTAGAAAACCTGGGTTGTGATGATGTGATACTGAAAAACAAAGAAAACAGTCCTTTTGTCAATATCTGCGCTGAAGAAAGCTATGGAAGAGTTATGAGTGTTTCATTTTACAATAATAAGAGGTCCAAAAAAGGTGAAGATTTGGACTGTCTAGAAACAATAGCAGAGCTGACTTTAAGGATTCTGTCCCACTATGACAGCTATCAAAATAACAGTGAAATAAATATTTTGATCCTGTCTAGGAAAAGGAAACGTGCATCAGGCAAAACAAGATTGGGGTTTTATTTGTCATTTCTTCGTGAACAGCTGTTTCTCCCTCCCTCTCCTCTTCCTTTCTTCACTAAACCCTAGGTGAACAAGTTACAGCAGAATAAGTTTATATTCAGTGGTTGGCAAGTCAGGTATGAGGGGGCGAACGCATCAGATTTTACATTCACTTTGTTTGCTTGTGGGTTTTGGGTTTGGATTTTTTGGCTTTTTTTTCCCCTCTATAAGCTTTTATGCTTAATGGTCAGAAGCCTATTTCTGTAGGGAAACAGTAGATAAAAGTATTATTAAAAAGTTGTGCAGCTGCCAGGGATGGTGGAAAATGATGGTTAATACTTTTTTGATTAATTTTTGATGCCAAATTAGTGAGGGACTGAAAAGGAAATGTTTTAAATGCAATAGAAAACAATATTTCAACTTGAGACTAGCTTTGATACCAGAAGGGATTGTTAGTTATTACTAGTCACAAACGGAATGAGTCAGCAACACAACAGAATTGCTAAAAAATATTGTGCAAATCCAGCGAGATGCTAGTTTAGGCTTAACTGAGGTGTCTACTGCACTGATACTTCGGCAGAGGGAGAGAAGGTTGGCTGTGGTGTGTTTGCTTTCCTCCACTCAATTAAAAACGCAATTTGTCTGAGGAAAATTCACATAACTCAATTTAAGCAAATGCATGGGATAAACTGAGGAAGAAGGATGTTAGAAGTCTGGTTGGATGGATTCAGAAAATACAGCCTTAAGAAACAGAAGACTCATGTTTGTCCCTCTTTATCTTCATCTCCTGTTTTGACCTGTTGCTTTTGAACACTTCACTCATCAGAGGTAGTAGGAGCAGACTATTTGTATGTTTGCTGTAGTCTAATCCCCTTTAAAATACCTGTAGAAATAAATGTTCTTTCTTGATCTGTGCTATGCCCTGTACTTGAAAATCTGTCAATGTACTACGTCACTGTGTATAGTCAAAAAATGCTCTACGGAAAACAGGTCTCTAATAAAGTAAAATAATAATGCAATTCACCATTTAGGGATAAAGTCAATCAACTTCAAAATGGTTTACCTACTTACTATCTGTCGAGGAGAACTGAAAAGGTTGTTGGTAGCTGTAACAACTACTGTAATCACTGTTTAATCAGGGGTGGCTTAATATTAATGACTTTTCTCCTGACCACTCTTGTTTTCCGACAGTAGGTCTTCTCTACTGTCTTCTGCTTAATCCATAATTTTTATCTTAGATGTGTGCATTTAGAGCTCTTTGTGGCAAGTCTAAATCTTTCTGGTTCTTTGTATATTAAAATATTTTAATTTGTGGCTCATCTTACCCAAGTTAAAATTATCTTCTTGGCTCTTGTTCGTCTGATTTTGATTACTGCAGCATCTTTTTCTCTACCTTTGACATAGTCTTGCTCAACTACATTCATAACATGTTGGCAAAAATTGTTTTGTTGATGAATTTCATTACTTCGTTGTCTGAAAGGAAGGTTTCTTCGATTGGTTATACCTGGATAAATATATTTCTGATACTTCAGGGAAGGAGATGGGGGATGGGAGGGAACAATCAAATAAGTCATATTTCAGTCCCCTAAGACAGAAATTGTATTTCTCTCCGTAGAGATCATCACCTAAAGAGCTGAGGTATAAAACTGAGTCATACTTAAATTATCATTTTCATGTCTCTTATCTTAAGCTTAAATAGTAAACTTTGTGCCCAAGATCTCTCTTTACCTGCCCCAGTACAGAAATGCTGAAAGTGTAATAGAGTTGTGGGCCTTGGTTGGTTTGTACAGGTACAGTGGTGAGGCCAATAATAAAACTGACTTACTAGTTCTGTGTGAGTGGAAAAGCTGAGAGATTTCTCTTCAGCACTGAGTGGACTGGGTCTATGACTGCCAACTTAAGTTTTGGGGACTAGTTTCTCAGTAAGGGCCTTGCTCAGTTTGGCCCTTAATGTTTCCTTTTTTAAATGAACGAGAGTGGACTAGACCTTCTGTTGTTTGGGTGTTTAGCACAAGGCCTAGAAATCCAAGTTGTCCTTTTGGGAGCGCTTCTGTTTCTGCTCCCAGAAGGAATGGACTGGGTGAAGTAATCATCTCTTCTGCTTCAGTGCTAGGTGTTGCATAATTCCACAGTTACTCCACAGATCTGAATCAAGATTACTGCTGCAGGAAAGAAGGGTGAAAGAAATCAGGCAACCTGTGTGGTGTTACATTCTGGCAGAGCTGCACCTCAGCTGTGCAGAGGGCTCTGCTTTCCTTCTGCCCCCCAGCAACCTCGTGCAGCTATGGCAGTGTCACCTTGCCTGAGCACTTTGTGGATGGAAGAGGGGCCTGCTTCTTGCTCAAAAGCAATGCCCAGATGAAACATCTTGGGTTGGAAAAACAGCCACTGAGCACTCATCAGAGAGTACCCGTTAGTTCTGTATTTTGGAGAAGATGATCAAGCACCAGCAGCACTTAAGTAATGGGCCTGCATGCCACTATGTAGTATAATATCTGATGGAAGTCAAACTTCAGCTCTTTCGTAACAAACCTTTTCCTTCAAAGTTTTTAAGGCAGACTTGTAGTTTCTTGAATGCCTAGTTTTCTTTGTATTTTTTACTTGTTTAAAATCCCACACATTAAAGAATATTTTGCCCCTGCTTACCAGAAGGATTATTTAAGTAAGTACCGTGAATACTTACTCTCTCTTTGGTTCCTGCAGCCATACTTTTATTTATTTTCTATTAAAAAACTCCCACCATATGGGTATTTCCCCTACTCTTTTAACTTGTCTACTTAGGATCTAAAATTATAATTTGAATTTAACTGAAACATCAAGTTAACTTGCCTTCTCTCTATTAAGTTGTTAATATATTTTTACTGTAGTAGAAGATAAAGGAGAGTGTAGAATACAAGCTGTCATTTGGTGCTCTGGTCTGATACAGGTGCCCTGCCATGCTACATTATGCAGAATGAAGTTCTCTTGTGATATTTGAGATTGGGGTCTTGAATGCAAATGTACTGGGACAAGAGCTGAAGTTTTTCATCCTGTCTTTATTCCACATCTGTTCTGCCATATCTTAAAGCACCACCCTCTGTCAGGTGTAGTCAGTTCCACATTCCCAGTTTTTTAAACATGTGGCAGTGCAGGGTCCAGTTAGGAAACCCTTCAGATGTTACACTTGATTCTTTGGTTTTGGCATTTTAAATTACGCTAAATTGTGCTGTAGTCTTTGTGCTTTGTGTGGGTTTTCTCCTCTGTGTGTGTGTGTGTACGTATGGGGGGTTTGTTTGGTGTTTTGTCTGTTGGTAGGTTTGGTTTGGATTTGTCGTCAGGTTTTGGTTTGCTCAGAGTTAATTGGGGGGCATTAGGGTTGTGTTGTTTATTGGGGGGTGGTTTTGTACGAACTTGTAGTTTTGTTTGTTTGGGGTTTCTTTTTTTTCACATCCAACAAATCTTTTGATTATTGATTCTTAAGTTAGCATTTAACTTCGGAATGATTGTAGAACTTGTTTTGCTACCTGTTAGGTTTGCCTTGTAATTATGTATTTTACTATGTGTATTTCATAATTTCTCCACCCACCTCTGCTCCAGCATGTTAATCTTTATTCTCTGCTGACTTCACAGAGGCTCTGTGTTTAGTAGAGGTAGACTACTCATTTTCTGGTTGTCATATAGAAATTGGTGGTTCTCAGAGCCTGATGCTCCTTTAGGATCATTTTTTTCATCCTTATCAACCCCATAGGTATTACGGTCCATTTTATTAGTTGGGATTTTTTTTTTTTTTTTTTTTTTTTTAACGGTAGAGACTCCACTCCATGGGCTGTTCCTGTGTGGGTGTTCCTGCAAATGCACTTGTTTGTCACAACATGTCAGGAAGACAAGACACATATACTTTCCTCTGTGTGAAATCTTACTAGCCTTACTGCTTTGTGGATCACAGCAACAGGGAGAAGTTAAGAGATGGAGGACGTGGTGATTGCAGGCATAGCAGGGAGGCTGCCAGAAGCTGAGAACTTGCAAGAGTTTTGGGAGAACCTGCTTAATGGAGTTGATATGGTCACAGAGGATGATCGAAGGTGGAAACCAGGTGAGTGTTTATTGTCCCTCCTTTTGGAGCCCTGAGTTCTGAGTGTTTTAGAGGAATTATCCTATGAAAAGAGAATTTATGAGATCAAAATCCTGCCAGACCTGAATTAACTTCTGATAAATCATCAAGAAATTCAGTAACAGAATACGTTTATGACCACCTCATGCAATCCATTTCATGATGTTACGTCCTGTGCAGTAGCAGCTCATAAATAATATGCAGCTTACTTTCAAATAAAAGAGCATTCTGACAGAGCAGGTAGGCAACATTAATCCTGTACCTGCTCCTGGTAGCTGTGACAGTAAGAGAGCTCTGACATTTTTCTGGGTTCAAAAGTAGCGCAGGGATTCCAGTCCTGTGGTTTATGACTTTTTACAATGTTCCTTTTTTGTCTGATTGTCCTTTTGAAGTGTTTGGCACATGTGTACCTAATTCAAGCTAGTGATTTTCAGAAGTCAGAAGCAGCTTTTGTTTTTCTTCTAACTGGTGACTGACTGGAACCACCACTTAGACTATTTGTGCTTGGTACAACTTGCCAAAGCAAAAATGGTTAAATTAGATAGATGGTTTTTGCTGCTATAGCCAGGAGAGTCCTAAACCTTACAATTGTTTTTGCTAATGCAGTGTTCTCATTCCCAGATGAGGTAGGTCGGGAGATACTCATGCAGCCCTCTGGGTACTGCATAGGGAAGTGAGGTTTCATGTGCAATTGAAAATCAACTCTGGTCATTCTGTACTGTGTCTCTCAGCTTGTAGCTGCTTCAACATTTATGTATTTTGGACTCAGTGTCAGATTTTTCTTCACAGGAATTTATGGACTGCCCAAGAGAAATGGAAAGCTCAAGGACATAAGCAAATTTGATGCATCTTTTTTTGGGGTTCACCCCAAACAAGCTAATACAATGGATCCTCAACTTCGCTTACTGTTGGAAGTTTCGTATGAAGCCATTTTGGATGGAGGTAAGTGGATGAATGACTGAAGAGGGAAAATGAAGCTGTGTTGTCTCTGTGTAACAGGTGCAGACATGCGCCTGTGTGATGAGAACTCTAAAAAGGGAAAGCCATCCCATTAGAGAGGAGCTCCAAGACATGGTGTGGGGGTTACCAGATCCCACTATAATGGTTAGAACAAAGCTGTTGTCTCTGGAATACAAACAAGGAAATCAGTGCTGACTGCTAGCAAATCTGTACCTGCATCATATGGTACAAGCAGTATGACAGAATCATTTAAACAGTCAACAGTTCTAGAGCTTTTCTGTGTTCTGCTCTATCCTAATATTCCATAATAATTCCTTTGTGAGAAGAAAAGAAGGATGACTTGGTTAGAATTCTCATCCATGGTCTAAAAGAATGACAGATTGCCTAATGTATTCCTGCCTATTGGCCAGATTCTTGGAAAACCTGTAGCATTTGATCTGTTTCTATAGAAGGTTTTCCTAGGAAGTGTGCTTTCAGAAATAGCAGCCACTCTCTTCTATCACTGCCAGAGTTTTGAGATTTTGAGTTACTTATCCACTGAGCCAAGAAGTTTATTCTTCATGTCAATCAGTTTCATGTCTGAACATAAGCACATGGGGAAGAAGTTGGAACCTCACTAGTACTGACTAGTTACAAACTGAAAGAGGGCAAATTTAGGTTAGATATGAGGAGAAGATTCGTTACTGTCAGGGTAGTGAGGTATTGGAACAGGTTGTCCAGGCAGGCTATGGATGCCCCATGTTCAAGGCTGGCTTGGGTAAGGTCTTGAGCAGTCTGGTCTTGTGTAAGATGCCTGTGGCAGTGGGGGGTTGGGACTAGATGATCTTTTAAGGTCCTTTCCAGCACTTCACATTTTTGGTTCTGTGACTTAATGAAATGAACTTTTGCTTCTCTGCTTCTGAGCCTCTGAAGATTGTGCTTCAGGTATCCTGGAGACAAACAGAATACCAGAAAAGAAATAGCAGAGATTTCTGACAGTTGACCTTTCTATGTGGTTTTTTTTTTTTTGGAGCAAAGTAGTTTCTTGTTCCGGTTGTTGGTTATTTTTGTACCTAAAAATTCTCGTTTCTGTGTTGTATCCCAGTCTCAGCTGGAGATGGATACTGATGTGCTCACATGATATTTCATGTGCCATGATTATTCTCCCATACAGTCTGCTCCTTTTCTCTGCACTGGAAGTCAGATGTTAGCTTCTCATGTAAGCATTTGTACTTTTTGTAGTCCATACACTTTTTACACAAGACTCTAGCAATGCCCAGCTAGGCTGAAAACCTTTGTCAGGGCGCAGTATGTTCTGGCCAAAAGCCAATATCAAACTTCTGATGGACTCTGAAGTAAGACATATAAGGTCTGCAGTTGAAACAGTTAAAAGGTTAGTAAAAGTAAGGGAACAGTGCTGCAGGCGTGCCAGGAAGGGACAATAGGTAGTTTTTGGTGAACTGGTGCCAGTGTACCTGGTATCTCCTCAGTTTGCCCCTCATTTTGCTTACTGTAATCTACCTTCCAATCCCTATAGGTATTAATCCAGGCACCCTTCGTGGCACAGACACAGGTGTATGGGTTGGTGCCAGTGGGTCAGAAGCTGCTGAAGCCCTTAGCCAAGATCCAGAAGAGCTTTTGGGATACAGTATGACTGGCTGTCAGCGTGCTATGTTTGCCAACAGGATTTCCTACTTCTTTGACTTCAAAGGTAAGTGCCCCCCAAACCGGTTGATGCTGATGAACAATTGCAATTTCAACATGATTGTACCACAGCTGCTGTAGAGGACTTGGATGGATGTTATGGCATAGACCCCTTTTGGAAAGAGAAAATAGCATATAACTATTCGAAGGACACATATGAGAACCAAAAAGTATATAGTGATTATATGATAGGACTCCCTGTAAGGCTTTATAACTCAGCTGTTGCTGCTGAGCATAGCTGGTGTTCATTTGACAGATGTGATGTCAGGAAGCCTTTATAAAAAGGCCTCGGTCCTTTCTGGCCTTTAGACTGCTGTTTGGCATCAAGATACATGGAAGTCAGCTAGACCAGAGATAAACTGCTACTGACTATAGCAGTTGGCTTTTTTTGAGTAAAGTGGAAGAAGTAGGAGAGCCATGGAAATGATGTGATTGAAGGCATGGGTATGATTCAATCCATGTATGGTATTGAAGGGAATGGAGAGATGGAAATTAATGTGGATTGTAGCAGTTAACAGAGGTAATGGCAAGGGCAGCATCAGGAAGGGCAAGGGATTTTTACTGACGAGAATGGATAATCAGATGAGACTTGCCTGTAAAGCTGTGTTCTCTTTTTGATGGAGAGACATAATTTTTAAAAACACCCTTAAAGCAAATTTTTTTTTTTTCATTTTTTCCCATTTTTCTCATGCCTTACCTTGTAAGTAGGCAGAGATGGTAGTTCTAGCCTCTCATTGCATCAGGTTTATCTGCTATGTTCTTGAAGCAACTCTTATTTAACACTGTTTTTAACACGTTTGTTGTAACTTGTCCTATAGTCTTTGGAGAAAAATCTAGGAAATTAAGATTGTTTTTCCTTATGTTTCTTAAGGACCAAGCCTAACTGTTGACACAGCCTGCTCCTCTAGTCTCATCGCTCTGGAAAATGCTTATAAGGCAATTCGTCATGGGCGGTGCAGTTCAGCCCTAGTAGGTGGGGTCAACCTCTTGCTGAAACCCAACACATCTGTGCAGTTCATGAAACTGGGTATGCTTAGTCCTGATGGTGCCTGCAAGGCTTTTGATGTTTCAGGTAAGGCATTAGTACAAAAGCTAATGTTGTATGAGAGTAACTTACTGTACAGTCTGTGACCAGCTACTCTTTCAATACAGCAAAGAGTTGTATTGAAAAACCTTGTAGTTGTTCCAAAGTGCACTGTTTGGGACTTACCCTGTACCTGATCTGTTATGTATCCTCCCATGAACCTGGAAGACTAAGTGTGGGGAACAAACTGATACCATATGGTTCGTGCCTCTGGGGAGAAAAATTAGCTGTCTCTTGATGGAAAATTTCTGTTGTCATTTGTGATGAGCACTGTGTCTTTCTAGGTCATTAAATTTTTCTTTGGAAGAAATAGGTATGTCAGATTCTAAGAACAGTCTATTGTAAGTGGTAATCTTACTGCATGGTGTTTGGCAAAGTTTTACAAAGCAAAGCAGAGGTCATGACTCGTTCTCTGTCTTCTCTCAGGAAATGGATATTGTCGCTCTGAAGCTGCTGTTGTTGTTCTTTTGACCAAGAGATCTATGGCTAAGAGGATCTATGCCACAATAGTAAATGCTGGAGTTAACACTGATGGCTTTAAGGAGCAAGGTAGGTTTTGAGCTGCTGAAAAGTGAGATATCTACAGAACTGTTCAGTCTAGAGTCTTTGCCATAAAAATGGTCTGCTGTAGGGTTCTTTAGATGTGTGAATGGTTTTTTGTGTTTTGTGGGTTTTTTTCATTTTCTGGTTTTGATAATACGAAATTCAGGACCCTGTTTTTTAAAGAACTTAAAGGAGAGAAGTGGTGGTTTGTACCAAAGTAATAGCAATATTGTCTTGCTAGTTTAGCATTCCTCAGGATATCTCTGCAGTAATTTCTGCAGTGATAGTGGAAATGTAAGTACAGTGTTATAACTCTAAGGCTCTTATCCTATTGTTGTCTGGCTTCTCCTGCTCTCCAGTTGTGGTGAGAGAAAGCTTCATGTTTAACTTAACCTAGGCATCTAGCATTCTGTTAACCAGTATCTTTCCATCCTACCTAACTCATTGCTTTAGGTTAATATCTGGTTCCTCTGCTCTTCTTACAAAGAGCCTGAGAGTTTGGTGCTAAAGACGTGGTGAAAAGCTCTTTAGTTTGTTTTGGATTTTTGGGGAGAGACCTAGCAGCCCAAAGCAAATGAAAGGATGCTAAAATCAGAACAGGAAGCACCTGATAGGAGAGTGGAATTGACGGTAATTTTGATCCTAGGTGTGACATTCCCATCTGGAAAGATGCAGGAGCATTTGGTCAGATCTTTGTACAGGGAGAGTGGCATCAAACCTGAAGAAGTGGAGTATATTGAAGCTCATGGGACAGGCACCAAGGTCAGCATGGTCCCTGAGGGACTGAGTGTTTATTTCCCTTGTATCACTTGTCACGATTTTCCATTAAATTATTCTTTATTTTCCCAAAGTAAAATCCTTTTGCCTTCTACCAATTAGTAGAATATATTCTGCTTCATTACTTTTGGCCTTTGCCCAAACACCATAACTTTTCAGATTTCTCTTGGGGTGTATTTTGGAAGTGCTGGCTAATAGCCATTCTGATTCGCTTCATACTAGGTTGGAGATCCACAGGAAGTCAATGCCATTACAGATATCTTCTGTGATTGTGAGCGGGAACCACTGTTGATCGGATCAACCAAGTCAAATATGGGTCATCCAGAGCCTGCCTCAGGGCTTGCTGCATTAGCCAAGGTAACAGAAGGCTTGAGAAGGAAAGTTTGGGATCGTGGGTAGCACCAGTGTGTGGGGTTTTATTTGTTTGATTTAGGGAAAATCTGCATTGTTTCAGGGTAAAATGTTCACTGATAATGATAAGAACTAAGGTGTTTCTCATTAACCACTTACTTCACATGTGAATAATTTAAAAAGCTCAGGTGGCTGTCCTGCAAACCACCAAATAAATACTCAGGTGGCTTTCTGCTGTGTGCACATACACTTCAGTTCCCACTTCCTACTGAATTCTATAGGAGTGTAGCTCTGCTCAGAATGAAGGCTTTGGATCCTTTTGTTAATCCTTATTGATTACTTTGTCAATCTTTACACTGGACCATCCAACAGAACTCTTCTGCAAGTCATTTGGGTTTGAGGCGTATACATGTAAAGGGATTTAGATGTTTGGAGTAGCTGACAGTGATCGAAGATGAGAAGCAGTGTGGGCTTTCAGTGCCAAAAGAGCAGCTGATCCTTTTGGCTTTCTGTCAGGGATGTATCATCTCTTCCTCTTCTCTCTTAGGATGGCAAGAAGCCAGGTGAGTTCTCTGGGATGAGGCTACCAGCATGAATAACTGTCTGTCTTAGCAACCAGCTTGCTAACTACTGCTGTAGGCAGACAGTCATCTATTGGCTCTGGCTGCTAAACTGCTTAGCAGAGAGCTAGCTAATGTTTACACTTGCTTGTAAGCCTATTACCATAGAACCCTGCAAACCAAAGTCACGTACACTGCCACTGCTAGTTGTAGACTATTCAAAGTGGTCACTTGTGAGCCAAATACAACTTACTGTGAATAGCCTCACCTGCATGGAGATAGCAGTGTCCGTCTCTCCATAAAGGAAAGTTTAGGGTTTTTTTTAGTGCCTTTATCTCTGACTGACACATTATTCATAGAAGGAATGATAGCTTATTCATAAAATAAGCTTCTCAGTCCATATTGTGTTGTATGTAACAGTTTGTTTACTATGGTTCTGTGATCTGTCAGGACAGGATCATAACTTTGTGTTACTGTTGCCCCTACCTCTACACCAAACCCAGTGTTTCTTAGACAGTAACTGTCTCAGGATGTCTGCAATTTGTGTAAATGTTTTCTTCTGGAATTCCATAAACTGCTCCTATGTGAGGAATCAGGAAAATACATCTTGAAAGTATCAGATGTCAGACTTGAAGAGAATCTATTAATTATATGGTTAGGTATGAATGAAACTAAGGCTTGCCAAGGCTTCTTCAGTCAAATTCTAGTAAGGAAGGGAAGACTCACCTGCATCTTTGAATTACTCAGCCTGTCTAATCACTTGCTTTACAGCAAAGACAAAGCTTTTTGGTGGCACTGGTAATCTGCTCACTGTACTGTGCTCTCAAACCTAGGTAGAAGCCATGGCAAACTTAAAGTACAATATGAGTCACTGTAAAGCAACAGCACGTTCAAAGTGCATGGTATTGTAGGTGTAGGACAGTGTGCGTGAAAATACTTAGATTACGACTTTAAACATGTTGACTGTGAGTTGAAGTTGTATACTTGTATTGGTTGTTCTCCCAGGTAAGCTGCCATGTCTGATAGTCAGCTTGGAAGAGCAGCTACCAAGACATTGTCTCTCTGACCATTCTGGGGTGATGAAGGAGCTGTCAAACATACAGAGCACACTGTGTTTGCAGCTGACCTTGTAGTCTGCAATTTGCTGGGCTTGTTCCACAGAAAAATGTGGGCTTGGTGTCATGAGCTGTACGTAGAGAGAAGCTACTGAGAGAAGGGAGCTCTTGCTCTTTTTGGCACAGATATTTTGTTCCTCACACTGTTTCAGTACTTTCCTTTGGCTCTGCCAGTTCTGCCCAGTCTGCTGTTTCTGCTTTTTTTGAATCAGGAAGACAGCAAATGGGTGTAAAGCAGCAAGCAGACTTCTTTACCAGCGCTTCAGCTTGATTCTTTTGCAGCAAAACAAGAAATAAAAGCATTTTGTTGTGATAAGGAAGCAGATTTGTGACTCTATGTGATTGTGTGATAAAGAGATGGGATTTGAAAGAGGAAAAAGATGATGTGATAGTCTTCGTACCTAGACTGCTTTTCCAGCAAGACTGCATGGCTTGCCAGTTAGAAAGAGACTGGAAGATAAACTTTATGCTACTGCTCTCAACTTCCCTGCTGACTTTCTGCATGGTCTTAAAATTTGCTTAGGTGATGCAGTTGCTACCTCAATAACATCAATAATGCTTTTCTCTGAAATGTCCCTTTAACCAAACGTAGAGAACTGCTTCAGAATAGGCTATATGGTCATTTGTAGTAAAATAGTAAAAACAAAAGAATGTTTGCCATGAGACAATGTGGAGTACAGAACACTCTGTTTTTCTCTTTCAGGTCATTCTCTCTCTGGAACATGGGCTGTGGGCTCCAAATCTTCATTTCAATACCCCAAATCCAGATATTCCTGCCTTACAAGATGGCTCTTTGGAGGTAGTTTGTAAACCAACACCAGTGAAAGGTGGCTTTATTGGTATCAACTCTTTTGGCTTCGGAGGTGCTAATGCTCATGTCATTCTGAGGCCAAATAAGAGCAAATGCCAGCCTCTCGAGACTTGTAACATGCCAAGGCTGGTTCAGATTTCTGGCAGAACCCAGGAAGCTGTGGAAACACTAATTCAAGAGAGCAGAAAAGATGGAGGATGCAGCCCATTTGTAAGCCTGCTCAGTGATATCTCTGCAGTTCCTGTGTCCTCCATGCCCTACAGGGGCTACACGCTGGTTGGCACCGAAAGTGACATAAAAGAGGTTCAGCAAGTTCAAGCATCTGGTAGACCCCTGTGGTACATATGCTCCGGTAGGTGTGCAGCATTGAGTCCAGGCTTTTCCGTTCCTCTTTAGATCTGAGGCTTGAGCAATTGTATTATGTGCTCTAATGTTATTTTACTGTGTAGCATGAGGAAATATTTTGCAACTCTGTGACATGTCTAGGAGTCTTGTGTTTTCTGTATTTTATCAAAACCTTCCAACTTAACTGTCTTCTGGTTATAGCAACGTCTAGGAAAATAAAAAGCAGTGCCTAATTTAGAGAACATAAGAAATGTAAAATGTTTTGCTCGTAGTTAGAATTCTTTAACTGCCAGAGGAAGTGTGTTGTGTCTACTCCTGTTTGAGAGTATTACTAAAAGTTCACTTTCTCCTTGCCTATCCTGCAGGCATGGGAACACAGTGGAAAGGCATGGGCCTGAGCCTTATGAAGTTGGATCTGTTTCGCCAGTCTATATTGCGTTCAGATGAGGCTTTGAAGAACACGGGCCTGAAGGTCTCAGACCTGCTGCTGCAAGCAAATGAGAACACTTTTGATGACACTGTTCATGCATTTGTTGGACTAGCTGCTATTCAGGCAAGACTCAAAGGGCTAGTGGAGGGGGGTAGTGGACTCAATCCACACAAGCACCTTCTGCTAATGTATCTGTTTGACTGATAACACTTTATACCGATTAATGGAAGCTTGTTTTGTATGATCAGCAAGTGGCAGCTGTTGGAAATGCCTCTCTGAATGGAGGGAGTATGTTGTGCCCTTTAGAGTTTTGGGCTTTGCCACTTACAAGTACAGAACAAACTTTTTGGTAGAGATATTCTTGGCCTCACTGCTTTTTTCTTACAAGATGTTTGGACTAATACTGATCTGAACTGCTTTGCATGTGTATCTGTGTGTATATGTGGCACAGTTTCTTCCTTAAAGAGATTTAGGAATACCTTTAAGTTTTAGGCAAATGTTTATGCCAAGGAGCAAGGTTCCATTTAATGTCTTCTAAAATTTGTTCTGCAAATGAACTAATTCAAGCTGAATGAAGCCTCTTCATGATTGAGTGTCAATGTGGTATTCATGGTTTCTTAATACACTAGAGGCCAAGCTTTTAAAGTGGTCTGGAAAGCTGGTCTTGCCTCTTTGTTCAGACACATTCTTGGCAGCCTCATGTTGTTGGAAATATTTTCTTAGTGGAAAATTACATTGTGAAGAGGCCCAGACAATACTGGAGTTGCATGATGATTCTTGGGATTGCTTTGAAAGGAGGATGGAGCTGTAGTTATGGGGGGTGGGGGGTGGGGGGGGGGGAAGCAGTGAGGCCAAGAATGTCTGTACCAAAAAGTTTATTATGTACTTGCTACTGCTGTGTACCTTTGAGGCCTTTGACACCTGCTTACTCTGGCATGGAATCAGTAATCTTACTTCTGCTTGCAGATTGCTCAGATTGATATGCTGAAGGCTGCAGGTCTGCAACCTGATGGGATTTTGGGCCACTCAGTGGGAGAACTAGCTTGTGGCTATGCAGACAACTCCTTGAGTCATGAAGAAGCCATTCTTGCTGCTTATTGGCGGGGACGATGCGTTAAAGAAGCCAAATTGCCACCTGGAGGAATGGCTGCTGTTGGTAGGTACACCCTTACCTAAAGTGCTTCTCATCTCTGTAGTATGCCATTGGGATAAAATCGGTCTCTGAAACTATCATGTCTATAAAATCTTGCCCACTGTTGCCTCTTCTTTGTTTTCTTCTGATGTAGAACAGGTTCTTAAATATTTAAGTGGATACAGTGTAGGGATCTCTGTCCTGGAATACATCAGGATTTTGGTAACCATCCAAAATTTAAGTGGAAATTGAGGGATTTATTGTCTGGTGACCAATGACAGGCCTGATAAATAATCACCTTGAAACAAGGTGAAAATGTAAAGCACTGAGTTTTTTGGCTCTTGATAGATTCATGTCATACACACATAGATGTGTGTATATGTATATATTTTTTTTTGTAATTTTTTTCAAAAGGAGACTTCTGATTGTCTGCAAGAGTAATGAGATGTGAAAACAGTAAGCCACTGTGTAGTGGAATTCACTATGGCCTAATAGCACTTGGGAACAAGCTTTCTCCTGAACAGGCTTTGGTTTGTGTTTGTGTAAGTCATAGTTTTGCCCACTGTCAGGTAAAATTTTAGACCCAGCAGTTTTGCTTTGTGGTGCAGCTTTATGGTGACTTACGTGTTTAAAAGTCAAATTATTATTGGTAGCACCATTGTTCTTCTGTTTCTTATTGGACACAGTGGTCAATTAAAACCTGAAACACTTAGGAGAAAAGCTGTGGCAGGTATAATGCAGTATATTGGATTAGATGACTTGCTATAATCTCAAATTTCTTAATTTAAGTAATTCTACAAAAGACTACCTACCTAATTTAGCTTTTTTTCCCTTGAGATTTAATAAATGACACTCTTATCGTAGAAGTTGGAAAGCTGCATATAGTATGTTTTTGATAATCTGATGTTGAGTTTAAGTTCTTCCTGTGACTTGTATCTGTGTAATGTATGGCCAGATGCTTCAACCTAGCATGCCACTAGGGTTACTGATTTCTGTGGATATTTTGTGTCTCTCAGCAATCCAAGCTAAAACTGGGGAGAAAACAGGTGGGCTTGACTCCTAGAAACTAACGGCAACATGAGACTAAACAACCAATTCTGTAACTTCTTGAAAGTGTGGGATGGTGCAAAGATTTGGCTTCTGTTCTTGTGTTCAGCATAACTGTGATAAATGTCTTGTTAAAGCTCTAGGGTAAATATTCTTAGCTTTTGTAGAATTGCTTTGGAGGGGAGGGGAAGATACCCGTCAGTTTCTTGCAAGTACTTCCCAATTTTGCAAGTGCTGAACTGAGCGCAGTGACTGTGTGGTTAAGATTTCCTCCTCATAAGGCTCACTAGAAACACTTTTGTTGTCCTGTGGTCTTCCTTCTGCAGGTCTGACATGGGAGGAATGTAAACAACGCTGTCCTCCAAATGTGGTACCAGCCTGTCACAACTCTGAGGACACTGTCACTGTTTCAGGGCCTCTGGTGAGCATGAAACTGATACGGTGCATACTGGGATTGTGAGTGGGACTTGTGCAGTTCAGGTTTGAAGAAAGCATGAAGCTTAGAGTTCGCCTGCTTGCAAAGGGGGGCTGGATTGAAGTGGTACTTTGTATAGACTTACACAGTCAAATAGTCTGTGAGAGGAAGTGATGACTGTCTCAGTAAGCTAGTAAAATCTCTCTTACATCCATGGGCATAGGTGATGATAAATTATAAGACTGAGAAGGGCAATAGCTTCATCCTTGCTATGGCTCCCCTTAAATGGCAACTGATGAAGGGTATGGAGGGACTACCGTGGCTTCTACAGATCCCAAGTATTTAGTGAGCTTTTCTTAGTTCACTTGTATTCCTCTTCTTAGGACTCTGTGAATGAGTTTGTAGCCAAACTGAAGAAAGACGGTGTGTTTGCCAAGGAGGTGCGCAGCGCGGGCGTCGCGTTTCACTCCCATTACATGGCGTCTATTGCACCAGCACTGCTCAGCGCCCTCAGAAAGGTAATGCTGCCAAAGCCTGGCTTGCGCGGCTTGTGCTCTGCTACCCAGGTTGACTGTAGGTTAAGTTGACCTTAAGGGAACTCCTTTTTACAGAAGGAAGAGAAAATCTCTTGAAGAGCTTGTAGACCTCTGTGAGATCTAATGTTTGAAATCACTTGACCTCGAGCAGAAGGATGTCCTGAGCCATCAACCTAGGAGAAATGACTTGCTAAAAGGAGGAACTGCTTGCTTTTGCCTATTGTATTGTTCTCTCTGACTAGTAACTCTTTCTCCTGTCCTTCTTTCTTGAATGTCTGTAGGTCATTCCACACCCTAAACCTCGCTCAGCACGATGGATCAGTACATCTATCCCTGAATCTCAGTGGCAAGGTGATCTTGCTAGGAATTCCTCTGCAGAGTACCATGTAAACAACCTAGTGAATCCAGTGCTGTTCCACGAAGGTCTGAAGCATATTCCAGAGAATGCTGTTGTAGTAGAGATTGCTCCACATGCTCTTTTACAGGTATTGTATTTGATTGTTTCAGTATGACACTGTATTGATAATACCATGCTGCTGCAAGGAGTTTGAGGGTCTGAGGACTAGGGAGGACTGCAGGTTTGGTTTTTTTTTACACCCTAGTTCTGAGAACATTTGCTTCCTTCAGTACTTCTGAGCTTTTTCCAGTCTCAGTGTTTGGTTTTTTGTTTACTTCTTTGTGGTTTTTTAGGGAGTGTGTTAATATTAAGAACAAAAACAACAAATTCCTAACACACTATCACTTCCCTATGCAGACATTCACATTACTGCTCTTATTTGTTCCTATGCCCTTCAGATAGCTGATAGCCAGCTTTCTGGACTGCATAATGAGTAAGGAAAGCATTTCGTTGTATGAACCTAATGGAGAGTGTGTGCAAAAATTATGGTGGATGCAAAGACTTAACAGACCTTCTCTATGAAAAAAATCTGTTTCCATCTCTACACTGAATTTCGGTTGAGGTTTTATCCTAAGAGGTGGTGGATGGTGGTAGTGTTTTCCCCTCTTCTCCCAGACCAAGTACTCTGAGATCACAGGAGCTTGCTTTCTTCTTAAACTTCTTTCCTTAATGGGATCAGATCATTATCCCTGCCCTATGAAAGTTGATTCTTGTGGAATTAGGTCCACAGTAAAGAATGCAGAACTTGAGGGTGCACTGAGAGATACTTGTTCCTCAGGATTAGTGGTGTGATCTTGTCTCTGTCCCTTAAGTCTCAAGGACTGGGCTTTTTTCATTTGGTCAGATGCATGCAAGAGGAGAAGTCTCAGGAAGAATAGCAGTTATACAGTGCTTCTGAGTTTCAATCCAGTGTACTTTTACTGTGTCATGTTAGTCTTATGCTTTGAAAGTGACTTGAAAGGAGAATCAAGAGTAAAGTTTTTAAATGGGTAGATATTTTTTCGATAAAGAGACTGTATGCCTCATGTTGAAATCACTGAACAATTTTAGACTCTAATGCAAGTGACTAAGACTTCATTGTCTGGGTTTGGGAGTGTTCTGATTTTCTCTTCCATTCCTTTCTTTTCTCATGTAAAGACCACAGGATCAAATTGAGGAGAAGATAAAAATTGGGCCAGGTTTTCAAGGCTGAGTTTTTTGGTCTAATAGCTTTTGCTTGAAAAATGCTCCAGGATACTTTAAACTAGAAGGTGCTGCTCCTGGGAAGGGAGTGTGTGCAAGTGGGAGGCGTGAGAAGGTGACTTTGCAGTCCTTCAAGTGCAGGTTTTGATTTCAATTCACAGTCTGCTTGGGAAAGGCATATTTGTGTTTTGGCAGAATTATGTTAATATTCTCTAGGTTCTGCTTTACCAGATTTGCAACAACTTGGGTTGCTGGAAGGGTACTCTTCCCTGATAAAGTGGTGTATATGCCAGCAGCTAGCACAGAACTCTTGGCACAGATACATAAATAATTTGAGACCTATAGACAAGAATTCAGAGACAAAGTAGTAAGTAATGCCTTCCACCAGTGATTTATGGATTCTGCTTGACCAGGCTATCTTGAGGAGAACTTTGAAACCAACTTGCACCATTCTACCTTTGATGAAGAAAGAGCACAAAAATAATTTGGAGTTCTTCCTAACACAGATTGGAAAGATTCATATAACTGGGTAAGGAAACTAGGGGAGGAGGGTGAGTGGGATAATGGAAGGGAATTAAGGCCTCTTTTCTAATATGCATGTCCTCACATGGATTCAAATACTCCTGCAAGAAACCTTGGAAAAAATTGGAGGTACATTTGTGCTTTACATACTTAGCATGAAGTATTCCTGTGGGTTAAAGACTGCTTGGGCAGGGAAGATGCCTTCTAAAGACAAGTCCAATTTTAAAGGCCTAGGAACCTGGCACTAGCTTCTGGAAATAAACTTTGCATCTTATAGACTGTTAATTACAAATTTGGCTGCAGTAAGTGTTCATGGTACATCTCAGACATGGAGTCCTACACCAAGTACTGCCTGACCTTAAGTATTATAACCAATATTTTTTCTTACTATTTCTTCCCATCCCTTCCCCCACTGTCTTGATTCTTTTTGTCTTATAGGATAAATGTTCTTGGAAATAACTTGTTCCCATCTGTGGAATACCCTGTCCCTGTGGGAACACCCCTTATTTCTCCATACATCAAATGGGACCACAGTCAGGACTGGGATGTTCCGAAAGCTGAAGACTTTCCAGGAGGTTCCAAAGGCTCTGCATCTGGTTCAGTCTACAATATTGGTGTGTTGCTGGTCTGGGGTTTATTACTTGGTTGTCCTGCTTTACCTGTGTGTTTCCTTTTGTGAAACTAAGAAAAGAATACTCAAAACAGCACCCTGGAAGCCAGCCTCTGAAGCTTAAATATTTGGTTTGGATTGAAAAAAAACCCTGTATGTTTCTGAAATGGGATGAGAGAACATGAACAAACCAGGAGCCTCTGTTTTAGACTAAAAGTAATTTTAAGAGCTGCATCTTGTCAGGCAGGATAATTGGAGAAACTAGAACATCTTCTAGATATCTAGGGGGAAAAACCTCTCTATTCGAGTGGTTTTATTACTTTTATTCTGCTCTTTGACAGATGTGAGTCCTGACTCTCCTGACCACTACTTGATTGGTCACTGCATTGATGGCAGAGTTTTGTACCCAGCAACTGGGTACCTAGTGCTGGCTTGGCGAACCTTGGCACGGTCTCTTGGCACGGCCATGGAGGAAATGGCTGTTCTGTTTGAAGATGTCACAATTCATCAGGCAACTATCATTCCCAAGAAGGGTGAGTGAGGAGTGCTGGTATAACTGCACTACTGTGTAGTGAAGATGGAGGGAGTGGGAGGAAAGGAATGCATGGGAAGAGTGAGAAGGAATGCAGAAGAGAGACTACAAAGACGAGTGCAGTATGACCGAGCAAAGGAATAGATTCATACAGTCAAGTAGTATACATTATGGTCATCCTTATTATGTGTTGTGAGCAGTGAATCTAGAGATAGTGAAAGGAAGAGTAAAAATAAATGGTAAAAATAAATGACGTCACAGTCCTGTATTTCTCAATGTTTCTTGCAGGATCAGTCCAGCTGGAAGTAAGACTCATGCCTGCTTCTCGCTGCTTTGAGGTGTCAGGAAATGGGAATCTTGCTGTGAGTGGTAAGTGAAGGAAGTGTAAGTGCATATATATGGTCTTAGTAAAATCCATTATTTATAAACCATGATAATGATTGTTATTCTTGTTACTGTCCCCTTCAGGGAAGATCTCCCTCCTAGAAAACACTGCTCAAAAGAATTTCCGTAACCAGACAGATGGCTTTTGGACTCAAGTAGACAGGAGCTCAAGGCCCAGGCTCTTGAAAGAAGACGTTTATCAAGAGCTGCATCTGCGTGGATATAATTATGGACCAACTTTCCAGGGTGTTCTGGAATGCAACAGTGAAGGTGAATTTCTCTTTCAAAAGAAGCACAATGAGCTTGGATAGTGTAATGGTGACTATTTTATCTTTTAATTCCATTTGTATTAGTAGTTCACCTGGCTGTGCCTTGTGAGGTAATTATACTTTGTGTGATAAGAAAGAACAACCGAGAGTTCTAATAGAGCACTGGGAAAGCTGTTCTCTCCAATGTAGAACTGTGTGGTGGAGTTTACAGGGGAAGCTGGGTACATACACCAAACTTGGCATTTAATAAACATAAACAATAAGTGACATTCTAGCATCTGATGAATGATGAAATAGTGAAGCTTTCTCTTCCTCTTCTGCAGCAAGTGCAGGGAAGGTTCTGTGGAATGGGAACTGGGTGACCTTCCTTGACACTCTGCTGCACATGGTGATCTTACCCGAGGCTGGCCGCAGTCTGCGCCTGCCCACGAGGATTCGCTCCGTCTCTATTGATCCAGTGCTGCATCGAGAGCAGGTGTGCCAGTACCAGGACAATATAGAAGGTAATGTCCCTCATGCTTGGACTTTCGCTGGTCGCTTTGACTACTGGGTGAATATGTGAATTCTGAAGTAGTAGGATGGACCTCGGGGGTGGGGGCCCTCTTACTCTCCAAGCTATTCTACAGCTCTGTAGCCTCTCTTTGTAAGAGCCTGACATAGCACTGTTCATCAGATCACCTTGAACAAAATACTTTTTTTCTTTTCAAACTTATATTTCTTTCCTGACTTTCAGCTATTGAAGTTGTCGTGGACCACTGCCTTGCTAGCCTTAAAGCAGGAGGTGTTCAGATCAGTGGTCTTCATGCTACTGTGGCACCACGACGACAACAGGAACAGATACCTCCCACCCTGGAAAAATTCTGTTTTGTGCCCTACACTGAGAGTAGCTGTTTGTCTTCCAGCGCCCATCTTCATGGCTATCTGGACCACTGCAAAGGTAGAGTGGGATTGCTTTCTTTTCATACTAGGAGAATCTTCCAGCCTGAGAGAAGTGTCTGAGAGAAGCTGTTCATACTCCTTCAGAGCATCCAAGATACTAAATGTTGGTCTCTGTAGAGGACTTCAGCAAGAGTTCTCTGTACGACTGCTAGAAGTTAAAAGTTAGTTCTGCCTGAGATCTCTAGAATGTGGGAAAGAGTAAAAAGTCGTGAAGGACATCTATCCTTCTATAACAGTCGGACGTGGTGTGAGATGGCACAACCCCTTCAGCAAGCAGAGAGGCACAGATCATCTTTAGGGAGAAAGCCAACCTAGTTGCTTTAGACACTGACAGGAGAGCTTACTTAAGTGAGTTTTTAACCTTGGTTTGTTTTTCCCTGTGAACTGCCAAGATAGGCAAGGTGACATCCTTCTTTGCATTTGATTGTGGGCACATATCCAAACAGGGAAAATGGTTTAGTGAGGCACACATCAAAATTGTTTGCCACAAGAATAGAATAGAAGTAGTTCAGTCTGTTGTGAAACTGGTAGCTTAATGCAGTATTTATGGACACAGTTAGATCCACTAAACTCATCACTTTATGTACCTTTTCATCAAAGAGAAAAAAGTTACTTTTTTTTTTTTTATTTTTACTCTAGTGGTGAATTTTGCTTCAGCTTAAGGCAGTAAATTTTTTTGTTCTATGTTGGTAAAGCGTCTTCATGCTCATCCTTAGATTTGGCAACAGATTTTAAAGATTTCCCTTGCTTTTTTTTCCTTTTTTCCTTCGTTTTCCCCTGCAGCGTCCAAATACTGCCCCCAGAGGGTTCTTTTCCCTAGGCTATGGTGGGAATATTTTATTTTTTTGTAATCCGGTTCCTGATCCTCAGTCAGGATGAACGATTTCCCATCAGTTTCTGAAGCAGAAAGGCATTTTTTTAGTTTTGTATCTGCAGAAACTTAAAATTTTCCTCCATAGGCTCCCTAAATCAATCAGCAGCTTTCTGTTAGTTGCCCTCTTTCAGTCAGTCTTACCACAGGTAACTATGGGGGTTTAGTTTGTTTTGCTACAAAGCCTACTTGTTTGGGGCAACTACTGCACAATACAGAATGATGTGAATGTACAGAGGCTGTACTGTATCTGTGTCTGGGCTGATGATCTAGGATGCTGTAGTATGTGATGCTGATCAGCTGGTGTAGCAAATGGAGACAAAGAGGAAAAGAATTATTTGAAATTCTTGACTCTTGCTTTAATTTCCCCTTCTATTCCATAGGTCTGATCCAGAACTTACAGTCTAAGTTGGCAGTGCATGGGGTCAAATTAGTTATCCCTGGACTAGACACTGCAGTGGCTGCTACAGAGTCCACGTCGACACAGAAGGGCCTTCAGCACATCCTGGCTGAGATCTGCCATCTGGAACTGAATGGAAACCTCCTTTCTGAGCTGCAGCAAGTTGTGATTCGAGAGAAAGTGCACTTCCAAAATGACCCTCTTCTCAGTGGATTACTGGATTCTGTAGAGCTGAGGACTTGCCTGGATGTGGCATTGGAGAACATGAATAGTCACAGGATGAAGATTGTAGAGGTTAGTTGGAAGCCTGGGATAGGACCATGGCTAGTGTTTCTAGGCCTTCCAGTAACCTGATTACATACTGCTGTTGTTCCAGTTATAATTCTGGATATCACTCGTGTTTTGATTTGGTTTCTCCTTTTCCTTCCTCTTTTTTTTCCCACAGGCTAATGCAGGAAGTGGACAACTGTTCTCTCGTGTGAAAAGTATTCTGAATGCTCAGCCCCTGTTGCAGGTGGACTACATTGCCACTGACTGCCTCCTGGAAAACCTTTCAGCTATTGAAACAGAGCTGCAAGATGCTGGCATTGTCTCTAGCCAGTGGGATCCATCTAGCCTTCCCTCTGGAAATCTGATTGATGCTGACCTGGTGGTATACAACTGTTCAACAAGTGTTTTAGTGAATACCACTGAAATACTCTCTAATTTGGCAGCTGCTGTGAAAGAAGGAGGGTTTGTTTTGCTACACACTCTTCTTAAGGGAGAAACTCTTGGAGAAATTGTCAGTTTCCTTACAAGCCCAGATCTGCAGCAGAAACACAGCTTCCTAAGTGAGGTAAGCCTCCTGGAAGGACAGATACTTTCACCACGAGTCTGCTGCTTGCAGATGCTCTGATGGTGAATTGCTTGCATGCCTTTCCATTTGAGGCCTTCTGCAGAAATATTTAATAAACATTTCTTAAGAAGAGAGGACTTGCAAATTACTACATCTTAGGTTGAGAAAATAAACTGTAGGTTCAGTCAGGAAAGCCTTTCTTAATGCACTGAAATGTAATTCATTGTCTTTTGTATATCTGTCTAATCCATATGAAAACACTGGGCAGGACAATTCCTTTATCGTTAAAATCGTGTGCTGCATTGCTGGGTGGGGTACAGCTTTATCACTGTAGGATCCTGAAATGCTCCAGTATCAGAATATCGGTCTTACTTTTGATACTACTGCTTGGAGTGCGATTTTACAAGCTAGTTAGTTTCTTCTAACATTAAAGTGCTCCCAGAAGGAAGGCTTTTCTCTTGGATTTTTCTTTTCTTCCTTTCTTCCTCCCTACATTATCTGAGCCCATAATGAGGTACAGTAAAATAAGCCCTGCGAAGGTGGAGGAGGGAGAGTGTCAGCATTATGTCTTCAAACCAGTATATCATACAGGTAAACTAATGCCAAAGCTGGCAAAAGATGAGGAGAGTGAATGGCAAGGGTAAGGGTGGAAACTGGGGCATCATCTTCTCTTGGCAGCTGTTAGACCAAGCAGTAATGGAAGAATGCACCTCTACAGAGCTTACTTTTTTTTTTCCTGATTTGAGGGGATGCAGCCTCTCAGCTGTCCTCTTTTAGAATAAGTAGAGAGCAGCACTTCTAAGAGTTTGGTTTTGGTTCTAATTCTGGGGTGAGGTAGTTGGATTTTGAATTTTGCAATTACATGAATTCTAACCCTTCACTTCCTGCAAACATTTTTCAAGGGGATTTGAGAAGAAAGATTAAGTTCTTTGCTCTGCATCTTTCCCAATAAACTGGGGGATAAAAAGAAGACACTGAGATGCTACTGGCACTGATAAAAGAAAACATAGCTCTGTCATTAGTATCAGTAGCTTGGTATTAGCAAATCCCTGGGAGAAGACACATGTCAATTGAATGCACTTTCTCTGAAGGAAATTATACAAGCCAGGCAAGAGTGTGCAGGACTTAATACAGTTATCAAAGTTTTCTAGATACAAACAGTGTCCCTGGCTCTCGATATAAGGGATCACACTATAAAAACCTTCTGCTGATCTGTGCCTGGCACACGAAAAGCAAATGGATGCTTTTCTGAGAGCCTGCAGTCATCTTTATTTCATTCAGATAGTAGATCCTTAAGTGTTTCTGTATATGCCGTATGTGCATTTTCATTCTTCCATTTTTCTGAAATGCCATTTCAGTGTAACTTAGACATATGGGTGCTTCTCCCCTTGCTTCTCTCCATCTCCGTGCAAACAGGGCTTATGTGACATAGGGTAGACACATTCAAACACCCTATGGAATTTGATAGCCTAGTCACTGCTCAGTCACACCTGCTAGTGTGCTAAGACTGGTTCCCTAACCAGGACTTCGAGATACTTGTATTCCCACTTTTGGAAGATCATTAAGGGAAGAAGGAGTAGTCTAGATGTGGATAAAGCATTGTTATGTTAACCAAAAATGTATTTGTACTGATACAATACAGAGCAAGTTTTCAAGAAAAATTGACTTTTGACATTGCTGTTTATTTGTTGCTTTGCTTGTTTTGACAGGCACAGTGGGAGGACTGTTTCAGCAAGGCTTCATTGAATCTTGTTGCCATGAAGAAGTCGTTCTTCGGCTCGGTTCTTTTCCTGTGCCGTCGGCAAGCCCCTGTCAAAACACCTGTTTTTCTGCCAGTAGATGAGACGAACTATAAGTGGGTTGAATCCTTAAAGGTGAGAATTCCTGTGTTCTAGGTATCTGAATTTCCAAATCATTGTGCTTTCTAAATGAGATATTTAGAAGCGTTAAAAGAAGAATGTGTGTGTGTGTTCAGTTACTTTTAATAAAATAGAAGTTACTAATCTCTGCCAAGGATATGAGGGCTATTTGCTTCGTGGTTCCTAGTAAAACAGTTTGGGATTTGTCCTGTAGGAGGTCTTGGCTGACCCATCAGAGAAGCCTGTGTGGTTGACAGCCACCAGTTGTGCGAACTCTGGAATTTTGGGAATGGTGAATTGCCTTCGCCTTGAAGCAGAAGGCCACCGAATCAGGTATGTAAGCATGCTCTTGAGTCACGTTTGGGAGATGAGATATTTGTGTTAGCTTCTTCTCAGGCCTATAGCAAAACAAACAAAGTGACAACTCTTCTCTTCAGGTGTGTGTTCATTTCCAACTTGAACCCTTCATCTGCTGTTCCACCCACAAGTCTTTCTTCCCTGGAGATGCAGAAGATTGTTCAGAAGGACCTGGTGATGAATGTGTATCGTGATGGAAAGTGGGGCTCCTTCAGGCATCTCCCATTGCAGCAAGGTACAGCCTTTGAGAGCTGAGGATCACTTGCAAGGCTTTGAATCTGAATGAACTTTGAATAGAAAAGGAGTAGCTATTGTTCTTACAGTTACCTTTTATTATTATTTTTAGTAAACAGTTTCGAATTGTGCTCCAGTTCAAGGTGAACAGTAGCACACTGTGGTGCCAGGAGGAAGGATAGGCTATGTAGGGCATCCGTAGTACTGCAAAGCAAGAAAGGGCTCTCTGGATAGCAAATGGAGGAGGAGGTAGAAATTGCACAAGGAATGTACTTGTTTTAGAAAGTACATACCTTTGTTAATGTGTGTAAATTCTTACTGTTCCTTCTTCTGCAGCACAACCTCAGGAACTGACAGAATATGCCTATGTAAATGTGCTAACTCGGGGAGATCTCTCATCTCTTCGCTGGATTGTCTCCCCACTTCGACACTTCCACACAACTAATCCCAATGTTTTACTCTGCAAAGTCTATTATGCATCTCTCAACTTCCGGGACATTATGCTGGCCACAGGGAAGCTTTCTCCAGATGCCATCCCTGGTGAGTTAAAGTTACAGTAGAAGGAAATGTACTTCTGTATTGTTGTTCTAGAATTAATCTCTCGATTGTTAGTTATGCACTGGCTAGGCTGTACGCCAGTATGGCAGAAAGCATGCTTTGGAGAAGGAAGTGCAGCTGCTGCAGGGCTGTACACCAAAAGTTCCCAAGTTCTATTTCCAGTTGTGGTTCCATTTTTTTTAATATGGCACAATTAACAAACCATGCTCTGAGAAATGTTACTTGTCGCATTGCATAGATACCAAATGTGAGGTAAAACAAGTTGAAGGAGGTTCCAAAGATGAGCATGGTAAATACCAAGGTGAGAATGTTGAAGTTTCATGCTGCCATGCTGTTGGACATGCTTGGATTGCAGGAAAGAAAAATGCACAATGAAGTACTTACCCGTTTACAAAATGGAGATGGTATTATCTTGCATCATAGCAAGTTAAGAATTAATGTAATGTCTATGAAATGGTTTTTAAATATGTATTTAAAAGAGAAAGGGTGGAACATGTAAAACTGTAGTGATTTGAGTAAGGCTGGGTCTCCTTTCATGACTGAACCACCTGGCGTAATGGAAGGTGACCCTGCCCATGGCAGAAGGTTGGAAGTAGATGATCTTTAAGGTCCCTTCCAACACAAACCATTCTATGATTCTATGACTGGCTAAGTGTCTGCCTAAAGTGTGACTTAACAAAAATTCACATTTCACAGTATATTTTTGCAGTGATCATCCTTTCTAGTTTATGTATCATTCTTTTTCTAAGGGACAGAATTGCCTCTGAAACAAGACATTTTCATGAAATTTCTCAGAGGAAAACTGGAAACTTAAGTGATATCATCAAGGATAAATACTTCAGATTTAATGAGACCAAGTCCTTTTCCGCTGCACTTGGAGTGACACATTAGCTATGGCAACTTATGAACTGTGTACAGAATAGACAAATCCCAGCACTCTTCCTGTCTCTGGGATTTAGACTTTTGGGGACTGCTGCTGTAGTAAAGAAATTTTAGAAGAGAATTTTTTATTTTTTTTTTTGGTAAAAGGTGTTAATGTTCTTTCAGGTAACTGGGCTTTGCAGCAATGCATGCTGGGCATGGAGTTCTCAGGACGGGACCTGGCTGGAAGAAGAGTGATGGGATTGCTGCCAGCAAAGGGGCTGGCCACAGTGGTAGACTGTGAAAAGAAGTTTCTGTGGGAGGTGCCTGAAAACTGGTAGGTCAACTTCTGTTTTCTGGTTAAGATTTGCCTTCCTGCCTGAGGCTGATGACAGCTCTGATCAAACCTGAGTGCTGCACAATGGGTAGATTCCCCTCTGGGAAATATTAATAGGGCTATAGTGTCCCAAGCAACTGTAGGATTTTGGATTAGATTCACTACAGGATTTCAGCACTAGTTTTTGTACAGTGGCTTGCACAAGATTCTCATCTTTTTTTGAGCTCTTAGCTTCACATGTTTCAGTATATACTGGGATATCAGTGTTGCTTATGTTACTGGTTAGTTACTGAAATATTTTTGCAGAATGATGAAACTTGGCTGTGCTTGGCTTTGGTAGTCTGCTGTATGATTGACAACCAATTATACTTTCTTATCTATCTCAGCAACGGAACCTTTCCATGGCAGAAAGGCAAATTTCATCAGGACAATCTAGTAGTCTTTTCCAAGGCTAAAGATTCCTCTTCCACTTTGCTCCTTAGGACTCTAGAAGAAGCAGCTACAGTGCCTGTGGTTTATGCCACTGCTTATTATGCTTTGGTGGTTCGAGGTGGTATGAAGAAGGGTGAGAGTGTCCTTATTCACTCTGGCTCAGGAGGTGTGGGCCAAGCAGCCATTGCCATTGCCCTGAGCATGGGCTGCCGTGTCTTTGCTACTGTAGGTGAGTACTGAGGGCCCCAAAGTCATGGGGAGAAATAGATTATATCTAATAAAGAGAGGAAGCATGTCTGTGTACACATACTGAAGTGTATATATACCTATTTAGGTGTATATTTATTCCCCCCCAGTATGATCTACTGTAGCTTTGATCTAGTTTCCAGGCTGAGAACAGATTACATGGTAAATACAGCTACTGACTCTGTGCTTGGAGATTCCACAGCACAATCAAATTTATTTGTCTCTGTACACTATATAATCAAAAGTATGGAAGAAGATCATGGCTTCCTCATTTTAAATTTAGTAATATGAATCCAATGTCTGTCCACTGAAAGGCTCTGATGTGTTTCTGGTCCTTGTTCTATCTCATAAATGAGCAGTAGCAACCAGACAGCCTTTTTCCTAAAGTTTGACATCTTGAGAGACTGAAAGCTTGGAGAAGGCTTCTCAGACTTACAGTCCTTGGGGGAAAGATGTGCAGTGGACAATGGGCTCTTTCATCATAAAAATGAAATTAGTGACATCTTTCAACCTGTCTTCTACTTCCAGGTTCCACTGAGAAACGTAAGTATCTCCAAGCAAGATTCCCACAGCTAGATGCTAATAGCTTTGCCAGCTCCAGAGATACTACCTTTGAGCAACATATACTTCGAGTTACCAACGGAAAAGGTAAATTGCAAGAAATACTTTTCCTTTTTTTGTCAGCTAAGCCGCATTATGCAGTTGTGCATTTTAAAGACAATATGAGTCACTAGAAGACAGGGTTAGGCTCTCATCAGAGTTGAGTTTAAGTAGGTGCTTCTCCTTTCGTTGCAGGTGTCAACCTCGTGTTAAATTCCTTGGCAGAAGAGAAGCTCCAAGCCAGTTTGCGTTGTCTTGCTCGACATGGGCGCTTCTTGGAAATAGGCAAATTTGATCTATCTAACAACAGTCATCTGGGTAAGATGGGGCATCAGGAAACACCTCTCATTAGGTTTTAGCTGCTGCCCAGCACCCCCAGGTCCTTTTCTGCAGGACAGCTCTCCAGCCTCCCCAAAATTTATACTTGTGTCTGGTATCACTTGGTCTCAGGTGCACAATTGGCATTTGTTAGATTGTGTATTACTGATGATTGCCCAGTGTTCCAGTCTATCCAGACCCCTTGGAAGGCCTCTTGTCCCTCAAGGCAGTCAACAGCATCTACCAGTTGTGAAGGCACAGGGCAAGATAATCCTGATTTCTCTTGGATGGGAAAAATGTTTCAAATGTTATAAGGTGATGTGTTAGTGAAAAATTACAGCAATGTTCTCCTGTTGTAGAGCAATTGCATATAGAGTCGAAAGCCTGCTTCCTTATTCTAGTTAAATTTCAAAAGATCCTATCATATTGGAAAGCCTTGCTATGAGGAAGAGTCTCCTATGGAGATAGACGTGATGTACGTAGGATTTTAGCTCCCCTGTGATTCTAACTCAGCTGTTGCTAGACCAAAAAAATGTCCTTTTTAATATCAGACTGACTATGATGTAGCTTGTTCTCTCAACACAATTTTTTGGAGTGGATTTTCTGTGAAACTGGTCTGTTTGTAAGAGAACAATGTAATGTTATGTTTTGGAGAGTATATGCAAGAATGAATTTGGAAAACGCAGAGTTCAAGCACCTGATTACTTTACTCCTGTGACTTGTCCATAAATGTTTCTGAAGCAGAAAATGGATAGGCTCCATTTTGAAATGTCAGCAGCATCAAGTCATAACCAAGTTGCTTTTTCTAGGAATGTCTCTCTTCCTCAAGAATGTGGCATTTCATGGAATCCTACTAGATTCAATATTCGATGAGGGAAACCAAGAGTGGGAAGTAGTATCAGAGTTGTTGAAGAAAGGCATAAGAGATGGTGTAGTAAAGCCCCTGAAGAGTACAGTCTTCAACAAAGAAGAGGTAGAAGCTGCCTTCAGATTCATGGCACAAGGAAAACATATTGGCAAAGTTATGATCAAGGTAATGAGAATTATTTTGATTCTCTGATGCATCTGGCCATCCTCTGGTGACTGTTGGATATTTTGATCCATTTTGAGTTGAAGTTCTATGAGTAGGGCAGCACAGAGTCAGTTTTTACTGCTGACACTGTCACAATTGTCACTGTCAAGTCTGGCACTGATTTTACAAGATTCGTTCCCATTGACTGGAGGAGCATAGCATGGAAAGATAAGAGATGTATTATGTAGCTAATCATCTGATTGTAACTACCTCTTTTTTGTGTGTGTGTGTGTGTATTGTTTCTGGTTTGTTTTGTTTGTTTGTTTGTTGTTTTTTTTTTCTTGTTTTTTTTTGTGTTGGTTGGTTTTGGTGTTTTTCTGGGAGAAAGGTCCAAGAAGAGGAAAAGGAATATCCTTTAAGAAAGTCTGAACCAGTTAAAATCTCTGCAATCTCCCGAACCTCCTGTCCACCTACCAAGTCTTACATCATCACAGGGGGCCTAGGAGGATTTGGGCTGGAGTTGGCACAGTGGCTAGTTGAGAGAGGAGCACAGAAAATTGTACTGACGTCTCGTTCTGGCATACGAACTGGTAAGCAAATGTTTTAAGGGAACAGGGAACATGACTGCCTTTCAACAGATCTCAGTTTGTAGTTTCTCTCCATTTTTGGGTATCCTATTGGTGACTAATAATGTCTTGATCTCTTTTCTGTCCTTTCCTGTATTATCTCACTTCAAGCTGTTGTCTCCTTTATTGTAAAAGAGGAACTGTCTTTTAGCTTGACTTTTTTTCAACTACTACTTTCCCCCTTTTATGCTTCCTAATTCTATCAACCCATTTTCTCTCTTACACAGATTTTTCTGTAGCTTTTCTTTTACCTTTATGCCGCCTGCAAAGTCTGGCTACCTCACTGACTTGTCCACTGGCTGTAGTGTGTTAGATCACATGCTACAAGGAAGGGCCTAAGCATTCCTTGTTAAAGATACTTTGTCCCTCCAGGTACATGTGTGGATGCTCACTCTTGCTCCTTAGATAGCTTATCTGTAAAGATGGACCTTGCTATCTGATAGCATTCATAAACATTTTTACTCAGATTTAAGGCATTAGTTTGATTACAGTGGCAGCATTGACATTTATCAGTAGTAGTCTTCATTATTTCCTCATACAAATTCAGTCATAACACAACTTCTGTCTCTACATCATTTGGCAAGTTCACAATCACACCACTTATGTCTACAAATACATAGATCAAATATTACTTCTCAAGTTCTGGCTGTGCTACTATAATCTGTTGCTTTGCTCTAATCTAGCCAATTTTCCCAATCTCAGTACCCAAATTTTTGTTCAGTTCTCTTCACAGTTGTAGTTTTCCTTCCTTCCCCTCACCACCACCCCAACCCTTAGGTTGTCTCAATGATGTTCTCCACTTTACGTGTTTAAAATTTCTGAAATTCAAATGATTTCTAGCTACTGTTCAGATTTTGTCCAATTTTTATCTTGTAGTTGAGTCGGGAATTATTTCACTATTCAGTCCCCATCTAGTCAGAAAAGTGTAAAGGAGCAGCTTAACCAAAGCCTTATGGTTGGGATTCTTCATCCCCAGGCACTGTCCACCTTTATTTTTTCTAGGCTACCAGGCTAAACGTGTTAAAGAGTGGAAGGCACTGGGAATCAAAGTGCTGGTATCTACCAGTGATATTGGAACACTGGAAGGAACACAGCTATTGATAGAAGAAGCTTTGCAACTTGGACCAGTTGGAGGCATCTTTAACTTGGCTGTGGTAAGTAACAAAAATGCTCAGGACTTGTAAGAGGCAACATCCATTCACATGACTTTTTTAGTAAAGGCAGTCAGGCTTCATACAATTTAAGTTCTCTGTGTTTCAAAGGACAGTATGCTTTGGTCTTACCTGGTGACTAAAGGCTTATGGGTCTGTTCTCTTGACCTGAGAAGCAGCAGTATTTGGCCAGTGAGTTCAGTTCTGTGGTAAAACAAATGTTGCCCTAGCCTGTGGTCAAGAACAATCCCATGTAGAACTTGCCAGAACTTCTGCAGTGTCAATACAGAAAAAATACTGAAAAATGCAGACTTGGCAAAAGCCATGTTGTTATATTTTGGGATATTCAGGATATGTCTGTATTGCGAAGTTACAAAAACATTGTGTAGCAATATCCTGTCATATCTCAAGCCATGTGGCATATTTAAACAGAGAAACTGGAGATACTGAAACTACACTTTCTTTTTTAATCCCTCTCCCCACCCCCCATAGGTCCTTAGAGATGGCATGATTGAAAATCAGACCCCAGAATTATTCTCGGAGGTCAACAAGCCAAAGTATTCAGGCACCCTTCATTTGGATTGGTAAGTGTCTGTAGAAGGGACAAATAAGAGCTGCTTTTAAAGTCACAGAACTGATCAAACTTTGTCGTTTTAGTCTTGCACTCGCCTTCATTAGTAATACAATTGGCAGATTTTTCTGATGGGGTTTCTCTCTCCTGCTCTGCTCCAAGGGTGACTCGTAAGAAGTGTCCAGACCTGGACTATTTTGTTGTGTTCTCTTCTGTAAGCTGTGGAAGAGGAAATGCTGGGCAAAGTAATTACGGCTTTGCCAATTCTACCATGGAGCGTATCTGTGAGCAGCGACATCATGATGGACTCCCAGGTAAGATGACTTTATTCATCTTATAAACTACCTTGCCAAACATCTAGGTGAGGACCAGCTCACCAGAAACCTGTGCACTTATCTGGAGTGACAAAGTATGGTGAAGGCTGTTTTCTGCTCCTAGATGTTACCCTGAGTCATTCATGTGTGAATAACAGTACAAAGGAAATGCAGGCCTTAGCCTAGCTCGTTATTAAATCCCTTTTTTATTAACTCCTGTTGCTGCCATGTGCTTTAGTTAGCTGCTTAGTGTGTTCTTCTGATTTCTTCTCCAGGCCTGGCAATCCAGTGGGGAGCCATTGGTGATGTGGGTATCTTGATGAAGACAATGGGAAACAAAGACGTTGTGGTGGGGGGAACAATTCCCCAGCAAATGAGTTCATGCCTGGAGGTGCTCGATATCTTCCTGAATCAATCTCATCCTGTCACATCCAGTTTTGTCCTAGCAGAGAAGGTCTCAGTGAAAGCTGAAGGAGGTAGTCAGCGGGACCTTGTAGAAGCTGTTGCTCACATCCTAGGTAAGTACTGTCACTCAAGCACTACTGGATGGTGCCTATTCTCATTACTTTTGGAAAGCATTGGTGCTGCTGTAGGTGCTCTGTTCAGCATCTCTTCCTGATCTTCTGTGATGTGGACATGTTGCTGTTGTGAAACTGTTGGCTTATTTTTTTTCCCTTTACACTGCTCCTTCTCTCAAATAATGACTGTTCTTTGTATGGGTTTTTCTCTGTTACTGTGTTTACATAGATGTGCATCCAGTATCTTAGGTTTTATTTAGAGTGAACTGCTACCTTTCTCCAAATGGAGAATCAACAGGAACAACCCTCGAGCAAAATTCTGGGACAGCACATAAGACAGCAAATATGTAACTAACTTTCTGAGTACTCTTCCAGCTTTCAAACATTCCCCTTGGTATGTCCCCATGCCACAAAAAGTAGTTTTTCTCTACTTGTTGCTTAACTGATAGTGTATTCACTTACCAGCTCTGTCATCCCATGTGAACATCTAGTAACCATAGCTTAACTATGCATTACAAGTGCCATGTCCTTCTGTCTGTCTTGAATCTGCTTTCTTTTACCATTATGTCTCTTACTTTTGTGTTGGTAGTGAATAATTGCTGTCACCTCTATCTACTATGTCCCACCTCAGTTGTCTCTTTTGCAGACAGAACTGTCTCTTGGTCCTTTGTTTTCTACCAAAAAAGGTACTGATAAATGAAAGACAGTCTCCTGAGTGCTACTTAAGGACTTGTGTGCAACTCAGTGACAACAAATCTGATCTCTCAGAGCAGATGTGGCTTTTAGAAGCGATAGGAGAGGGTCTGGGAAAACACACCAGCTACAGGGTTAGTTTGGAAGAAGAGAGTATGAAAGCAACGAAGGGAGGAGCTAGTAATGAAGCCTAATAGGGGGAAGGGTGGCAACATGGGGCAGCACAAGGTGGAGGGGACAAAGAGCTGTAGATGCAGGTGTTATTATGAGAAGCCTTTGACAGGTAAGGAAAGGGTAAGAGATTGAACAGTGTGAAAATTGAAGGGGAAAAGGCAAATAAAGCCTGAATGTATCACCTCCTCCTCCAGTGTCATAGACATCAAGTGTTGCAGTCAACCATCTCTGACACTGATAACTTTCATCTCGTTGTAGCTGAGGATTAGTTTCTTTAGGTCTAGGACTACAGTTTCAGTTAGAGCCTCCAGTGTGTGGAATCTGTCTAGCTGACTGTTCTGTACTTGGTCTAGAGCTGATGTGAAAATATTCACAGCCATTTAGTTGAGACTGATGTATCCTCTGTCATAAATCTGTGCACATTTAATATGTACACTAAATACAAGATCCCATATGACAAGGTGGGGGTTGTAGAAGAGGTGACTTATGAAAGTATTCGATGATCCTGGAAGGTAAACTGCAGCTCAACAGCTGCAGTTTATTGAGATTTTAAGAGATAGGAGAAAGTGGAGAAGGCTGCTAAAGAGGCCTAGAGCTGAAAAGAAGTTGGCCTTTTGCTAGTATGCCCTTTTGTTCTCAGGGGTCCGTGATGTGAGTAGTCTGAACGCTGAGAGTTCCTTGGCTGACTTGGGCTTGGATTCCTTGATGGGTGTGGAGGTGCGCCAGACGCTGGAGAGAGACTATGACATCGTTATGACCATGAGAGAAATCCGACTCCTTACCATCAGCAAACTGCGTGAACTTGCTTCCAAGTCCAGGACAGCAGAGGGTAGAGTATCTGGATTAGGGTTGCTGCCAGTCAACCTGAGACCAAATAATTAAGCTTCCAATCTGTTGCTTTCATCTTTAGTGACATAAACTTCTATCAGATCATGAAATAAAGTAATAGTTGAACAGCTTTTAAGTGACAGACATGTCACAGAAGTGTATTGCCCACCAGGACAGGCCCATCATTTCTGGGAGGAGGGTGTACGAGCAAAGCAAGGGTGAAAGCTGCTGTCTTGCTTGGCTAGCAGCTGCATGCATGAGTACTCGTATGCAGCTATGTGTGGGATGCAATTTCAGACCTTTTACTTGCCTGGGGAATTGTAATGTCACACGTACAGGAAGCTAAAGCATATGAAGTTGCTGCAGAGCAACTGACAGTAGGAAGATCCCTGTATCTATCTATGACCTGATGGTGTAATGAGGCAACAGGCTAATCTAGGGCAGCCCCAGTCCTGAGTCCTTTAGGACTATGGCTACATGACCAAGACTGACCCTGAAGCTAAATTTGGTTTGTCTGGTGTGCTTTCCTTCAAAGAGCTGAAGTCATCCCCACTGATGAAGACAGGCCCAGGTGAACCTCCAAAACTAGATTTGAACAACTTACTGGTGAATCCAGAAGGACCAACAATCACTCGTCTCAATGATGTTCAGAGTATGGAGCGCCCTCTTTTCCTTGTTCACCCCATTGAAGGATCCATTGCAGTTTTCAACACTCTGGCCTCCAGACTTCACATGCCCTGCTATGGTCTCCAGTGCACAAAAGGTATCTCAGTTCTTCAGCATCTTGAATTTTCAAACATAACATTTTGAACTGTAGTTGCTTTTAGAGAGGGCTTTGTCTCTAGACTATTAAACGTGAAGGAACACATATCAGGCCTATTAGTCTGAAGAGGGTCATGTCAAACATCCCCAGTATCAAGAGGAATAATAGATTAAATTGAAGAGTTTATGTATGCAAAAGTCAAAGCATCCTGTTCAACCTGTCCTTGGAAAGCAGGAATATTACTATTACTTGTCCTAAATGCAAATTGTTGACTGTAATTTAATAATTTACCTGCAAAATAACCTGGATGTTTCCAACCTGGATCGTTTCTGAGTGCATGAAAACATAATTTGTCTCTGGCAGTGTCTTTTCACCAGTCTTTCTAACTCACTTCCATGTTCTAGCCGCTCCTTTGGACAGCATCCAAAGCCTGGCAGCCTATTACATTGATTGCATGAAGCAGATACAGCCTGAAGGACCTTACCGCATTGCTGGATACTCTTTTGGTGCCTGTGTAGCCTTTGAAATGTGTTCCCAGCTGCAAGCACAACAAAATGCTTCCCATGCACTCAACAGTTTATTCCTTTTTGATGGGTCTCATTCCTTTGTGGCAGCATATACCCAGGTAAGGGGCACAAAGAGAATCTTCTTTCTGGGGGCCATCCTCTCTCATCAGGGTTCATTTTTCTCGAAGCTAACTATTCTAGATATGATCAATCTGATGAAAAGCTGACAGACTTCTATTCATACGGATTTTGGAAGACAGCTGTAGACAATGGATGCTTAGAGATGGCTGAAGGGTAGAAGTATATGAGAGGTGGTCTTCATTAAATCGCAAGAGTTCAGGCACAAATGTTGCTCTTGCTATGATAAATCATAATGTTAGTATGTCTTCTGGAAGATCCTGGTGCCTGCAAGTCAAGATCCTCTTGTAGTGGTACGAGGAAACCTTGCTTAAGGCTTCCATTTCATTTTCATTGTACTGTAGAAAATACTAGGATCTTGGCCATTGCCACCTGCGGATTTGCTTTCTGATCTGTCCTGAAGGGATGTCCCCCCTTCCTTTTTTTCCCAGTTCACACCTTTAGTTCTATAATTGTTTTTATCTGACTTTTAACATCAGGCTAATCCCTCTCACGTTCACATTGTATTCATCTCTCCTCCAGAGCTACAGAGCCAAACTGACCCAAGGAAATGAGGCTGCACTGGAGACTGAAGCATTGTGTGCCTTTGTTCAGCAATTTACAGGCACTGAATACAATAAGGTACTTTTTCTTGTCTTCAAGATCCATATGTCTTGATGTTGCACAAAAAGATGTATTTTTTTTGTTTAATGGAGATGGATTCTTAGCTATTGAGACTAATGTGAAAAAAATGTTAATATTTCCAGCTGCTGGAGGTTCTTCTGCCCCTCAAAGATCTGGAGGCTCGTGTGAATGCTGCTGTAGACCTAATAACTGAGATTCATACAAACATCAATCGTGAAGCACTCAGCTTTGCTGCTACTTCATTTTACCATAAGCTGAAGGCTGCTGACAAGTATATACCAGACTCCAAGTATCATGGGAACGTGACTCTGATGCGGGCAAAGTCTCACAATGAATATGAGGAAGGTCTGGGTAGAGACTATAAACTCTCAGAGGTCAGTCTCAGGCCCACTGGTGACTGTTGAGTTTCTTCTGATATGTGGGGAAGCCAAAGGAAAGCATGGGAAATCATCCTTACTGAGAAAAAAAGGACAAAACCAGCCTTAAAGAAATTATCATTCTGCAGCTGTTGTGCTCTAACAAGAATTAGTAATCTCCAAAAGCAAATAAATTGATTGGTTCCGGGCATTATCTGTGGGTAGTGAGGGCCAGAATGTCACCCCAGGACACCTGTATATAGGATGAGTTTTCTATAGCTGATTCTTGCAGCTCTGTAGAATGACTTTGGGTAAAAACGATGTTAAAGGAGAGAAACTTTCAGCCTCTTTTCACTGTGGACCCAAAGTTAGTTCACTGAATGAGGGCAGCCTTCTGAAGAGCAAGTGTCAGTCTTACAACAATAAAGGCAGCTTTTTCTCTTTTTTTCACTTAGAAGCTAGTAGTTAGAAGTGGGTTTCTTCTGGGCTAAAAAAGGTTGGGGTCTGGCTCATAGTCCAGATAAGGTCACTGTTCTTTAGCCCCTGCTCACATACGAGGCTGAAGTTGGTGCAAATACCAGGGAAAAGGAAGTGATTTTCAGAATTCTCTTCCTGCTTCTGGCATCTCCTATCCTTTAAGATGTCCAATTTAGTCATTATTAATTCCATGGTAACTTTTATGTTATTGGAGTTACCTTATGACTTAAAGGAAGATTTCTGATAGTGGGAGAAAGGTGATGAGGAAGGGGGGGTGTTTATTTGGTTTACTTAAGGGCTTGGAAGTAGCTACTTTATCATTCAATCTTTGATATTGTAGGTAAATTTATTCTTTTGGTACTGGGTTGGTTAACTTCCTACCCAGCTTATTTTGAGTGGATGACCTGTCAGACCGTCAAACCATTGTGCTTTAAAACATTGGTTCCAAACAGTGTCCCACAGCTGATCTGTGAAAATGTGTCAGAGAAAACTGGTGCCGTTTTTAACTGAGTTTGATAGAGACAGTGGTCTAAATTATGAGTAACTTAGAAGACTAACAAACTCAAAGTGGCTAGGTGACCAGCTGGTTTTACATTGTGAATGTAAAGCTCTTCTTTCTTGTACTTACACAGGTATGCGATGGGAAAGTGTCTGTCCACGTTATTGAAGGGGATCACCGCACCTTGCTGGAGGGAGATGGTGTTGAATCAATTATTGGGATCATTCACAGCTCACTGGCAGAGCCACGTGTCAGTGTCAGAGAGGGTTAACTTATACTTCGTCACTGTCAACGATGAAGAAAATGCCAACAACATTCCTAGTTATGACAGGCCCCAAGGAACTCTTCCTGTTCAACATCTCATCTGCTCTGCTGCCAGAACTGGGAAGTCCAGCTGGACTCAACTGGTCTTTTTCTGTCTCTTTCTTGCTTATCTTTTCCTTTTTCAACATTTATGGGTTCTATCTCCTTCCTTTCCTATGGCTGTTTTCCCCCCTAGTCTTCCCTGTCCGTGTTAACTGTAGTGCTGTGACTCTGTCACCGTGCACTTCAGTGAGGGTTCCCCACAGATGGTTGCTTCCTACACCCTTGGCAGTATAAAAAAACAAATTTAGGAGTAGATTTCTTGTGCTTTATATTGTTTTTGTCTTAACAGTATTCCAAAGGGTATGTGATAGCACTTGTTGACCAAGCCTAGTGAACAGGGAGAGGAGAGGAGCTGCAGCTGATTTTGGAGATACTTTTTATCTGTGAAGAATCTGTCTGCAGTTTAGGTCAGAAGGAGAATTCCATTGAGGGTTTTGTAACTATATTTTTTAATTTGCTATATTCTAAGTATTTATTGTGTCAAACCAGAGACTTCTTACTTGGTTTTAATTTATCGTGGGTTATAGGAGCAAAGAAACATCCCTTTTTGGAGGGGAAGGTCTATCCTACAAGGGAAAGTTGTCCATCTTTGAAATAATCTAGTTTCTTGTTTGTTTTGTTGTTTGTTTTTTGGTTGTTTTTTTCCTCCCACTGCCCTGCCCTTTTCAGAAAGGAAAAGGTAGAAGGAAGGATTCTTGCCATTGTGTACTCTTCAGAGGAGAGAGGGGCCTGGGGGAATAGGGTGGATGGTTTGACAGATGCTGCTGTATTGAACAGCCATAACTTGGGCATGACAAAAACAGACAAAGCTGTCCCTAGGCAGGTACTTTGTTTATATTTTTGCAAGGTTCTATGGCCCACTCTATCAGAACCTTAGTAAAGCATTAAGATTATTGCTTTACCTTATTCCCTCTCACCTCCAGTCTTGCCACCCAATGAAAAAAATGGAATGGGAAGGGCAGGGAATAGAATTCCTTAACAGTAATTGAACAAATCCTCCCACCCCTGCTCTCCCATAATCAAAGCTCAGGCAAACATACAAGTATCTACCCAAAGCCCCTGTATATTTTATTTAGCTCAGGGCTTGCTTAAGCCTTGTGTATTCATTTTCCTTTCAGAAATGAGACTGGAAGTCCCACATAAGTTAGCTAAGTAATCAGTTTGATGGTCTGATTTTTAAAATACAGTAGTACCTTTTTAAAGGAAATTTGCATAAAATTCAATTGAAAAATCTCTTGCCTTTGCTATGCTGGATCTGTTCTTTCTGAAATCAGTAAATCCTTGTTACACTTATGATACAGAGGAGACCTGGGTAGCAACAAAGCATCAACTAGGAGGAGCTATTGTGCTTCTCGGATGTGCTGTAAAACCCTGGTTCTCTCCATCCCCCAGTGAAGTATTCTGGTAGTACAGGAGCATTCCAGTGACAGGAACAGATGGCTCTTCACTGCAGGTTCTGACCTAGTGTCTTCTGCTTATACCACCCTCTGTTGATAGTGGCTGGGTTAACTGATTTTAGTTTTATAAAGTATTTCTTTTGTGAAATCTGAAATAAAACAACATAATGTCATCTTAAACCATTCTGAAATGTCTTGTTCTTTTTTTCTTTTTTTTTTTCCTTTTAATTAATACTTTTTGGTCTGAAGAGTATCTTTTTGGCTTTTCTAGTATTAAATAGAATTCATCACCAGTTGGCTTTCGAATTATTTCTACCATCATTTCTTAATCCCATGTTTCACCTGTAATCTCCCACTTCTTGGTATAATGCAAAAACTGCTGCTGACATATCTGATTTGTACTCTGTAGAAATAATACTGATGAAAATAATAATAATGAAGTCTTAGAATTCTGAAGCATGGCTTCTTCTGTTGCCATGATTTTGATACCTTAGATACAACCAATTTACAACCATAATATTGAAGTGGAAACTTTTAGATGGGCTTTTATTTGCAGTATTGGACACGTCAGTAATACTCCTGCCTCAGTTTTCTCATCTGTAAAATGGGACAATAGCGTCTACCTCAGGGTCTCTCTGAGGATTAGATGGGCAATGGGTATAAGTGCTCTGAAGTTTTAGGTATGCTGTCTAAGAGTTAGACAGTAACAGAAGGAGGAAAGTGTGTGATGTGTGAGGGGCAGTGGATACTGATACTGGAGTGGCTGTGTGAGCTGTGCATACACCGTGTGACTTCATTACAGCTACTGCATACATCCCTGCACCTACTGGCATTGGGTACTACATAAGACAAAATAAATGAGGACTAGTTGGTTTGGTTTAACTACTGGCAGTTGTAGTGAGCCTGAAAAAAAGGTGGAAGAACCCTACTTGTGTTGGTTATATTTTAAACTGGAAGGAATAAGGATTAAACATAAAGCAAACAGGTACAATAGTGCTGTGCTAAAGTGTTTAACACTTGAATGGGCTGTGTGGAAGGAGCAAGGATTAATGCTGTCCCATCTGTTGAAGCAGGAGCTTGAGGAGTTCCCTGTGTTAAAAAATATGTATGGTTTCATCTAAGCAGAGCTTGAAGATACTGTTTCAGTCATAGAAGTTGCTGAAGATTATTTATAGCTTGTATACTGCTCATGTTCTTGTGGCTGTTATTTGAAAAGCAGAAGGTTGTTTTGTTTAGGGCATTTTGCCCCATAATTTTCCGATTATGAGCTGCTGCCATGTAACCCATTATACAACTGGCTGCTGAACACAGTGTGCCAAAAATAAAAACCTTATTAGTGCTGGTATTGCTTGTTGTTTCTCAGTAGCTCATCAGATTAGACAGATGTAGAATAATATCAGAAGGCAAAATACAATATTGCAATTTCTTGTTTTGAGATGACCAGGATAGAAGTGAAGTCCCTCACACCTACCAGTCTCTGTGAAACGAAGTGGGGATTCTTGTCAGCTGATGCATTCCATGCTTTTCAGATAGCTTCTCACAGGCTAAAAACATGCTGATCTTAACCTCAAGACCGAAGAACAGTTCTCTGACCAGGGAACTGTTTAGAGTCAAAAATACATTATCATTTTGAAATGATGGACCATATACCTTAAATCTGCAATAGAAAGAGTTCAAGAATGTATGGCATGCATTGGTATTAGAGCTATTATTTTCCTTTTCTAGTCTACCACCTTCCTGAAGGCATAGAAATACGCCTCTCTGGCTGAAGGTACCAGTAAAAACAATGCAAGAAGGGGCACAGTTTAACAGAACTAGTTACTTAAAAGAGCAAAACACAGAAGCACTACCAGAAAGTGAAGTGCTGAGATGGAGGTCAAGTAAAACCCAAAAGATTTAAGGTAGAATAGGAAGCAGGTGCTTGTTTCTTTTGCACTTAAACAAGTTACCAGACATTATGCCTGCAAATTAGGGTCAAAAGAGAGGAAAAAAATACCCCTGGAGCAGCTGCATCACAGGAAAGGGGAGTGCAGATAGCAGGGGTGCAGAGGCTGTATATTTAAAATAGCATCCTCATTCTTTAGGCTGCAGAGAGGTATGAAAGATGGTGAAAAATAATTAGAAGCTTGAAACATAATTATTTATTGTAGCAAGTCCATCACAGCCATGAGTGCTAGAAAGCTATAGAGATGGGTGAAAATAAAGGCTTTGACAATGAACTTGAAATGTGAATGCTTGTCAATGGCCAGACTAACAGGCTTACTGAGCAATGGAAGTGTACGTGTAACTCTGCTTAGGCTATAGCGCTTTGTTTTATGATTTTGTTGGAGTTTATCTGTTCTGAAGAAAAGAAGTCCTCAAACTCAAGCCACATTGCCGTTTTGACTGGAGTAGAGATGGAGCATTTTTTATATGCTGGAAGGTATTGGCCGAGAGAGGCAGAAATCCTCCACTGTGCTCATCCTGGTGATGGTCAGTAGCTTTATAAAATGATGCAGAATGAACAGACCTTGTCATGGATGCTGTTATATTTGGTTCAGTCGGGTGGACCATTTTCACCTCTCTGCCTCGACCAAGGACAGCACAGGCCTCTCACTTTGTCCGAGGTCTTGAAATGCTTAGTCACGGCGCTTCGCCTCGGCACCGGCTGCGGCGGAGGCCCAAATGCTGAAAGACGCCCGGCTCGGGGACAAAGGACGGCAGTGGCTGCCGCCCGGGCCGCGCTGTGCGAGGCGCGTATGGGCCGAGTGCCGGCGCCGCGGCACCTGGGGGGAGACCGCCCACGCACGGCGCTCCTTATCCGCCCCTCAGCCGGCCTTCAGCCGCTCCTCAGCCGCCCCTTATCCGCCCCTCAGCCGCCCCGGGCAGCGCAGGGCCCCGAAGCCCTGGGCCCCCTCTCCCGCGCGGCCCCTGCTGGCAGCGCCGCAGTTTCTGGAGGGGACTGCGCGCGGCTGCACCGCTGAGCCGGCCGGAGCGAGATGGCGGTGGCACCGTCCGGCTGCGCCGGTGCCCGGCCCGGGCGCAGCGGTCGCGGCAGCGTGTGGGCGTCAGGCCGCGAGCCCCGGGGCGGCGGCGCGGAGCGGCAGCTGCCGCAACGCTGCACGGGCGTGTAGGCGGGAGATGCCGAAGCTGCGCGGGGAAGCCTTCTGGAGGGAGACGCTGCGGAGCGCCCACTACGTGGTGGCGCCCATGGTGGACCAGAGCGAGCTGGCCTGGAGGCTGCTGAGCCGCCGCCACGGCGCCCAGCTCTGCTACACACCGATGCTGCACGCACAGGTCTTCCTCAGGGACGCCAACTACCGCCGCGAGAACCTCTACGGCGAGGCCTGTCCCGAGGACCGGCCGCTCATCGTGCAGGTGAGCGCGGCCCCCGCCCCGACTCGCCCTATCAGCCCCAGCCCCAGGAGCGACGGCGGTGGCGGCGGCGGCTGCCGGCAGGAGCTTCCCTGGGCTCAGCTTGCGGTGCCATTCTTGGGTAACGTTGAGGACGCAAGTCAGCATTGCCAAACGCACCCGCGCCATCCACGTCGGTTGTGCTAATAAATCCAGGCGTTTTCCAAATGTGCATGAGTTGAAGGTAGTCAGCCTCATCCACATTTTAACGTGGTTATATAGGATGACAGAAATCTCATTTTCTTCATCTAAGTACCGCTGACAGTACTTAGCTCATGAAGATGTGTGTTTTTCTCTTTATTCCATGTTTAGCAGAGGATGGGCTGTGTTAACCACAGGGGCTTGGAGCACTGGACTTCTCAAAGGGTTTTAGTCCCCTGCACTTCATCTTTAGAACCAGATTACAGCTGGTGTTGTAGAGTCAGGGTGTGTCCTGGATCTGGTACCAATCAAGGAGTATCACAGCTTTTTTAATAGTTTTCTGAAACCCTGTGCTAAATGTTTAGCTATAGAAAAAGGATGCAAAGAAGATAGACTTTAAAGCGTGTGTTACTTCTACTTCTGGACTACTGTCTCGTGTTCAGGTACTTCACTCTACCCCAAAGCGGGAAAGTGGCTTGTGGAGCTGGAGGATAATGCAGGGAAAGACGGTTGTCATGAGCAAAGGAATGACTGATTTCCACTCGTTAAATGGATGAGGACCCTTTACCCTGGAAGTGTCTCCCTTCACTGAGGGGAGAGATAAGAGAAGCCTGTGGAAGTATTACTGGCTTGAAGATGATGAATGGGAAACAAGTAAGCGTAGTGGTAAACTGCAGACTTCATTGCTGTGGGATGTACTGGATTCTAAAACATTACATGAGTTTAGAAAGCAAATTAAGGAAAACATTTGAGGGTCTTTAGGTGCAACAAACACACCCTTCTGCTTCCAAAGTCCATAAAGACACTTTTTCAGCTTCTTCTGTTCCTTAGACATTTTGGTATTGGTCTTCGATCTGTCTCAGTACAGCCTTCACAGAGTCATGGTGAAATCATCTGGATTGGAAGGGAGACACAAGTCCACAACCCACAAGTACATTGAGTCCAACTCTTAAGTGAATTGCCTATACAGAGATAAAACTCACAACCTTAGTATTATTAGCACCATGCTCTAACTAAATGAGTTAATCTCAGCATCTTGTACATTTTTCTTCTGGGGGAGATAGTTTCTTTTGACACAGAAAAGTACAAGTGGCAGAAATTCAAATTATCTTAGAAAGCTGTGTCACAGATCCTCGGCTCAATAAGCTGTGTGTTCTGGGTGACACTGCCTGAACAGAATCATTTGCTTTGAGAGTGCTGTGTTTCCCTTCTTCCCACTGGCCTCTACTGGACATAAAGTACAGAACTAACTAATCTTTGGATTGATCTTGTGCAGCAATCCTTACCGATTTGGTCACAGAGTCTCGGAATTAGATTAGGCAGAGGTACATCTGAGCTCAGCCTGCTCTAAAGACTTTGCTTACTGTGCTAACATTCTCATTATATGGCATGGTTGGAGGCTTTCCGTAGTTTCATCTCAGAGAAAGCAAATGATTTTTTTATATTAGTTAGTGTCAGTCGTAATTTTATGTAGTGCCATAGGGTTTAAGTAACAGCTTCTGCTTAGAAGTGTTAAAATTTTGTTTCAAGTTTATGTAAAGACGTGATTACATTGCTTTTTGTGAAAAATGAGTTTTAGAAAATCTGTTTAAAATCATAAACGAGAAGAATAGTCTTATCTCTGTCCTCTTCAACAAAGAAGCTTCAAATTAACCTATTTATTTGCTTTTTGAACTGTGCTTTAAATGTAACGTTAATTACATTCAGTTAAGACTGAGCATTTGACTGTTCCCATGTGTCTGTTTCACATTCCATGGGAATTCATTTTACAGGCAGTTGTGCTTATTGACATCTACAAAGTTTGAGCTGTCTCAAGACCCAGAGACATTATGGGTAACTCTTTTTTTTAAGCCCCATCTTTCTGTACTAAAATGCTATAGCTCTTTGTTCTCCAGAGGATTTTAAGAGCTATTTCCACTTATTCTTGGGTACCATATGTAAAATATTCTTCTGATATTTCTTTGCCTCTTGAATGCTCATCTTTCTCATTTTATCATTTGAAGGCTAAGGATCTTTAGCTGGTAAGTGTCATAGATTTTCTTTGGTGGTTTTTGTTTTCCATAGAATCATAGAATATCCTTAGTTGTAAGATTCACAAAGCCCAGCTCCTGCACAGGACAGCCACCAGAATCCCACCAGTGTTGTCCAAATGCTCCTTGAGCTCTGGCAGGTTTAGGGCCATGACCACTGCCCTTAAGAGCCTTTTTCAGTGCCTGACCACCCTCTGGGGAAGAGCCTTTTCCTGGTATCCAGCCAAAAGCTCTCCTGACACAGCCCCTGCCATTCCCTCAGGTCCTGTCACTGGTCACAGAGAGCAGAGATCAGAGCTGTACTTCTGCTGCCCGTTGTGAGGAAGTTACAAACTTCTATGGGTTCTCCCCTCTGTCTCCTCTTTAGGCTGAACAAGCCAAGTGACCTCAGCCACTCCTCTCATTTTCCCTCCAGACCTTTCACCATGTTTGTAAGCTCCTTTGGACACTCTCTAATAGCTTTGGATCTTTCTTATATTGTGATGTCCCAAACTGTCCCCAGGACAGGAGGAGATGCAGCCCCAGTGCACAGCAGAGCAGGATAATCCCTTCCCCAGCCCAGCTGGCAATGCTGGACCTGATGCCCCCCTAGGACACAGCTGGCCTTCCTGGCTGCCAGGGCACTGCTAACTCATATTTAACTTGCCATCAACCAGGACCCAGGTCCCTTTCTGCAGTACTGTTCTCCAGCCTTTAGTTCCCCTGCCTGTCTGTACGTGCAGAGTCACCCTCTCCCAGGACAGAATAGGCTGCTTGTCTTTATTAAACTTAATATGGTTGGTGATGGCCTTGCCCTCTGATTGTCAGGGTCTCTCTGCCGGGCCTCTGTGCCTCCCAGAGCGTGGACAGCTCCTCCCAGTTTAGTATATCTCATGGAGATTACAAATGTCAGCTTGGTTACAAGTCATTTATGAAGCTGTTAAAGAGCTCTGGCTCCATGTAAGATGGTGCCCTGTGGACCCCTAGTCACGACCAGTCACCAGCCTAATGTCATCCCAGTCACTGTAACCCTTTGCACTTGACTCGTATGTTGAACTCCAGTTGTTCACTCACCACACCATGCGTTTATCCGGCTGTGGGTTGGACGTGTTGTCCAGAGCCGTCCTGTGAGAAACAGTATCAAATGCTTTACTGAAATCCAAAAAGATTACATCACATGGCTTCCCTTGATCTTTTTGAGAAATAGTGTTTGGTATTATTAACTGTGCATATTTGCCTGCTTTCTACAGTAGGTAGTTGCTTCATAACTACATCATAACATTTTGTCAGTACTTGAAGAAAGCTATTGCCTGATTATTCCACTTCTCTTTGGTTTTCACAGTTCTGTGCCAATGATCCTGAAGTGTTTGTCCAAGCAGCACTGTTGGCTCAGGATTACTGTGATGCCATAGACCTAAATTTGGGTTGTCCTCAAATGATTGCAAAGAGAGGTATGTGCAAATCTGAACCCTGGATAAGCAGAGAAATGGCAAATGGTGTTTCAAATGTGAATGTTGGCAGTAAAATATCAAGCCTTGGGGAGGGGCTGCAGTACTACTGAAGTCGAACTTAGTTATACCCAATGTAGCAGGTAACACTTTGTAGTACCTAAAGCAAAAATTAGATATTATTAATTCTGATTTCTCTTAAGTGACAGCTCCTGTGTCTAGAATACCCTTCAGAAATAGTATTTGTAGTAAGAGCTTGATTTTCTTTCTGATTTTTGCTCAAACAGCCTATTTTTAAAAAACTGCACTTAAAAATACATCATTTAGACATTTAGGATCTCCTGTTTCCCTGATACCTGCACAGAGTTTTTTCACAATAATGTAGAAGAAGATGACACCTGCTGAATCCCTTAGATACCACATGTTTGAAAATCAGAACCAGTGTTTGAAAATTTTGTATCAGTTAAGGTGTTAAGAAAATACTTGTTCAGTAACTACACATTCTTCTTCTAAAATATCTTTCAAAGACTAATAGCAAATGATTAGTGGTGCAGATAGATCTTTCACTCTGATCATCTCTTACCCTAATAGGATTTATTAAGCGTCTGGTATAAACCCTTAGAAGTTGGACTTGGAGCTGCAAGTGTCAACACATCAGCCTCGAGAAGTACCAGTGAAAGTAGGGTGTGGGGATTCCTTGTTTATCCTGTAAATCTAGGGTGGCAGGGAGAACAGAATGATCCCACTCTTCCAGTTGGGGCAGGACAGAGCAACTCTGAGGCATATAAGTGTCTGGATCTTTGTGAGAGTTTATGAAAACTGTGCTTCAGGATCTTACTCTTCTGCACAAGTTTGTCATATGCTATTTTATCATAGGTCACTATGGAGCATTTCTGCAAGAGGAATGGGATCTTCTTCAGAGAATGAGTAAGTATTTAGAGAAGGAATAGGATGAACTAATTATCGAGAGGAGGTTTAGGGATTTTAGGGGAAAGGACGTGCATCATATTTCTTTGGGCAGAGTTGTGTTTGGGTTTTGAAGGGGCTGTTGTGTTCTTAATTTTTTTTTAATATCATACTGTAGTCCAGTATCACCCTCAAGATACTTGGTGGTATCCCACTTCAAACTCACATTAGAAATGCTAAAAGACTTTTGTACCTGAAACAGGCTTCAGGTGAAAATGAGTCAATTAAGTTCCAGTCTCAAGATAGCTTAGCAGCTCTCCAGCTCTAGAAACAGTAGAAGTCGCAGTGCCTTTCTTTTTCACTTTGAAGTTCTCAAGTGCCAAGAGTTGTTTTGCTGCTTCAAGCCACAGTTGACCTTTTCTGATCAACTCTGTAGTCTTTCTGTCCAGAGTATAGCAAATTATGCATTTCTTCTCCTAAGTGATGTAGGTTATCTTCAGGCTATCAGTTGCTGTTGTGAACATTGTCATATTTTTTTAAGAAATACGTTTGTGACTGATATAAAAAGCAAGGTTTTGGTCATTTTGTAGAACTGAGAATGTGCCTTCATCCCACTTCAAAGCAAGTGTTGGAACCATGATGTTAGAGAGTCTTATTTCTGTTTGCATTCTCAGTGGTCTGGGGAATCTTGAGTGGTTTGGTACAAAGACGCTGCTGAGAGCCTGGAAGATGAGACAGTGCTTCCTTGCCCAGCATGTAATGTGGCTGTTGAGAACTATGCAAATTAGAATAGCCTCAAGGTGTGAAGAGAACCCAGGTCATCTAGTTGGGTGAGAACCCAGGCTATCTAGTAAGAGAGTTGTCTTAGACTGGCCTCTTGCTCCTTCTTTCCCCAGCCACCTTTAAAATGGACCTGTGTACACCTTGCTTGCTCCTTTGAAAGGGTGATGGGAAGTACCTATCATTAGAGCTTATAGTATTTGGATTAGAAGACAGCAGGTGGCTTTCTACATTATATTTACAGTATATCCAAGCTCTGGAAGAAAAGAGAATTCCAGACACAGCATTACTCAGTGTTTTCCTGTTGGCTCTCTATGTTAGCTCTCTTTTTGGTGTTTTCTTATTCTGGTATTTTTGTGATTCCATGTACTGTGTAACATGGGAGTTTACCATGTTGTTCTAGATTTCACCCTGACTCTATAAACTACATTTACTACTTGATTGCATCTGCAGCCTGCCTCACTTGATAAGCCTCTGCTTCCCATGGATTAGACTCTACTTAAAATAATTATTTTGGTGATAGTTTACGAAGAAGTGAAGCACCTTTTTGTGGGAAAGGTAGACAAGCAAGTGTTACTGTTGGAGGAGTACAATAGCCTGTGATAATAAACTTGTATCCTAACTTAATTAAATTGTGAGGGGATGGTCTTTGAAAGTGAAGGCCTAATGCAGTGGAAGTGTTAGGGCTATTAAATGGGTGACTATTTTATGGGACCTTGTTAGATTTTTGTGCTTCACGTGTGTGTTACTGTTATTAAACTATGCAGTAAGGATTTCAGAGGACACTGCTGGTTTCTTAAGCTGTGAGAACTGCATAGCAGTAACTTCTCAGGCTTTTTCCATACCACACCCAGTATCAGATCTTGAGGAGAACAGACACTTTTCAGAGCATTGTGCAGCCCACTTACCTGTCTTTTCAATCTTTCTCAGTTTTACTGGCTAACGAGAAGCTCTCTGTTCCCATCACATGCAAAATCCGCGTTTTCCCAGACATTGACAAGACAGTGAAGTATGCACAGATGCTGGAGAAAGCTGGCTGCCAGGTAAGAAGGCAGCTGCTCCCTCTACTCTTGCACTGGACACATATCTTTGTGTAAAGTACAGTTCTTGGTACACTGTGGAGATGAATAGGCTGCGTTATTTTGAAGACAGAGCAAACAAGGTGCAGACAGATTCTGTGTGTTTGCAGTCCTAGGCCACAGGTCAGTAGTGTGGTACAGAAGACACAGTGATTTTAGCCTCTTGTAATCACTGCACTGTTGCAGCATCCTTCACGGTGGCTGAACATCTCAGTCTTCATATAGTGCTGCAGGGAGCAGTGTGAATGCATGAAATCCACAGGACTGTAGAAGAAAAAGGGTATCAAAAGGTATTGCTAGAAGAAATAGACAATCTTCTAGGATTTAACTCCAATTGGAAGAGATTGTCTATAGTTAGAGACAGTACTGACAGTGTTTGGACCTTCTGCTGAGGAGAAAGCTAGATCAATATATCACAAATTCCAAAGTGAATCACAAATGGAATCCAGTGCAAAAGGAAATCTGTAGGTTCTCCCATGATAGAATCTTGTCATGCCATGAAATAGCAAGATGAGAGGAGCCTAAGACAATGCCACAGTAGGTGAGCTGCTGGTATTTTTCTGTGTTGCTAAACTCCCTGCACTCTTGAAATAGCAGCAGGAACTCAGTGGCACCCATGAAGTGTAGGAGTGAAAGGAAATTTTTGGATTTATTCCAGTGGTTCATACACATAGAAAGTAAATGTAATTTTGTGTTCCAGCTGCTGACTGTGCATGGCCGTACTAAAGAACAGAAAGGACCACTTGCTGGCGTGGCATCTTGGGAGCACATTCAAGCTGTAAGGTTAGTGAGCAGTACCAGTCTTAGTGGATTCCTGCTAACACTCTGGATTTTAAACAGAGTGTACTGCGGCATTGAGGAGCAAACAAATTTGTGTGACAGGAGGAGAATTTCTGGATTGGCTCTTAATTCTCAATTTTATGCATCTCTTTTATTCATTGGGATAGAAAAGCTGTAAACATTCCTGTATTTGCAAATGGAAACATCCAGTGTCTCAGCGATGTGGAAGAATGCATCCGTAAGACAGGAGTACATGGTGTCATGAGTGCAGGTAAAGAAAATGAACTTTTACTCAGATGAGAATATAAGTTTTTTCTTAGTCCCTTAACAGCCCCGTATACATTGATTAAAAACTTAATGTCAGATTGACTTGGTAAACAGCTTTGCTTGACAGCTGAGTGGGCATTCTCTCTCGTCTTATACTGGCCATCTCATACCAGGGCCAGGAATCACTTCAGATTTGTAAAGAATTGTTATGTCAGACTTGCAATACCATTGACTCACTAAGCTCAAATCTAACTACTTGACAAAGGCATATGGAGCTCCTGTTGTCCTGTAATATTTTTGTGACATCTGTTAATCAATTGAATAGTTTTTGAATGGTTGAAGTGCATCTGTGGGTTAATATTCCTGCAGGTGGTTCATGTCGGGTTGGGACAAGAAAGAAGTGACATAAACTTCCTACAGGAAGAGCTTGGATAGGCATCAGAAAGAGCTTCTAATCACTCACACAGTTAAAGAAGGGTTGTGGAATCTTTTAGAAAATACTGGTTAACAAAAGGTTTGTGAAGCCAGTAGAGAGGAGCACAGTGAGAAGCTGTATCTGTGAAGTTGGGCCAGACAAATGTCAATACAGATACATGGCAAGACACCTGTCATTTCAATATTTAACCATTGGGCAACAAAAGCAGAGATTTCTGTATTTACTAATTGGTTTACTGTCTTTGTGTGTAGGTTAGATGCCTTCTTAGAAACTGCACTTTAATTAGGTATGAGCTGTTTGGCACAATTAGGAATTGTTTCGTGAAATGTAGTATCCCAAGGTCAGGCTAGAGCTTTACGGACCTTGTGTTCTTCTTGAGAGTACGTGGGTGATGTGGCTGTGGCTGAAGCATCGCAAAAGGAATGACAAAACTCCAGAGCAGAGATTTTGGCCTTTGTTTCAATCCTGAAATGAAAGTTTGAGTATTTCTTTTTGTTCCCTAGAAGGTAATCTTCATAACCCAGCTTTGTTTGAGGGCCGGAACCCATTGGTGTGGGAGATGGCTGAGGAGTATCTGGAGATAGTGCGGAAGTACCCCTGTCCATTGTCTTATGTTAGGGCTCATCTCTTCAAGCTCTGGCATCACACGTGAGTATCTCCATAGAACTCTTAATGTTTTCATTAAGCTGAGCTTATCCTGCTTAGCAAGTGTCTGGCTTTTCTGGACAAGGATTCGTTTGGCCAGAATGAGTATGTTGCAAAGTTTTCTTTCCTGGACCTGGCTGGAGAGGGTGTGGGCTGAGGCCTTTACCCTTCATTTCATATCTGGGAAACAGGGCATGGGGAATGAATGCCACAAAGATCAGCCAGGGCTGGGAGCTCACAGCACGCTGGTTGCAATGTGGTAATTGCCCGTATGCACACACACACTTCATAGCAAACACAAATTAGCTATCTCCTTGTTCATTGTGAGGCAAAGTGCTGTTGCATTTATTGTAGAGTAAGAGCATGGCTATGGGCAGTTACTGAGAAGCAGCTGATGCACTGTACATTCACGTTAGCTTGTGTCAAGGTACCTTGGTTGTCTGCCAAGTATTTATCTGGAAGAGACATATGTGTGCTTTTCTCTGGAGTTACAAAGAAGAACATAAGCTTCTCCCAGGAAGTTTAGGAATCAGGAAAGGTGTATAAAATGTTTTTATACAGTTATTTTTAGTTGATTGCAGTCTAAATATAACTTGATGTTTGGGATTTGCCTTAGGCTTCAAGTTTACCAGCAGCTGCGTGAAGAATTAGCAAAAGTGAAGACTCTAGAGGGCATCATAGATGTCAACAGGGAGCTGAAACTGCGATGCCAGGTACCAAGATGGGCCCTAATCTCCCAGAACAGCACTGCCTGCACTTAGTGGGAACGTACCAAATATGTCATAGAGTTGGCATCCGTTAGTCACTTCTATGGGACTTTGTGGCTTACTAACTTTGATTTTGCTAGCTTACTACAGTAGCTTCCCCTTAAGCCTGGACAACTTTGTGAGATAAAGTTGATTTAGGAGTTACAAATATGCTTCAGTTCACTTTGTAGATGATTTTTATGCCTATTATGTAACTGACAGTAATGGTTAGCTTAAATTTCAGTTTGCGATTTCCTGGACTTTGAAGTTATTTAGTTATTGAAGTTATTTAGTGTATTTTCTGACAACTCCAGGAAGACTGACTGTAACTCTATGCTGCAGGAAGAAATAGCTAATCAGAAAGAAGGAGAAAAGCCAAAAGAAGGGTTGCCTTTTTTCCACTGGATCTGTCAGCCATACGTCAGGACAGGGTGAGTTACCTATTTTGATACTTACAGGTACTCACAGGCCTTTCCCACCCATACTGTCAGTATCAGCAATTGATTGTGTTCTAGGAGCTTACACTAAAAAAAAAAAAAAAAATTAAAAAAAAGGGAAAAAAAGAAAAAAAAGTGAAGACTGATGACTTTGGATTATTTTTATTCTAGTTTGGTTGTTTCCTAGTTATTGCTTTGTTTGTGGGGATGTTGCTCATTGTTTATCTTCTCTCCTCTGGATCCTCCTCAAATTTCTCTCTCTCTGGAAAGTAAAAATCAGGAATCCCACTGCAGTTCAGAACAAGAATCTGATGTGCAATAAATATGCTACCTGACAGTGCTTTATTGTTACATGCAACATGAATGTTGCTGGTAACTGCTATGGTAGCAAAGGTAAGAACTAAATTGTATTCTGTAAAGGATGCTTGTAATGTATGGACAAGCTTTTCAGATAGCTCATTCCCCTTCTGCTGAAAATTGGGCTGAGGAAGAGAACAAGTGTGTCAAGATTAATACTTAAGTAAATACTTCAAAAAATACTTAAGTAAAACCTGGGAATAACAGGTGCCTAATTTAGCTGACCAACTTTAATTGGCTTTCCTACTGATATATCAGATAGTATGTCTGTTATTAACCACCAGTGTTAACCAAAAGAGCCAGGTTTTTCTATCCCATTTCTAAGGTCAATGACACTTCATTGTAGCCATGACAGAAAGGTTTATGGTTTACCCAGATTTCTGTAAACCAAAAGAATGGTCAGGGAACAGCTACTTCTTCCCTCCAGCCAACTTATGATGAAATTCACTGTTTCAGGCCAAAGGAGAGATGCAGGGAGAATGGAGACAGTGGAACTGAAAAAGGTGTGCGAGGGAAACGTGCTCTGGAAGAAGAGGAAGATGGAAATTCTGAGCTTCTGTCAAAGAATAAACAAAAAAAGAAGTTAAGAAATCCAAATAAAAGCTTTGATCCATCTTTAAAACGTAAGTTCCATTTACTGGCATAAAGGTATGGAGAGTTGCTGATACCATCTTTGACATAACTTGCCACTAAGAATTTTCCTGGCTTGTGTATTTGTAGAAACTCCTTGAAAAAGAAGGGAAATTATTGCTATTGAAATTTCAGTAGCATGCAACATGATTCAAATAATGTTCACTAGTAAAGGAAACAAGGATCAAAGTAGTAGGTCACTGATTCTCTCTAAGCATCTTTTTAAGATCAAAATGGTTTACAAAGTGAATTGTAGCTGTCACTAGCATTTGAAATGGAAAGTTTTGTATGAATTTCAAGATGATGTCCTTCTGTTTTTGTTTGACTTGAGGATTAAAATTTGCAATGTTTGGATTTTAGCATAGAGGCACTTAAAAATTCGAAGTATTTTTACCTTTGCACTGTTATTTGAGGTACTGTATTTTTATTTCAAAAAGAGTCTCTGGCTAGAAAAGCACCAAGCTTTTCTGATTTTTTTTTTTAAACTTATTTCTTCCACATAAAAATACCATTGTATTTAATCAATTGGATCAGCTTTCTCTCTCTCTCTCTCTCTCCCTCAGCCAAATATGCAAAATGTGATCAATGTGGAAACCCTAAGGTAAGTCAGTACAAGTGTCCATAAAAGCATTTTCTTTAAATGGAAATAAAATGACCATGAAGGGATCAGTCACACAATGTCTGGATTGAGACAAGGGGCACGTGGTGTCCCTCGGGGGTCTGTACTGGGACCAGCACTGCTCAGTGTCTCCATCAGTGATGTGGACAGTGGGAGCAAGAGTGTCCTCAGGGCATTTGCAGATGACACCAAGCTGAGTGCAGTGATGACACAGCTGAGGGACACGGCCATCCAGAGGGACCTGGACAAGCTCAGGCAGTGGCCTGTGGGAACCTCTGAGGTTTAACAAGGCCAAGTCCAAGATTCTGCACATGGGTCAGGGCAATCACAGCATCAAATCCAGGCTGGAGGATGCACAGATTGAGAACAGCCTTGCCCAGGACTTTGGGGTGCTGTTGGATGAGAGGCTGGTCATGGCTCAGCAACGTGTGCTCACAGCCCTGGGAGCACCTGTGTTCTAGGCTGCATCAAAAGCAGCAGGTCCACGGTGGGGGGGATTCTGTGCCTTTACTCTGCTCTTATGAGACCCCCTCCTGACATACTGCATCCAGCTCTGGAGCCCTTGGTGCAGGAGACACGTGGAGCTTTCAGGGCAGGCCCAGAGGAGGCTACAAATATGATTAGGGGATGGAGTCCCTCTGCCATGGAGACAGGCTGAGAGACTGGGGGGTGTTCAGCCTGGTGAAGAGAAGCCTCTGGGGAGCATCACTGCCCCTTCCATTTCCTAAAGGGAACTTAAAAGAAAGACAGCAATGGACTTTGTAGCAGAGCCTGTTACAGTAGGGCAAAGGGTGATAGATTTAAAGAGAGTAGATGCAGACTACATATGCCTTAGATTAGAAGCCATTTTTTTATGGTGAAGCAGTGGCCCAGGTTGCCCAGAGAGGTTGTGGATGCCCAATTCCTGGAAACATTCAAAGTCAGGTTGGACAGGGCTCTGAGCAACCTGATCTAGTTGAAAATGTCCCTGCTCTTTGCAGGGGGTTGGAGTAGATGACTCTAAAGGCTCCTTCCAACCCAAACTATTCTATGATTCTATTCTGTTATTCCAAATCCTGAGGTAGGTGCGTGCCAAGTCCTGCTGATAAGTGTGTGTGGAGAGGAAAGTCCATACTTGGGCAAAAGCTTTTTTAACCAGTAACTGTAACCGATCTCTGAGGTTGAAGGTGCTGGACAAAAATCCTTAACATATATAGGTTCTTTGAGAGAATTTACTTTCCTCTCCAAAAAAAGTGCACTCCTGCTGCTGCTGAGAGTATTTATTTATTGCTATGACAGTTGAGTGAATTAATTGAATTACCCAAGATATCTTGGAAACAAATCTCCAGACTTCCACACATGTATGGTCTGCATATTTTACTGTGAAATGAAAAACAAACCCCTCTTACCATGGTTAGTGGTGGCTAGAGTTTTTCTGCAAAGTGAAAATTTGAATAATTGGTGTGGTTCTTAGTGTACTAATAAAAATACTTCAAATGTCATCACAGTTCAGGCTGCAGTGAGTGTCAGGCAGCACCTGCAGCTCTGGCTTCTGTTGTATTTGGATCTCTGCCTTTATCAAAACAAACATAAGCACCTCCTCATCCTCAGTCTTGCCTATGCAGCAGATTAACATTAGCTTTCACTATTAGCAATGCGAAATGAAGCAGCTGGTTTTACAGATTCTGTATTGAGATTTCAAATATTTTGCTATTTGCAAAGAGTTCATTTTGTTTTTGCGTGTTTATTTTTTCTTGGGGAACATAGCTGTTTGCTTGACAGAGTGGCGTTGCTGAGCTGTGTGAGCAGAGGGTATTTATTGCTGCTAATATATCTGTAAAGCAGGGTGTAAGATACAAGTAATTTTGTGTTCTACCTTAAAAGTTACCCTTACACCTCAGCGGGGCGAGGCAGCGTGTGATATTGCTCTCTGTTGTAACAGTTACTGCAGCGCAGCAGTGGCAGCCAGCTAGGGCTCAATTTGAAGCTGCAGCTACTGAAAAAAAGGGATTTTTTTGCTGGGTTCATTATTGGGAAAGCATTGAGCACTGAGCTAGCCTGCTTTCAAAGCCATCCTGTATCATCACTAATCCATGTGACATCACTTGGTGCATAAACCAGGAGTCTGCACCAGGACTTTGTTTTGCTCTTGCATCACTGTAATGTTGCAGGTAGCTCTTGACATCTTCTGACTAGGTCTGTAATTTTATTTTTCCTAGATTATGTGTTTCTGAGCTAGGTCATGAAATGGGATGAGGGGGTGGGGGCTGTAGAGAAGAAGGAATTCAACTAAAGCCTTCCTAAACATGAAGGATTTTCTGACTGGGGTGGAGGGAATCACACTAAACAACATCAACCCCCTTTTCTAAAATGTGTGTGAGCAAAGCACCCCAGAGACCCAGGCTCATACTGCCACATCATCAGTTAGCTGAGACTCTAAGGGTCGTACATTTTACTTTAATAAATATGCAGGTGTATTTTAAGATGCAAGTAGGGAAGTAATTCTGGTGGGAACATATTTTAGGCATAGCTGCAGATGGTAGCACTGTGTTTCGTGTTGCAGAGAACTAGAGCAAGCTGACCAGCACCAAGTGTGTTCATGCTTGTTCCAGAGGGCTTAGGGCATGTGCCTGCTTGTGGTCGGCAGCTCAGGCTGCCCAACAGATTACGTGGTTTGCACAAGTTGAATGTGGATTTTTTTTTTGGTTGGTTAGGGTTTTTTTGTTCTTATGTGCAAACAGTGGATAGCCCCCATATGACACCAACTCCATCATCTTCACTAGGCTGAGAACGTGGTTTTCTTCCAAAGATCTGAAAGTGCAGAGCTGCATTGTTACTTATTATAGTAAACAGTAATAATTTTATTTTCACTGACACAAGGTTCTTTATACCACTATCCCAACCCAGGGCAATAAATGTGTGTTTAATATGTGCCGAGGATGCTGCAAGAAAAGAGCATTCAAGGAGGTAGCAGATTGTCCAGGTAAGTGTATCTGGCCTTACCAGCCATCAAGCAAACATCTCGTTATTCTCCCATGTATATTCATTACTTTAATCTTTGGGTTATGGGGAGTAGGAGAGTGTTAAAATCGACATACTACCCTAAAATGCTACATGCTGTCTAAAAGTTTATAGTACCATTTTAAAAGACAGCTCTTCCTTCTCTGTATGTCATTGCTCCTGCTTCCAAAGCCTCTGGATGCAGTTTCCAGTCTGTAAAGACCACTTTTTTTTAAGGAATAATTCTGTTTACCACTGCAGTAATCTCATTTCAGAATGTTAGTTTAGGGTTTTATTCCCCTTTTGCTTTTTCAGGTCATGGATTACTTTTTAAGACCAAGTATGAAAAATCCCTTTCGTGGCAGCACAGTCAAAGAGGAATTCAAACCCCAGAGATCAGTCAGAGAGGAGATGCAGAGGTGGGGGAGATGGCAGTGCTGAAGGAGGCTGGTGACATTACAGGGTGAACTTTGGAAATGAACAGTCCAAGAGCTCCTGCCAGACCACTACTTCCCTGGGCCAAAGAATTTGTCATCTCCAGCTCGTTGTCAGCTGTGTGAACATGTTCCACATGATTAAGTTCTGGAAAAGTTTTATTTAAGTAAAAAACTGCTTACTCAGGGAATTATCCTGCATTTGAAATAAAAAGAGATGCAATTAAATGTCTCATGCTGTATTTGAAAGACTGAAAATGCTGCATTTTTGGGTGGAGGCAATTTCTGTAAGCTGTCATTACACTCTGCCTCCTGTATGCTCATTAACCCTCCATATTCTGTTTTTAATATTGGGGCCTAAAGTGATTGTATTAGAACAGCCTTCTGGCACACTAAAAATAGCTATGTCAGTGACTTCCTCACTAACAGAAAATGTGTCATATCTGTTAGTGTTTTAGTAGGCCACATTTTTAATGCAGAAAGAAAAGCAGCAGTACTTGTAAAAATGTAAGATCTTGCTATATCCACATTAACAGTTATTAGTTTCTCACAGTATGATGAAACTTAACAGTCTTCCATGAACCAAAGACTGGGGGGAGGATGAAATCTCTATTTTAACAGAGAGGGTTGTCTAAAAATATGTGGGAATTTGGAACCAAATCAATGAACATTTCCCTGCTCAAGGTCTCATACTTTCACTATGTGGTCATTTGTCCTTCACATGTGATAAATTCTGAGAGGCGTGTGTCAAAAACCAGATGCAGGTCCTACACGTGCCTTTAAAAAAGATGGGAACTTGAAAACACCTCTCCCACCTCCTGTGCAAAAAGTCCACTTCTTCTCTAGCACAGGCATACATACTAAAGCTGTCAAGTATTCTGAGTTTCCTGGTCTATTCCCCTCTCCTCTAGTAAAAAACCTAAATATTTATTATCCTAGAATTTCAAACAGTTTAATTGACCTCTTCCCATTTACAGTTTCCCAAAAAAACCAGAAAGCTCAGTCATTCTCCTGCTCAAAGTCCACAAAGGCGAAACAGCTGGTTCCAGCACAAGAGACCTGGGGCTGAGTGAGAGATGTGGCTTATCTTCTTTCCCACACAGAGAGATTTTAGCTCACACCTCCCTCTCACAAATACAGTCTCATCACAGAATCACCAGTGTACAGGAACAATCAAGGTGGCTTTAGGCTCCTAAATTCAGGAGGGGTCTTACACTTTTCTAGAAGAAACGTGCCTCAACAGTCCTGACTCCCATCTACAAGATCCTAAAGCAACAGCAGCTTCTTTCACAGGCTAAAGGAGAGAGTTATATACCAGTAACTCTGCACAAAGCATCCACGATGCCAATGCAATAAAAGATGCTCGATCACTCCCAGAGAGGCTGCAAGTACTTTTGTCTGGGGGGACGAAAACTTCCCACCTCTGCCAACACTACAGAAGGGCCCCGGGCCACAGCCAGAGCTGGAAACTGCTATTGCCACCTTGTGGGCCCCTTGTGGCTGCTGAGAGATGTGTGATGCTGCTGGTGTCTGGAAGAACAGAGACTCCAATCAGCTCAAGACATCACTGACCACTGAGGAGCCCTGCAGAAGAAATTCTCCAGCAAGGGACAGATATCGGTCAATAAAATCCTGAAAGTGGAAGCACAGACTGCCACCTGGCATGGTGCACTTCACTGGGATGCATCTTCTAAAGAGCAGAGTTTAAGATCTTTTCCTTACAAATAGTATCACTGGCTCATTTGGGGAAGAAAGCAAGAATGTTTGAGTAGCATTTTAGGACTGAAAAGCTTTCCTTCAGCATGAACAGAAAGCATAACAGTACTTTCCCTGCATTTCTTATACAGATGTACAGCAATTTACCCAAGGACTCAACTTGCCTTTCTCACTAAACTGGGTATCAATGATGCTCAACACTAAGTTCTTCCCTCAAAAATGGGAGAATTTTTCCATGCCAAATGTAACCAAAGACCTCACAGAAACTATTGCTTCCATTTTCAGCACCTAAGTCATAAACAGCATGGAAAGCCAGGGAGAGGCCACTGTTGCTACAGGAATTTTGCTGTTCAAATGTTCATTCAAAATGCACTTTCTTCACAGTTCATCCAAGCTACATCTCCAACCAGATCAGAAAGCAAAACACAATCGCCTACAAAAGATCAGGAAGCTTAGCAAAAAAATCAATGGCTTGATATCAAAATGCCTAAAACCCACTTTAACACAAAACTCAAAATACTCGGAAGCTTTTAAATCCTGTTGTTTAATGCACTAAATATAACAACTTACCTTTTCTAAAAAAAAAAAGCATGAACACATTAAAAGTAACATCTGTAGTCACTTGCCAGACCAGTCAGGGTTGGATCAAAATTCTCAGCTTGCCTTACGGATTAGGTGAATACAAGGCTGCAGTGACTTCAGAAAATGCAGTGCATATCTCCTTTAATGAATACAGGAACACACATACACACCACACACACACACACACACAGGGCTGCCACCTTTAACCCCTTTATAAAAGGAAAAGCAGAATAAATGCACCTGGAGAGTGGGCACCTACACTGACTCTTTTTAGCGTTTCCACAAGACTTGAGTGGTGCTTTATGGTATTTATCCATTCTACCCAAAACAATGTTGCACATGTTGGGAAACCATCACACACTATGGCATTAAGACTGGGCAAGCAGCAGTATTTGCATGAAGTAGAGATTTACTGCTATGATAACACTGGACCCCAAAGCCAGGTCACACACAAGAGAGAAACACATCAGGAAACAGTTCTTTGAAAATAGAGAGCAGAGAGAGAGAGAGAACCTGGCTGCAGGTAAACATAAAACCCTAAAAAGAAAGGCCTGTGACTGAATGCATGGAAGCAATGCCATGTTTTCTGGTACAGGTGAATATTGTCCAAGAGCTTCTCAAAGTAAATCTCCTCCCTCATCAGAACTTTAGCTCCATAATTGAGAGCAACGCACTTTTAAGTTTATTTGGAAAACAGAAAGCTCAGCATTGCTCAAAATCAAGGCAGTACTTTCAGGCCAGCAAAATTCATCTTAATCATGCCTGTTCATTCAACTAGCTATTTTTGCAGCTTTGAAACAAGAAAACTAATAGCAGCTGAAAAACTCTCAACTCAGCATCTGTATGAATAACCTGAAAGCTCTTTATGGAGTGGTGGAAGGAGAGTGAAGGTTTTCTACCAAAACCGAAATGATGATTCATTTTCAGGGATGCTGTTTTTAAATAGAATTTCTTTCCAAGGAGAACTGAAGTTACTGGAACATTCATATTATCCACCACCAACCCTGACTCTCTCAATCCGAGCAAGAAGTGAGGGAGATAGGGACAGTTTGTGAAGCTCAGCAGTTAGTGGGTGAGACACTGGGTACAGTCCTGAGGGACCATTTCTTTTGGTAGTGCACGAAGTTTTTCACATGTTGGTGCTCATTCTGGATTGGCTGTTAGCTGGAGTGAGCTCCCCTTGGCTACCTTCCCTCGGAGGAGACTGCAACAAGACCAAAACACATCCTAGTTAGTGATGTGTAAATATTCTGCAGCCTGCTTCCTGAGAGACAAAATAAAGTACAGGTGAAGCACAGCAGAATGGCAGCAGGGGGAGAGCATACCCCCAGGTTCATTAATAATGGTTTTGTATTAACAACTTCTACAGTTCACAAAAACTTTTCCTAAAAAAAAGTCAAACTAGAGCTTTTAAGCCACTCTTATTTACTATGTACAAGGTGCTGTTGACCCCGGAAATTTGATCTTATCTGGCATTTAGTAATCACAGGGACTAATATACTATAGAAACTAACACATTCTGTGCAGATGGCCTATCCTCCCTAAAGGCATCTTTTTCAAACTGCAATCCAGAAGGAATACTCCTAACAATTAATGCATTTTTTATTTCCTCTTCAAACAATTACTTTAATTTTTAATTTAATAATTAACATTACTTCAAACAATTCTTATTGAGAAGGTAAAAGATATGTCTATCAAGGACTGGACCAAAGGAGTTATTCAGAAGTAACCCAACCATATAAACGTCAAAGGAGATTCTAAGCTATAGAAGCAGTTAGTGTACTGGCTAGAAACACCTGTTCCTTATATAGTTAGTATTTACTACTGGAAGAATTTGTCCAATCAGGAACATGACAGATTCATTCCCTTCCAAAATCTTCAATTCACCAACTTTCACAGTTTTAGTTAAAAAAGAAATTAAAATCTCAGCAGTGCCTTTAAGTCCGTGTTTAGCAGGCCATACCTTGACGTGTATCTGGTTGCGCAGGACTGCGGCGCGCAGGATCATTGCTTTGGCACGGCGCTGGAACTCTTTGCCCATTAGCAGAGACTTCTCGAAAGTTGTGCTGCGCTGATCTACATCTCGAGCATACAGAATCTGTAACCAGTACAGAGAACCGTGCATGGAAAACAGCTCGGGCATTATGGAGCCTGAGGTCACACCTACTGAATACACCAGGCCCAAGAGATGAGTGCACCTTCCAAGTGTCTCAGGAATGGAGAGTTCTAAGCTTAGCAAACCTGTTCAGTCTCTAATCCATGGGTGAAATGCACTCACCTTACTGTGAGAGTCTATTCTGGCATTGATCAGTCCCTCCAAGATCAGCTGAGTGAGTTCATCTTCCAGAGCAGCCACTGTGGTGTTAAAAGCAGTGGCCATCTTGCGCATGTCTGCTGACACATAGGGGCTAAAGTACTAAGAAGAAGAAAATACTCAGTTTCCAAGGGCACTATCCATCCTCTAAGAATCTAGGGGAAAAGCAATTGCAAAGAGATGGCCTGCCTCCCTGTTTATCCTCTGGGATGACAGGAACAATTACCTGGATAAGGGCACGATTTCGAATCTGGGTATAAAGTGTCCTGACATGAGGTGCGAGGTACATATCTAGCAGCAGGTTGTCCTGTCCAAAACAATAAACCACATCAGAAGCTGAGAAGCAATCTAGAAAAATATATTATTCCTGTGTTCTGAAACATTTATGCATATATACTTAAACCTTAAGAATATTACACTACAGCAAGACAATACGATAAAACAAGAATGAATAAAAGATTTAGGAATATGTTTAAAACGTTTATAATTTCTCTCTACTAATAAACTACTCCCAGTTTCCATGCACCACATAAGAAGAGCTGAACATTTAGTATTTACTTTTGACAATCACTGCTTCTCACAAAAGGCTGGGCAAAGGAAACTTTTAGGGTCTGCTCTGCACTGCTCTCCTGCAACTCACCTTCATCTCATCCAGCATCTTCAGGCAGGAAGCGTATTTAGATTCATAAAACTTGAAGATGATGTCACGAACCTGCGGCTCCAGCTCCAAAAATAATTTGAAGGAGCTACAGATAAAATTAGCAGTGATCAGACATTGGAATCCGCCACTTAAATACTCCATAGCCCCATCATTCCAAGTTGCAAGGTTAAAAACCCTCACTATCCTTTGAGGATTCCAAGACTTCACCCTCTAACAGACCAGACAGCCCATTTTCAGCCAGGCTGGGAGCCTGGAACAGAGACAGAGCACAGCATCAGAGCTGTGATGAAGGAAGACAAAAGACTTTTGACAAGCCAAGTAGTAGAAATGTTTGTCCACACAAAACAAAATCACGAATGTGAATAGGTCAAAATCAGGATACATCACCAGCAAACAAATGCCATGCTGTCTTGTGCTGGCCAATTCTGTGTCCTCTTTCAAAGTACAGCCTTCATTAAGTACAGCATGCCATAGACAAGTCAAGCATGACAATTTCTCAGAAAAACAACCTATTGTGAGTGTGGTAAATCTTAGGGATGTACACTTTTACTCAGCCCACTCCCAGCTCTCCATCACAGATTTTTAAAATCTTGGGATCTCACCCTATGTATCAGCCCATAAAAAAAGGGTAACAACCCCTCTTCCACAGCAATTTAAGATTACTGCTTCTGTACATCTAGCTGACAGGAATTCAGTGTCATGGCAACTCAATCTATGACACACATATATCCACTTTCTTCCAAAGACCATAATTCTGTTAACCTTCTGTATGTCATAGTTAGATTAAACTCCAAGGTGTACTAATCACTAAATTGTTTTAACAATTAATGTACACCAGAACAACGGGCAACATGAAGGCAAATTGTCCTAACTGCTGCCTTTGACAGAGGGCTCTGTCCCTTGATTCAATGTCTGATATGAACTACTAATGGGTTATGCCGGTGCTGGATTTAACCCGGGTGGGAAACTCATACTAGGAAAACTTCAGCTGTGATTAATAACTCTGTTTTAGACAGTGAAACACGACTTAATGCTAAAGCCAAACTAAGGGTCAGTGATTCTTTCTCTCCTGCATGAGAAATACTCCTGCCAGCATCCATTCTTAACCAAAGTCCCATGTTCCAAAAGATGTCCAATACATACAAGCATCACTCGAGGTATCACTCACCTACTAGAGATAACATTTCGTTGTAGTTCCTGACGGTCAAATGTAGCAAGGGCACAGAGCCCACCATACACAGCCACATTGCTGGGAGATAACAGCTACAGAGAGAGGGAGAGACAGAGGGCGAGCTGTCACTGACTACCAAAATGGCATAAGGGTGGCATTGAGTCTTCTACCCCATGCCTTTCTTTTATGCAGCCACAAGATAAGCCCTTATCAAATGCAGTGGACGCACTCAGCTTGCTCTCACCCAGGGTGTGAGATGACAGGGCCAGAGCAGTAACACTGCTAAGAGAGCAGACATCAATTTCAGGAGATTTTGGTTGACTGAGCAACACAGAATTATAAATCTCACAGGTAACTCTTATATGATCTAGTGTAGAACATTTAGAGAAGCCAAGAATAGAGACTTAAAAAAAACCAAACCAACCAACCAGCTCAGTTCACAGCACCACCAAACTGTACAGGAAGAGTAACTGCAAGAGTAATTACAATATCTGAATTTTACAACCTAATAATTAGAAGAACTACATCCCCTCTAAGACCTGCACACAGCTCCCTCTTGGTCCTCACCTCAGGGAAATCACAGTGATCAAATGATGCCAACAAGAAGCACTTTGCTGCCTGTTTGTACTTCCGGGCAGCTAGTTCGGCCAAGCCTAGGAACCAGAAAAAGTTAATCCTTCTTTTATGACAGTATACAAATTAGAGAAAATTGAAAAATCTGGGGAGTAGGAAAGGCCCCCACATAGTTGCTAGTGCCTTCACTGCTGAAGTAAAACAAGATCTTCAGACTGTATCAAGCATCCTTTGAACTATATTGAATCACACAGGTATCCTCTCTGAAGAAACTCAGGGAGAAGAAAGAGATGGCAAAAACCAGCAGTTCTATCTCACCAGCTTCATTAAATTTTGCATGTCTGGTGTGGAAATACAAAGTCTGTCAAATATGAGAGAAAAAATAAACCCAAGAGCCTTACACATAGCTAACAAGTAGAAAGACAGGAAAACCATACAAGGAAGCTGAAGGACTCACTCACCTGCTGCACATTTCAGTTTGGTGAGAATTGCTTGTGTCTGGCTATCTCTTTCTCCTCTTTGCTAAAGCATAAAACAAAGCAGTAGTGAGCAAGCAGTATGAAAACTATTTTGCTTACAACTATTTCATCCTAATAATTAACTTGTCAATCTCAATGGCAAGATAACTTAATCTTATTTGTCTTGGGAAATATAGCAAAACTGGGGACGGGAAGTACCCATTTTTACCACCTGTCAGATTTTGTACACATATATCATGAAAGAAGTCGTAAAGGGAGAAAGGAAGAAATCACCTTACAAATTTTGGAAACAGAAAACAAAGGGAAAATTTATGTAAGTTAAAGAGCAGGAGCTTACTTCTGCAATTTCTGGTGTAGACTCAGCCTTGCTTACATAGCTCAGAACATGAGACCAATTCTGGAGGTAGACACTGACCTGTAGAGAGCCAGAAACAGTGTGGGGCAGGCATGGATAACTGGCACTCCTTAGATAAGCTGCAGCATTGCAGACACAAGAGCCAGGTGTGGGGGGCAACTTCACAGCAAGCAAAGACACCAGGCACTTTTGCCTGCAAATCCTCCTACCTTGATAACGTTGAGACACATGTTGATAACATGTTTAGCACTGGTGCAGTAATCACGGGCTCGTGAGTAACACTTGAGAGCATTGCTGAGGTCTCCACAGTCCAGGTAATGATCACCTAAGTCATCATGGCCTCTCCTGGAGGATTGGAATTACATAATCAATGGACTGTATGCTCAGAAAGGGACAAAGTCAGTTTGTTCTAAACAAGTAACTCAACACACTGACCTAAAGGCACAAACCATGTTAAATACATGGAGAAGCAAAATGCTCTTCCTTGCTCCAGCAGAGCTTTCTGCATCTCACCTGATACTCTCCTTGATGGAGTTCCCTTTGTAATTTTTGAGATCTGTATCGAGTTTCTCCAGTTTAAGAAGAGCTTTTTTGCGTGTAGCTTCAACCCAAGCTGTGTCAAGAGGAGGGGGTTCAATCCCACTGTCAGGGACAGCATCAGGTGTATTTTGCAGTTCTCTGAAAGGAAAGTATTTGAATGAGGCTATTAGGCTGAATACATTTCAAAACAGAGGTCTGCTAAGTGCCTGGCACTGTTACCCTAACAAACAGTACTGCATACACAAAACAGACCAAAGAGAAAATAAGGGTAGTGGGGAAAAAAGAAACATATTGCTAAAATCTCCAGTGCAAACAGTAACACAAGCATCACAGATATTTACAAATACTTCTCAAAATTACCCTAAGGGCCATAGGATGAACATACTGTCACACACATGGTAAAGACTCCCCATGCAAAACAGAGAAGAAATCATGAAATAAGCATAACAACAAAAATAATGCAAAGATGGGAAGCATGAATGGATAAGTGAGATATCAAGGTTAACCTTAACAGCAAACTCGTTTTTATAGGGGGAGGAGAAAGGAAAGAACAAACCAAAACAAGGCAAAGAGTTAGACTAGGTTTTAACTAATGAAAACAAAAGCATCTAAAATACATCTCCATAATCTACCTCCGGAAAAACATACATTCATTAATATTTGAGGCAGTTGCAAGGACTAAACTCACCTCAATATCTACCTACAGCTTTTTAGAGCACAAAGATTTCAGAATGAGATAATGCCTCCTGTGCTGTATCTTTTAGAAAAGCATGAACACACATTTTACTACAATTAAATTCTAAGGGCAAAAACAATTCGTGTAAGGTACATGCAGGTAGTACTTGCAAAGTCCCCCACTGCAGCACATTACTCTTAACTCTGTCAGGAAAGCTCCCCAGCTTCCTATGGCTTCTTAGTACCTCGTGGCTTCAGACAGCTTTCTGTGGATTTCTTCATACACATCAACATTGAAAGTTCTCTGGACAAATGACAGAGCCATCTTGAGAGCTTCCACGCGAAGCTGTGGGCAGTGATCAGCAATGAACTGCAGCCGCTCGATTCGCATCAGCCCACTGTAGCTGGACGCATACTGCTCCAAATCCTGCCAACAAAACCTGCCCTCAGAGGGTGAAAATGGACACACTAAACCAGGTTACTACACTGTGACCTGCACAGGTTTTCCTGCTGACTGACGCCCTCAAGGAGGGCAACATGACTCCAAAATCAGTAAGATTAGTCCGTGTCTGCTTTCTTCAAACATCAGTAATCTCCTCAGAAATACGTTCTACATTACAATTTACCTTCTTAAAACTTCCATTGTGTTTCCGTTAAGACTAATCAGCTTTAAGATTTTTCAGAAGGGATTTTTTCAAAATTCTTAAAGGAAGAGACCACACGCAAGAAATGTGCCCACAGCCTTCAGCAGCACGTACCAGCGTGGGGTTCTCCACCACATAGTTGATATCAGGTGAATTTTGCTGATCTTCTTGTGGATCTACGTCAATCTGCATGGGCTCCACTGCACCCTAAAATAGCAAAACAAGGTCAAAAGTAGCCTATTACATTTGAGCAGGAAATAACTATGTAATTCAATCTATTAAGGACTTGCTTAAATACGTGTTCAATTTTAAAAATTAAAAAGCACTCCTCAGTCTTTTGACATGACTAGGATTTTTATCTAGCAACACCACCAGTCAGCATGATGCTTGGTCTAACACAAATAGCAGCAAGGCTTATCATTTACACAGAGTAGTTTATTTGGGCTGGTAAATTATCAAGCAAAAAAGTGAAAGGGTCAATAAATCTGATTCTACAAAGTATCCGAGGTATGCATATGCATTCCATTTCCCTTCCTTGAGAAAGAGCAGGTATTAACACTCAGCTCAAAAAGTTCCAAAAGGCAAAACATACCAAAAAACTCACCACAACCTTTCAAAATTGCCTCAATGCTTAGAAATAATATTTTTTGGGAGGGGGAAGAGAAAAAAACGGTTACATTAAAAACCATAAAGAATAGAACGCAGAATGACAATTTCAGAGTTTCCAACATTGTCTGCAATGCAGGGATCTGCCAGTAGTCAAGCGATCTTACTGTAGTTTTCAAGTCCAATTGCTCAGACAAAGCCTCTTTTGGAGAAACAACAGAATTTTATTCTCCCACTATGTCCTGCACTGATTTGAGCCACAAGTTATCCCATTCCACAAACTAACTGGTCTGCTGGCACAAAATTCTTTGTCTCCTCCTAGTCAAAGTGTGCTGAACAGTCCTCCTAGGAATTACCCATTTAAAGTGAGGAAAACTTAGCTGAAAGTCTTCTTATAGAATGTTGATTTTGTGCATATATTTATATAAGCTTGATTTGGTGTAAATTGCAAAAGTGGATCTCTCATAAGACAGACATGCCAACCATCCTGCCCCCATACATATCTGATTATTTCCATATTCTTATTGATTTTACTGTCTGTTAAAAAAATCAAAGATTGAGGGTTTTCTTTGACTGGGTTGATTGTTTGGTTGTGGTTTTTTGTGAGAAGGAAGAGGGCAGATCCAAATTTCCTATCTCTAAAAGTTACACTCATCCACACCTGGGGGTCTTATTCTTTCACAAACCGGTACATATCGAATACATATCTCAACACTGAAATCTCCCAAAATCTGAAGTAAAAGCAAGTGATGCATAAAAACATTTGTTTCCTAGTTTAATAACCTTTCCATGAAGGAAAGGGAGGGAGGATGCAGAGGAAATTTGGATTGTCTAGATCACCTCTCAGGCAAACTGCATAAAAACAGATAATCCACCATATGCTGAGGCCATTACTTTTTTTCCACTTTTATCTACCTTCTATCTTTTCTTATACCACAAACACTGAGTGCTAAGGTTAGTTTGCTTAGGTGATGCTTGCCTGCCATAGTAAAAACGCAATTACAGACTCATTAGAAAACACCATTACAAAAGTAACTGTAATTCCAGCTGGTAAAACAGAACAATTTGTGTCCTGCTACGCTGAGAGGCTGCACCCTGCATTTCCCACTTAACTCCCAGACAAGGAAAAACATAAGAGGGCTGAAAGTCCTAGTAGGACAAGCAAATTCAAATATTTTCAAGCTCTTTATTTGGAAAGGAAGATGCAAAGCTGACTTAAAAACTACTCACAAAGCAAACAATACAACAACCAAGACTTCCTGAGCCCCAGTGGGTACTCTGTTAGGGTACCTCACAGGCCTCTCACACAAGCAGATGAACTGGTGCCTGAGCTGAAGTCTCCTGCTATCTTCGGCAGGAAGAGGTGTGACTTGTTGCTGGAGGGAGTGCAGTACAGATCTCTAACTAATGAAGGAGCTGAGTTGGATGCTGAACTGTCCCTCACTTCCCAAAGCCCCATGCCCTGACACAGAATTATTACTGATAAAATTTGCAAAGGCTAGCCTTCTCAAGTACCTAGTGTCACCGATCCACTCGGCGCGCCTGGGGCTCTCCCCTGCACTGCGGACTCTCAGCTCCTTCTCACTGGGCCATCTCACCGTACCCTCCGCCACTACTCCAGCCCTGCCTACGGCACGTACAACGCGGGATCAGACACGAGGCCACCGCAGCGGCGCGGGACACCACGGGTGCCGGAGGATGCTCAGCTGAGCACTGCTCCCCGCGAACGGCGGCGGAAGCGACACAAACCCGACGGAAGGGCAAGCGAGGGCCCGGGACCAGCCGAAAGCCGCTCCCTTCCCGTGGAGCCCAAAGACAAGGCCGCATGGCGCCCCCGGAGGCCGCGGTCGAGCTGGGGTCCCAGACCCCGCGTGAGAGGGACGCGGAGCGCGGCAGAGCGCGGCGAGGCCCGACGGGCTAGACCGGCAGGACACTGCTGCCCCATACCTGCAGGTTAAAGACCTGGACGGGCAGCGGCATCCTCCCCTCACGCCGCCGCTTCCGGCAGCCCGCCCCTCCCGCTCTGCTTCCGCTTCCGTTTCCGGGCCGCGCGTCGCGGCCAGGCCACGGCCGACAGGTGAAGCTCTTAAAGGGGCCGCGGCCCCGCTCGGCCCCGCGGCGGCGGCGGCGCCGCGACAACCTCCGAGCGCTCCCTCGTCGGGGCTGCCGCCACCTCCCAGAGTGCGGGGCCATGAGGTGGCCGCGCCCTGCCGTGGGGGCCCGCGGGGCTGCAGCATGAGCGGTCCTTGCCTGGGGCTGCGCAGGGCCGGGGTCCTGCTGTCCCTGGGCGCCGCCGCCCTCCTGCTGTTGCTGCTGCCGCGGGGGCAGCGCCCCGCCGTGCCCCGCCCGCCGCCCGCCGCCGGGCCCAGCGCGCCCCCGCCGCACCGCACGGGCCCCGAAGGCTCTGCCGGAGCGCCGGGCGGCGGGGCCGGGGCCGGGGCCGGGGCCGGGACCGGGGCCGGGGCAGGCCTCGCGGGTAGCCCGCAGCTTGCGCGGAGGGGCCGCCTCAGGGCTGCCGGCAGCTCGGCCAGGGAGAGCCTCGAGCTGAAGGACATCTTTATTGCGGTGAAGACCACGAGGAAATACCATAAGAGCCGGCTGGACTTGCTCCTCCAAACCTGGATTTCCCAGGCGAGGGGACAGGTGAGATTTCGCCAGCGGACAGGGACAGCCGGGAGCCTCGGCCCTGCGCTTTCCAGGAGAGCTGCTGCACTCTCACGGAGATTTTTCTTACTTCTGTTAAAAGCGGCTTTCTTTGTAAGACTGTGGAAGGTCGTCTAATATAAACGGTTGGTGTGAACATGCTTCCAAAAGACTTCATTGCTGATTAAGCCAGTTACTTGCAATATGGGATCGGTAATCCAAGCAGACATAGTTCGCTGATTTTTATATGACTGTGGAAAGTGCCTTCATGATAGTGAAAGATTCCTGGTAATGATGCATCTAAGCTGATATTTTGGACTAAGTAGTTTTTCTGTAGAACATAAAATTTGTTCCCTTTTTTCAGAATTGCAGTCCGTTCAAGTATATTAATGGAATTTTGTCCAGTAGTTGCAACAAGACAGTATTAACCACCTGCGACTTCCCACCCTGACTTGCATTCTTTTTTCTTAACCTTCTTGACAGCTATGGATGATTCCTAGCCTGAGAAAGGAGGTAGTACCAAAAAATACCAAAATCCTTTCTGTCTGGAAATTAGTTGTCTGTACCCTGAGACAAAGAGGATAAGATACAGCCTGCTTTATTGAAATTATACTCTTCTGGTTTGTAATGAAAAAATTTAACAAATAAGTCAGGGGTTGACGTTGATGCACCCCTACTCCCTCCCCCATTCCAGTGGATACTGTGAAACAAACTACCAAGACAGACAAAACATTCTGAATTTTGACTGAAACTGAGCAAATTTAAAATCAGAATCTGAAGTTCTTAAATGTGGACACACCATTTTTGTCTCCCACAGACGTTTATATTCACAGACTGGGAGGATCAGGAGCTACGCCTGAAAGCAGGTGAGCTGTGTAGCAGCATAGGTGCATCCTGTCTGTTATAACTGGGTTTTGTTTCTTTCGTACTTTCTATAGAAGTCCTTATTTTGTGCTGTACAAGCAATTAGGGAAGTTAAGATGGGGAAAATAGAGAAAATTTCTCCCTAACTGCCACCTGGATAAGATGCCTAGGACATCCAGAGTACTGGGTTCACCTTTGCACCCTCTTTCTTCTTGTTAGTAAGCTTATGTTGTCCAAAGGTACAGTAGATATTTCCTTTGTGCACATCTCATCACACTCTTTGTATACCCTTGCTTATTTTTATGCACTCACACAATTTGAAGACCTCTGCAGCTTACATGCCAGATGGATAACCTGTGAGCCCTGCCTGTCCTGCAGTTTCTTCTCCACGTGTGCACCTCAGATGTAGAGTATTAGTGCCAAATGTGCACTTCTTTTGTAGTCTTTTTTGACTACACATGCTTCTCAAACCTGAAAGGGATGATCTTTATTCTTCTAGGGGATCATATGATCAACACCAACTGTTCTGCTGTCCATACCCGGCAAGCTCTCTGCTGCAAGATGTCTGTGGAATATGATAAATTCCTGGAATCTGGGCAAAAGTAAGTGAAACACATTGTTCTGATTGACTTTGTTTCTTCCAGTTCTGTGCTTCCAGGAAACTTGAGTAATGATCTCTGTTCCAGTAAGGAATGCAGTATTAGCTAAAAGGTATGGATGAGTGCAGGAAAGGGAGCACAGCAGGAAGCAGTGTTTGTAAACAAGCATCATCTGAAAAGTGGAAAGGATTATAATCTAAGGGGGTTATTAAGTTCAGCCTCTTTACAGACTTAGCACCTGTGGGTGCTTTCATCTTTCCTATTTTGTAATTTGGGACAATAAGCAAATATTTTCTGCTCCAAGCCTGAAAGACTATGACTCAGTTGTAAATCTATAGCTCATTTCTTTGTCCTTATAACTTCTTGCTTTGTTTTTTTTTGTAGATGGTTTTGCCATGTGGATGATGACAACTATGTCAATCCTCGGACTCTCCTACATCTCTTGTCTGCCTTCTCACACAGCCAGGATGTCTATGTGGGGCGACCAAGTCTGGACCATCCCATCGAAGCAGCTGACCATGTCCAAAGTGATGGATCAGTAAGCAAACTTTTTCAGTTTGTCTGAGAGACATCCTGATCTTCTGAGCCTTTAAAACCTTGACAATTCATAGGATTCCCCCATAAATCCAAGTGATTTAATCTGCAAGAAATGAACCTGGTTATGGTTATTTTCAGAGGCAGGTTGCTGGGTTAAATGTACCTTCGCTCTGATGTTGTATGCATATGTATGCACAATAGAGGTTGTCTCCTGGGTGGCTATCTGTTTCTATTCCTTTACTCTTATGTGCTGTAATCTCCCTCACACTGAGCTTAGTAGGGCCTCTCCATCTTGACTCTTCCTTTTCCTTTAGTGGCTTTGGGGGCAGTGTTCATTGTTTTAGGGCTTGGGAGTTTGGTGGGAGTTCCAGGTGTTTTTTATTTCTTTTGTGTGCAGTATCACACACATTGTCATCATCTTGAACCAACCTCACATGGGTGACAAAAGCTTTCTGGATAGATAAAGCATTTCCAATATAAAGTGGTTACTAGGTTTCTAAGAACCAGAAGCAAACATATCTCAATCATAAGATACAAGTGCTAAGGAAAAAGTCCTGACCTGGTGGCCTGCACTGGCAGGTCTCTTTAAATATGTATCAATCCACCAGCCAGAAAGTCAGTCATAAAATAGCTTTTTAGGGAAGACTGCACAACAAAACTGTCTCCTTGGACATGGAGCCAATATATATACAGAGCACCTTTGACATCCCCAGTAACACTGAGCTGGCTATGACCCTTGGCTAAAATGAACAGGGAACATGTGGAATTAGGTAGAAGTGGGACTATAATTTTCCATTTCGTGTGTGTTACCTCTCTTACTAATTCGATGGTTCACCTGCTGTCTGTTTCAAGACAGTCTCATTTGAGAGAACAGCTAGCTGTGCTTTCAGCAGCCTAAACAAATAGGGATTCATCTGTAGCGTTGTTCTGACTCAGATGTAGTATGTGATATCAAATAGAACCTTGAGTTTCTTCCCTGCCCAGCCAAATTCAAAAAGCTGATTATCAGTAAGTGTTGTTTTTTCTTTTTACTCTTCAGAAGACAACCGTGAAATTCTGGTTTGCCACAGGTGGAGCTGGGTTCTGTATCAGCCGAGGTCTTGCCCTGAAGATGAGTCCCTGGGCCAGGTAAGCACTGCTCCTAACTGGGCTCCATCAATACATGTTTGGGAGGCTTTGAAACACTTTTGGCTTGTCTCCTTGTCTCTCTCTGTCACAGCCTGGGCAATTTCATTAGTACTGCAGAAAGAGTGCGTCTTCCTGACGATTGCACTATTGGCTACATCATCGAAGGTCTGCTGGAAGTAAAGCTGCTACACAGCCCATTGTTCCATTCCCACCTGGAAAATCTGCAGAGACTGCAAGGCGAGTCTGTGCTGCAGCAGGTAGGGTTTTGCCTCATGTCCTGTTCTTATAATTATGCCTTAGTCTGATCAGAAAGATCAGATCTGTGTAGACTTAGCACTCTTCAGCAAAGAAAGATATCTCCAGACTCACTTTTTATGTGTAGCAGTAGCAGAAAGTGTAGAAGTTTGCTAAGTAGTCTTCCTGATTTTGCCTAACAAACTTTGTCTTAATTCATGCTGTTCAAAAAGGCAGCTATATAAGTACTTCTCCAATACCTAAAACATAATTAAACGTTTGATCATTTTTAAGAATAATTTGTCTGAACCTCAAGAAACTTAAAGTTGCTTCTGAAAAACCAAGTTGTTTTTTAATTGATGGGATACATTTTACCTTCCAAGCAGCAGATGGAGCCACAAGGCCATCCAGCAGTGTTGCCTGCATCACACTGCTTGGCACCATAAGTAAACAGGAGTGTGGTTTTGCCCCTGCATGCTGCGTGGTTATATTTTTCTGGCAAATGTATTAGGCAGCAGAAACGTGCGCTTGGGACCAAATTCCACCGTGATGCCATCTCCCTTCATGTTAGTGAATTTGACTGCAGCATGAATACATTGTTTTATTGGTGATCGTTGGTTCCATGAGATGAAGACAGCTAACCCAAAATCCAGGAAAACATAAGTCTTCTTGTACCTGACACCTGAAAAATGCTTAATGCAGTACTTGTGTGGAGGAACAGCCCTCATTTGAGGTTCCAAAGATACGAATTTTGTTCCAGGTTTGAAACATGACAATCCTTTCCATGCCATTTAGTATGCAAATATTTATATTTTCCTCCTGTGCTAAAATATTGCAGACTTCAGGCAATGTCTGGTGAGGATGAACGTGTTATTTAATGAAGGCACAGGCAGTAGCAGGATTAATATCCTTACAAAGCTTACAGTTGAAACTCATCTTGTCCTTCAGGGCAATGCAACTTTCAGATCTTCTGTGAATTCTCCCACATTGCCCTTAGTGCCATTCAGTGCCAATCTTGCTTATGTCAGAACTAACTGCTGTCCTCCAAATGTGATCCATGTTCAGATTAGACAGCATCTTCAGAGACTTTCTTGGTACTTCATTAATAACCCTGCTATCTCCACCCTGGTTTTCTGCATTAGTGTTACATGTTCTGAATACTTATTTGTTTTTACAGGTAACCCTGAGTTACGGTGACCCTGAGAACAGACACAATGTTGTGAGTGTGGGAGGAGTGTTTGGCCTTCAGCAAGATCCAACCCGGTTAGTGTCCACTTCCAAAACAAGATCTCCCTACCTTGTTCATGTTTGTCATCTGTAAAATGATCAGACCCACTAATGGGGTTATTTTCTCATGTCAGCTCTTGTTACTGTGCCAAAAGCAGGTAGACCCACCCTCTTATCCATCAGACTGCTGCACATGCAATGCTAGTATGTTCCACGTATGGAGAATTCCAATCTAATGCTGTCTTTTTTTTTTTTTTTTTAATATAGATTTAAATCTGTCCATTGTCTGCTTTATCCTGACACTATTTGGTGCCCTGCTAAGAAGATGTCATAATTCTTGAACAGCCACTAACACCTGTGCCTTAGCTAGTTTGCATAAGGCAGGAGTTGTGGAGTTTTTTGGTGATTTTATTCTTCTGGGAGACAACCAGTGGTATCTACAAAGGAGGTAGACAGACTCTGTTTAGAAAAGCAATAAGGTGTGGTTTGTTCAGCTGCAGCCTGGGACATTCCAAGAGGAATCTTTGTTCTTTTGTCTAGTGGCTCTTCATAAGATGACCACAGTCCTGTGTGTATGAGTCACTTCACACTTGCATCTGATGTCATGTGAACCTGTGCTTGGACACATCTGAGGCAAATGCAGTACTGGGAGTGAGAGTGTTCTTACTACCCTTAGGGGTTATTAGAAGCCACTGTCTTGAAGCTGGAGTGCTAGAGCAGACTGTAGTCCCCATGGTGACAAGAGGAAGGAAGTTTTCACTCATCTTTCTTGGGAACAGAATTATTAAAGAGCTTCTGTGGCCTGCCAGACTAAAGCTCCAATGGGCCAGAATACAGAAATCCTGGAATCACTAGGGTAAACAAGGCTGAAAGTCTTTGTCATGAGAAAGCCCTATATGAAGGTAAGCTTACTGAGAATTGGATAAGTTGCTTACAATGTACATTCTCCCCTGTCATCCATGTGTACCTCCTGTGGAGGTAATTGTCAGACCTGGTTCTCATGCCAACTGAATTGCAATAGTTGATGATTATGATCTATTCCCTTGATATCTGATATTGAAGAAATACTTGCCTGACAAGATGGTAATTGTTCCTCCCACTTGGCCAGTAGTTGGTCACATGATTTGGAGAAGCTTTTGTTGGCAAAACACGCCCTGTTTCTGAGGCAGTGTGATGGGGGAGGAATACTGAGGAGGGTTTTGATGGTATCATTTGAGGACCTTTAATTGTGTGACCATGGTTACTCCAGCTTCTTCAGATAATCTTTTAATTACCATAAAGTCAAGATCAGTGTTAGTTTTTACTCCTTAATATTTCAACAAATAGCTCATGCAGTCACTAAGAGGAGATTGCACACTCACAAGCAGAAGTTCAGTGTTTTAGCAGTATCATCTGCTGCTGCTTTTTAAAGAAAGTAAACTTAGTTTTGAAAGTGGAAGGAATGAGGCTCCATGCGTTTACTTTTTTATTAGCCCAGACTTTGGCCATGTGCAAACCCTACCTGACCTGAAGAATACCTTAAAAAAAACACTGTGCAAAATCACTGTTTACGCTTATAAAAAGTACTTGCTGGTTTAGTGCTAGAGTATGAGGCCAAATTAAGGGAATAATAATAGAATGCCATTGTATGGTCTGGAGCTGTGATTACTGGCTTGATTGTGGACCTAGCAGAAGTTTCAGGTTTCTAAACGGCTGTGCTTAGCTGTACTGTGGGCTTCAGCTAGTTATTTAACTTCCTGGCAAATGCCTATAGTGTATTCAAGTATGCCACTTAGCACAGGTATCAATATACCGTGTTCCCTGCATTTTAACAAACCGTTCAGTGTTTACCTCAGTACATTGTCCTCTTAGCATGATTTTAGGTAATTCCACTGAGGAGCAAACAAACTGACTGCTACTTACTAGAGTCCTGCAGCTCATTCTTGTATTTCTCCTTTCTATCATGTGTACTAAGGTACACATGAGGTATGGAAATAAGAAAGCTGCAGGGAGCTGGATCAAAGCTCAGCTAGCACACTGGCTGTTCTATAATAGGCTGTCAGTGTTACAGGTGTGCCTGTCACAGAAAACAGAAGAGGATTTGTGAAATAGTAGGTTCTACCTCTTTATTAGGTCTTCTGCTAACTAGAATTGAGGCATCCTGTGGTTTAATTATTTGTCATTAATAGTTCTGGCGGTTCCTACTATCTATGTATTTTTTAAAAATACTTGTTAGATTTTTGGTTTTAATGTCCTGTAGCAGGAACCTGTGAAACTTCATGAGCTCTTGAGGTGATTTTGTCTTCAAGCACTGCTTCTGAATTCTTCTGTTGGAACTTTTCTTTCCCTTCCATTGGAAGCAGCCTCTTGTAAGATGACACAGACCAAGCAAGGACTGGGCAGCAATTGTGGCAAACTGCAGTTTAAAAACTACAACACTTTATAGTGATGGCAGCAAAACAAAACGGTAGAAGTTTCACACTGTGGTCACTGGTCACACTAAGTGTGCCAAGGAGGCAGTGCCCTCAAACCTAGGAGCGTGTTTATGGAACTTAAAAAGGACCATGTTCTCTTGCAGGTCAACAGGAAACTGTTCAGTGTGTTCAGGCTTATTGCAAGGTTTCTTGTGTTGAGAAGTCAGTAAGCTGTTTGGATCTATCAGGATGCAGCTTTTTTATCAAACTACTTTTTCATACATAAAGTGATTCTATAAAATAAATATTTAAATATGTCAAAGGTTGTCTTTCGTCATATTTCTTCACATGTTCTCTGCATCAGAAATGGATCATAAATTTAATTTTAATTGTTATCTTTAACAGCACTTTCGAGGGGGCAGACCTGGCAGGTCTTTTTCATCAGACTCGAAAAAGTCTCAAACGCTACTTCAGTCAAGAGTGAGAGCCACGAAACGTCACCTCTGTGTGCCTGTCTTGCTGGATGAGCCTGGAGCTGGTTTCGTGCTCCGTTCCCTCGGCACCGGGCAGCGCCCGACCGCGGCAGCGGGCAAAGATCGCCCCGCTCGGCCCCGGCCTCGGGCCCGCCCCGCTCGGCCCCGGCCTCGGGCCCGCCCCGCTCGGCCCCGGCCTCGGGCCCGCCCCGCTCGGCCCCGGCCTCGGGCCCGCCCCGCTCGGCCCCGGCCTCGGGCCCGCCCCGCTCGGCCCCGGCCTCGGGCCCGCCCCGCTCGGCCCCGGCCTCGGGCCCGCCCCGCTCGGCCCCGGCCTCGGGCCCGCCCCGCTCGGCCCCGGCCTCGGGCCCGCCCCGCTCGGCCCCGGCCTCGGGCCCGCCCCGCTCGGCCCCGGCCTCGGGCCCGCCCCGCTCGGCCCCGGCCTCGGGCCCGCCCCGCTCGGCCCCGGCCTCGGGCCCGCCCCGCTCGGCCCCGGCCTCGGGCCCGCCCCGGCCACAGTCCAGCCGAAACATGGAGCCGCATCTCAGCTTCCGCGGACGGCGGGCCCTGGTGACTGGGGCCGGCAAAGGTGACCGCGGGCGGAGGGCCGGGGGCAGGGGCCAGGCTGGGGCGAGCCTGACGCCGTCTCCCCGCAGGGATCGGTCGCGCCGTGGCCGTGGCGCTGAGCAGGGCCGGGGCCCGCGTGACCGCGCTGAGCCGGACGGGAGCGGACTTGGAGAGCCTGACGCGGGAGGTACCGGCCCCCTCCTCCTGCCCCCCAAGCCCGCACCGCGCCCCCGGGCTCGCTCGCGGCCTCCCGCCCACCGCGGCCGCCCTCGCCGCAGTGCCCGGGCATCGAGACCCTCTGCCTGGACCTGGCGGACTGGGAGGCTGTGGAGGCGGCGGTGGGCGCGGCGGGGCCGTTCGAGCTGCTGGTTAACAACGCGGCCGTGGCGGAGCTGCAGCCGTTCCTGGAGGTGACGCGCTCGGCCTTGCAGCGGTGAGTGCCCGGCCCCGGCCCCCCAGGCGGCTCCCGCACCGGAGCGCAACTCCACGGGGGAGCGCTGGAGCCGAGGATGCCCGCCAAGTCGTCACAAAGTTGTGAACGTCAAAAACGGCGACAGAGCTTTCCAGAAAGGGCTGTTATTGCAGGGGAAGCAGCTGGAAAAAACAAGGACAGCAACTGGTGTGCAGACACCAGACAGGCTGGCATGCACACTTCCAGCAATGCCCAGTGTTGATCGATTGTTACTGCATATGTCCTTTTTCTTCACTGTCTTTTCATTCTTTACATCATCACCTTTCACCCCTTAAACAGCAAAAGGAAGCAAAGCACTGGCTCTTACATCAATTTCTAAGTAGCCAGAACCTGCAGTGACACCTCCAGAATGGTGGGGTGCACCTGCCATCCCACTGGCGTTGGAGGAGAGTGCCTTTGCTGCTCATCAGGCTCAGAGCTTCCAGTCTAGCTCCAGCTCGGTGATGCTGAAAGGCAGGTGTTGCTAAGACAATTCAGAAATAGAGACAACAAAGCCAGGTAAGGAAGCAAAAAATAGTCATGGTGGGAAATTAAATTTTCTAACTACAATAACATGATATCTTTTTTCTGTGAAAAGCTCCAGAGTTTTATTGTGGGTACGCTTTAGGCTATCTTGAGTCCACGTCCTGCTGAGAAAATGGGTCATGCTGTGTCCCTATGTTAAAAGTGGCTGTTGAGAATCTTATAATAAAGGTTTGTGACTAGAACATAAAATGTATGGATTCTACCAAGATCACTCTGCAGAACTGGCAGGTGGGAGCCCAACAGGAAGCACGACGTGGCGAACAGAAGAAATGCTGCCTCTACCCACTTTACAGCAGCTTTGCTTTATAAATCTGCGTGAAGGGTTTGCTTGACCCAAGAGTCATCTGCCCTGGCTGAGGTCCACGGCCGTGTTTAAATTTTGACAGAGGAATTCCGTTAGGCTGTATAAGAGCAGAGTACTGTGTAAAATGTACCTGATGCATGCCTGCACCTCCCCACACACCAACAGGCTTGCAGCCAGTGGCTGATTCCAGTTGATTGCTGAGATCCTACCTGACCATTCTGGCTCTCTCTGCCATTTCTGTCCATGTCCTAGATTATCACCAGTGTTTCCAAGAGACCAGGAGCACTTGTCCTCTGCTGCCTCCCAAAACAGCTCCCTGGGCTGGGCTACAACCACTCTGTAACTTAAATTTGATTTATTTGTAGGTCTCTTGATGTGAATTTTGGAGCTGTGCTTCATGTTTCCCAGGTGAGGAAGAACTGTTACTGCAGCTGCCTCCATGAATAGCAGTGACTAAACTGTACATAGCAGGGGTATGTGTCCACTGTGTGGGCTGAAAGAACTGCAGTCTAAAGTCAATCCAACAAACTCCATGTACAACCTCTTCACACTCGCACTGAGGACTTGCTTCCTCCAGCTGTTTTTGTTCTTTGGTATACCATAATAGCCCAGAAAGATTACTATGGAGTGAAATAATGATTTCTCTTGTTAGGATCCTGCCATTCCCTTTTTTTTTTTTTCCTCTCCTCTCCCCTCCCAGATAGTTGCTCGGCAGATGATCGCACAGGGGCTGCAAGGGGCTATTGTGAACGTCTCCAGCCAGGCATCGAAGCGTGCACTGAGGGATCATGCTGTTTACTGTAAGTGTGTGCAGCTTTAGCAGTGCCTCTCTCAGCTTTAACCAGCTGGAGACCCACAGTCACCAAGCTGCCAGCTGCCACTTTTGGGCAGTGAAATACCCACGTGTTCCAGACCAGGTGCTATGCAGTTAAATACCTCCTCTTCTTCTCTCCTTTTCAAGGTTCCACAAAAAGTGCTTTGGATATGCTGAGCAAAGTAATGGCAATGGAACTGGGACCCCACAAGGTAGGATTCTGTGAGAGAAAAGTGTGAAAGCTGAACCTGAGCACAACTAGAGCAGTTGGGTTAGATTGTTGCTCCTGGTCCCAGATTAGGGTGAACACTGTGAATCCCACCGTGGTTATGACTGACATGGGAAGAATTAACTGGAGTGACCCTCAGAAATCTGCTGCCATGATTAATCGGATTCCTCTGGGAAAGTTTGCAGGTCAGTGATGTAGGTCTGTCTCGAGGCTGTGCTCCCGTGTTTTCTCCAAGCCTTCCTTCTCACTGACATCACAGCCAGAAGCTGCTGATTTTTGGACAAAGCGATAGCTCTGCCGAATGCCTTTTGGCTGAATTCCTGCAGTGTTTGATCAGGACTGGATGAGAATCAACCCTCTTCTCACTTTTTCTACAGCCTCCTCATCTTGGGACAAGTGAAATGAAATTACTCTATTGTTCACAAACCTGACCAGGTGTTTGCTGTGACCTAAACACCATTTGATCACAAAGACAATTTGATGTCCAGCTATCAGCCACACTGTCCCAGACACTTCATCAAACATAGTTTGACGGCAGAAACACTTTCTGGCTCTAATTACCTGTATAGGTCAAAAAAGGCAGACCTTTTTAGGTGCTTGTTTTTCTGGTACAATTTGAGGTGGGCATTAGATCTCCTCTGTGTTTGATTGTAGAGGTGGATGACGTGGTGAACAGCATTCTCTTCCTGCTGAGTGACAAGAGTGCTATGACAACTGGCAGCTCACTGATGATTGATGGGGGCTTTCTTGTCTCCTAAGATGACACCTGCGTTTCACACTTGGCCTCAATTTTCATATGAATACTGCCTAGACGTAAACTGGATAGAAAACAATGATACAAAACTTCTTGCTGGAGAGGCAGGAGAACTAAAGATTGTATTAGAAGTGAGGCGGAAAATCAAGCTGCAAGGCTGCTATATAATAAAGCTCACATACACCCTTCATGGAGAATGTTTATTGCACCAAATAAGGTTTTATCTTGTCACTCTACATGATGATTAGAAATTGGACCTTTCTTCCAACCCTGTTCCCCCCCCACAACCCTTCAGAAGCTCTCCCTGTTCCATTCAAATCCAGAGTCTGTCTGCATTTTCAGTGGGAAGGGAAAGAAGTCAGCAGACTCCTCACTGCTTCCTTTGTTGTCTTTAGTAGAAAAAAAAAAAATAGAGGCAATAACCCCAGCCCTGCTCTGCAGAGACTGGATTTTGGGGGGAGGCCCTGGTAAAGACTAATGGGGGGGAGCAGCACCACGTAGGGTGTGCACACACAAAAAGGCAAATGCATTGATTGCACAGAGCTGTTTCACTCACAGAGTTTGGCTAGTACCCAGTAAAGCACCTAATGATTCATTTTTTAGCTTCTCATTTACTTTGACCCCTTCCAGGGCTGGTTATGATTTCTTTAACAGTCTCAGGAACATTCTGCTAGAGCACCAGTTTAACTGTTAGCCACAGCAGGCTGGATAAGGAGACTCTACCACCCTCCCAGCTATTCTTGTCTTTCAGCACCATTGAAATCAGCTCCCACCCCACTCCCACCAGGATGTTCACCACCTGTTTCACCTGCAGGTTGAAAACAGGTGTTTCCAGAACAGGATGGATGTCTCAGCCCTTTCCACTTGGAGTTCAGGAGAGCTGAAACAGCTTGTTGCCCGAAGGAGCTACCTTGCCTTCCCCACTGTACCTCCCCTGGAGGCTGTATAGTCCCCAGCTGGTCTCCTGTCCCCACTGCCCCTTCACATCAACACTGACGTTAAATCAAAGAGACATTTAAAAAACACTGACTTCGTACATGATGAAGGGCCCTACACATCCCAGCCCCCTTCAGAAACACCCAGCTTAATACGCAATCTGTCAGAGGATGACAGCATGCTGAGCCAACACCTAGGCCACAGCCCTCAAAACATGGTACACTTTTTGCCAGGCTTCTTCACAGGCGGTGGGCAGAGCACAGCCCGGATGGCTTCATCAAACACCGTCTTCAAGCCCCGCTGTGTCAGGGCAGAGCATTCAAGGTACTTTACCGACCCTGGGGAAAGAGAGCTCCAGCTCAACCACTCCAGTTCTGGCACCATACACTGTCCCTCACCCACTCACAAAGTTCAATGCCACCGACATCTGCCTGCTTATGAGACTCACCGATTTCCCGAGCCATGGCCAAGCCTTGGGGGTAGGTGATGGGGGCCAGTTTCTTATCACGTAACCTTTCAATGGTGTCCTTATCATCCCTCAAGTCCAGCTTGGTGCCCACCAGGATAATAGGTGTATTTGGGCAATGGTGTCGGACCTCAGGGTACCACTGAAACAGAGAGGCATGATAAGAAAAGTGGTTACAGGAGTGGCCATAACCATGAGGATGCATTCCTACTATTGGGAAGAAGAGGTTCACTACTGACATGGTGGCAACACCTGAACAAGACACTGTTGCCTACAGTTCTACTATGCGCTGCAAAAAGAGACTGGTGCACATATAATAGTGAAGGCACTGAGACACAGAATCCTGACAGATATTGCCAACCAACTCTGCACACGGTGCTTCCCTTAACTGTGTTTTAGCTTCTAAAACACCCCTTATCTTAAAAAACAGATTCAGAAAGGCAGCAACTTAGCCAAAGAAGTCACGAATAAAAAGCAAGTCCCACTTTAAACCTGCAGACTATGATTTTCCCTCACCAAAACATTACTGCGTGAAGTTTTGGGCTTGTAGGTGTGGCGCTGGGTGGGGCAGGGAGCATCACTGGTTCTTCCCTTCTACTGTTTCACCCAGAAGGAGAATACTTTACCTTAGCTCTGACATTCTCAAAGGAGGCTGGACTCACAAGGGAGAAGCAGATCAAGAAAACATCCTGTGCAGAAACAAGAGGGTCAGCTGTGCAGAAAGAAACAACTAGAGTAAAGGGAGGCTGCAGAGGGAGTCTGAGAAAGGACAACCTCCTCCCACAGGCAAGGACTGCTGTGGCTTTAAGAAATTCTTCCCCATTAAGGGTGTTAAACTAATTCAGAAAGGGACGGAACGGACCTTGAGCGTATGATTACATCTTTCACGTTGCTGGGCTCTGCATGTTAAGAGCCTGAGGCCTCAAATATATCAACAGCGCTAAAGGCTTCACCAGCAGCACAGCTGCTTAGGAACTGCTACTCCCAGAAACGCTCCTAGGGCAGCCCAATGGGGATCTGTCCTGATGAGAGAGAACGGGAATATGGAACTAGCTACGCTGCACAGCAGCCCTACAGCATTCCTTTTACTTGAGCCTCCCTGAGTTATCCCAAGATAACTCTTCAAAGACCACTACAAAGAAGAGACTAGAACAGGACAATTTCTTAGGAGAAAATCAGCTGTGATACTTCTTAAACAACCAGAATTATGGGTGTAGCTGCAGGTACTCAGGCTTTCCTCAAAGGAAAGAAGCATGCCTGTCCTTGGAAGCCACCCTGTTGCCGAGAGGGAGCGGTCACAAGCCAGTCCAAGCCCAGCACTCACCGTCTGTGGGTAGGAAAGAGGCCGCAGTCGGTCATAGTCTTCTTGCCCTGCTGTATCCCAGAGGCCCAGGTTCACTGGCTTTCCATCTACCATCACATTGGCAGAATAATTATCAAACCTGCCAATGAGGAGTCCCCATCAGTGACAATTCTGTGGTGACCTTCACATCTCTATACGGAATTCAAAGGGGCAGTGAATCAGGAAAGGATACTGCAGCACAGTTCCAGTGGGGCAGTCTGCCTTCCTCACACACACAGCCACAGCATCATCCTTACCTGTCAAGTTCACAGTCTGATTTGCAACAGCCACCTCCTGACATACCAACCCAACTTTTACACATATATGCATACAGATCAAAAAGCAACTGAAGTTTAAGGCCATTACTTACACGGTGGGAATGTATTCTCCAGGAAAGGCATTTGTGGTGTAACTGATCAGCAAGCAGGTCTTCCCTACAGCTCTGCAGAGGGTAAGAGTGACAAGCATAAAGAAGGGTACAGCATGGAGCACTAAGGCAGTAAAACTCACCCTTCCCCCACCAAAAACACATGGTAAGGTAAAAAATTACCATGTGAGAAAACAAACCTGTTCCAGGCTGGAATTCCCTAGTTGTCACAATCATGGCCTGAACTCATTCAAAAGGTGCACCTTGCCTGAGTGCTTCCTAACCCTCCTCTCTGCCACTCCTTTTCCCTACCCATTCAGCCCTCAGCAAGACATCAGTTAAAACATAGTTGTTCCACAAACCAAGAGAGGGAATAAATTAGGGTTGTGTTCTGGGCTCAACAGATGCATAGTAATTTTAGCAAAATGGATAAACTGAGGTTAAAAAACATGCAACAATGCACAATTCTGCAAGCTCCTCAGATACAGGAGTTCAGTATCAATAAATACAAAGGAGAAAAAATAAGAATCCATAAACAAAACTGGACTTTAAAACTGACCGCTGTCAGTTTGGAAAAAGATTAGTGAAGATGGATAAAAATACCAGCTTAGGGCTTTGCTGAAGGTTGGTGGGATTGGTCAGCCCAGCAGTGGCAGCTGGTAAGGGCCAGGCCAGGCCTGGTTGACAAGAGCATAAGCACATGGACTTCAACCAGCCCTGCAGACTTCCTAACAGAGAGCTTCACAGTAAGAACGGAGGAGTACCAGCAGTGTGAGCAACCTCTTTATCATGGAGAAAGTTGTGAACTGCAGGCAACCTTCCAGAAAAAGATTGTGAGTGCCAGTGAAAGCGGACTGTGAGGTGCCTGGGTGAAGCTGAATAGCTAGCACAAATTGGTATCCCCTACCCAATTCTGCAGCCAGACTGACTTAAGAGAGGATGTCAGAAGAGAGGAAGAGAGTTGACTGGCCCCTGCACACGCCAGGATTACAGAAAGCACAGAGAGAATAAACCACTATTACAACTTTTCCTCTGGATTAGGTCCCCTCAGTCTGACAAGAGAGAAGCTTTGTCATGAACCACTACATTGATCAGTCCAACTTTCCTCCTGAACTGTTATTTCTCTTTCCCACCAAACAAGCTTGTAATTCACAAAAAACTGTGTACCTATGTGTTTCCAATTTCTTTTAGTATGCACTGTTGGTCTTAAGGCAAAACACACGACAGTAAACCTTCAGCTGAACTCCCATTTTCAACATCCTGAGCTCCCAGTCATTCCTCTCCCCTCTGCAAAAAAGCTGTGCTTTCTCCTACTCCCTTTAGTCCTCACAGGCTGGAACCTGGAAGGCTTCACTGCAAATGTGTATTTGAGGAGGTGGCATGCATGAGAAAGAGGAAGGCTAATACCCTGCCTAAGACCAGTTCACATTTAGGTCTGAGTACCTCAGCTCTGTTCTTGCTGAGGTGATCAGAAAAGTAAACCGGAATTGTGAGGAAAAATATGCAGGATGAGCTAGGAAAGTTACAAAGCAGAATAAATCTAGTGCATGCCTGCATCTTGCAGGCAGATGTGTTCCCTAAAAAAGGCATTTAGGAAGAGCCTAGAGAAAAAAGCAAAAAGGGTGACAAGGAGCACATGGCGAAATCAGAAAGAAGAACGCATTTCACCTCAGAACAATCAACAAAAGGACATACGAAACCTGTGAACATCAAGATTTTCGGGAGGACTCTGTCAGTAATCAACCAGGTACAATGAAAAATAGCAAAATACCGGCACCTAAATAAAACAACAAGGAGGCAAACGTAAAACCCAACAAGAAGCCTGTGTCTGGTACCCAGGCAGCACCCAAGTTCATGAACTATGAAAGGAGCAGGGCAGGGCTGCGCGGGCCGCGACAAGGCCCCGCTCTCCCGCCGGGACCCAAGGGCGGCTGGGCCCGCCGGCCCCGCTCCCGCCGCCCCCGGCCCGGCCCCACCCGAGCCAGGCCCACGCCGATCCAGGCCGGACCGAGCCTCGCTGCCTGGCGCGGGGCCTCCCGCCGGCGGAGCAGTTCTCCCGGGACGCGGGCCCGGGCCAGCCCTCCCTCCTTCCCTCGGCGCCGCCGGGCCCGTTTGGTGCGGGGCGGCCGGAGCGGCCCCTCCCGCACTCACCCGTCGCCCACCACCACACACTTGATCGCCTGCATCTGCCCGCGATGGCGGCGCCGCGACTGCGCCGCAGTGACCGCCCGCGGGGTGGGGCGGGGCCGAGCCGCGCGGAGCCGAGCCGGGCCGGGCCGGGCCGAACGGAGCCGAGCCGGGCCGAGTCGGGCCGAACGGAGCCGAGCCGGGCCGGGCCGGGCCGGGCAGAGCCGAGCCGAGCCGGGCCGGGCCGAACGGAGCCGGACCGGGCCGAGCCGCGCATCGGGGGCAGGGCCCGCGTGTCCCGCCGGCCCCGCCCTCGCCGCTCTCCCAGGGCCGGACCCGGGACAGAGAAGCGGCGGCCCCGCCCCACGAAAGAAGCGGCGGGTGCTGCTCGGGGCCGGTCGCCGCACTGGGCCCACCGGCTCAAGGACAAAGCTTTAAAACCTGGTTACGTTGTAGCTGCACAGTTCACCGTCATCTGCCCAGAGCTGCTGCGGAACAGAGGGGGAGTAGCAAAAAATCGTTGGCTTCCCCCAGCACCCCAAGGTACCCTGCCAGCAACAGAGGCTCCCACAGTAGTGGCCCTGTCTGAAAACATCAAGCTTTGCTTTTCCCTTACCTGCGGGTCTGCAGCGGGCTACTGCCACAGGTTCTCTTCCTTATGACTAGGGAACAGCTTCCCAGCTTCCTTGGTTTTATCTTAGTCCAGAACCAAAACCATCCCCATCTTATCCACCTTCAACAGCCTTTTAGCTCCAGGACAGGCTGGCAGGGTCTTCAGGAGAGTAACGCTGCAGAAGGTCCCACCCCCGCCCCATGAGCCAAACATCCAGTTTGCCACTGTCCAGTGTTAATGGCAAAATGCAAAAGTTTTTTATTAAGCAGAGAAAAACCCAATACAAAAAATCATGAACACAAAGCAATCAGTCCACACAAAAACTTTCGTTTTCCAGGTGTCTTTTAAAATGTGTACTCTAAGGTATGTTCCCACCCCAGATTCACAGGAACAAGTCCCTCAAGGCTCAATACTACTGGTCTGACAACAGCTCCTGCTTTCCCCAGTTCAGACTCTCACAATCCTTCCCTTTCTCCAGGTCATGCAAGGACTTGTGCTGTCAGGAGAGGAACCACCTTCTCCCCTTCGTGCTCTGAGAAGCAACTCCCTAGTGTCACACCAGAAGCATTGCTCCTCTCCAGGTTAAGGCCACAGCACAGTTCTAGGAGGCTGAGAACCCAGATGAACAGTTTTGCCATTTGCCATAGTGAAACTAAAATCCTGTAGCAATGCTGGCCACAACATCCTCAGCTAAGGGCCGTAGTTCACAGTGAAGAAGCCCAGATGTTGACAGCCAATCACTCACTCACCCATTCCCTGCCACTCTTTGTAGAAGTAGAACCACTGCCAAAGCCCGGCTGTCCCATAAGGACAGCACTGCACCTGAAGCCCCCCGGTACAGCTGTTTCTGCCGATGCTGAATGTGTATCTACTGCCCACCAATACAGCCAGAGCCACAGCAGGGATGGTAAAAAGACAGAGAGGGCCCAGTCAGACTGCTTCTGTCTGTAAGGACTGGGTGAAAAAGCACAGGTTGGTAATGTCTGGTGTTTCCAGCAGTTTCAGGATCCCATTAGCAAGGCAAATTACTCCAGCCCACAGGGAACTGTAAACACTCCTGTTGCTTTTTCTCACGTTTCTCTGTGAACAGCCCTGGCATCCGAACAAATGCTGCAGCAGGGCCCTGCTGGGGAACACACAAACCCCCCCAGTAACCAGTAATCCCCTTTGCCAACAGGCTGTGGCAGTGCGGCGAGGGGGCTCCACATCATGGACTCAGACCCACAAGCCTGAATGGTTGTTTCCTCCTCGCCTTTACACTGTCAGGAGGAAGATTTCTGAACAGCAAGAGCATTTGTCTGTTTGCTAGCCTTTGTGTCACCCCACAAATTTGATAAAATTGTCCCATTTAGGAAGAAGGAGTTGTACCTGAGTTCCTCACCCTTTCCCTGACAGCAGGTACTTGGATCCTTTAAGCTCTCATTTCCTAGAACCAGGGGTTCCCAAGGGAGATCCCTGCACATATGCCATGATGGCATTCTGCAAAAAACTTGCTCGCTGGGCCTCCTCTTCCCTCACCCTGGAGATCTCAGCCTCCTTCATTCTCAGCTTCTCCAGCAGCAGAGAGATCTCACCCTCCTTGTCCAGCAGTGCTTCACGGTGATTACTGGATAGGGCTGTGAAAAAGCAGCATTAGTAAAGACAATCACGGTATCCCTAGAAAAAATAAGAACAGGCCAAAGGCAATGGAAGTCGTATGGTCAACAAGCACACAAGAGGAGCTGCATGAGACAACACAAGAGGTTTTGCACAGACAGCATGCACAGTTCACTGTGCAGGAAATCCAAACATTTTATTTGCTGTGCAGCTCTGGGTGGTCATCTGAGTCTTGGTCTCTATAAAATGAGGACAGGAATCCCTGTAAATACACGTGGATGGAGAGTACAACTCATAGGTGTACATGCAGGCAGGAAGCACTTGCTGTCACTACCTGAGAGCACAGCTCAGTTCCAGGCCCAGTGCAGGGTAACTCAGCGTTGCCATTTGAGAAGCATAAAAGGATCCATCACCTTTCAGCTGCCTTTCCAGAGCTGCAATCTTCTCTCTCAGCCCATCCTGGGCTGTGCGTTCAGCCTCCAGGTGCCCAATCTTCTCCTGCAACTCCACTTTCACCTTATTTACCTCTGTCACTTTCTCCTCTTCCTTACTGTCCAGGTCCTGACACACAAAGACAAATCCATGAACAACCAAACAACTTCAGCATCTTGTTCTGCCCCTGTGGTGACTATCTCTACTCCAGTCCAAACTACCTGCTGAAGTTCATCCAGCCTCCTCCTGAGTCCATCAGCATACAGGCTCAACTGTTTGGCTTTGGCCTGGGCCTCAGCAACCATCTCTTTTTGCTTAAGGCAGCAGTTCTGAGCTTCATCCCTTGACTCAGTCATCAGCCGCAGCTTCTCTTCCAGGTGTTCTAGTCGTTGCTGCTGTAAGACACAGGAAAATGAAAATTAAATAGTCCCACTTCATTCCTGTGTAGAGATTCTCCCCTCTTTGCTCCTAATACAGTCAACCCTTTATCGAGTCAACTGGCACTGACAAGCACAGGACACAGCTGTACTCCTTGCACTCAGGAGTGACTCCAAGCTGCTTCCTCTTGCCAGGGAGGAGACTGACAGAGACCGAGAAACAGAGACAGGCCCTTGGCAGATGCACAATGCCACTGCCAGTGTTTACAACTAATGCTCTACCTTCATTTCCTCCATACCTCAAATGGCTCTGAAGCACCACTGCATGCAGCTAAGCAACTGCTGGGCCCCACACGTCAGATTTCTATGTCTGTAACTCAGTGAAGCATTTTCTTTTGTCATGTTACAAATAAGTAAATATTTTAATAGTTTTTGTGTATTTTTCTCATCCCTTGTTCTCTTACACAGGATATTAACTTCGTTGCCATTTACACTGAGTTCAATACTACACTGAATTTATTTATCTAGCAGCAGTAGCCACCTGAAGAAATTTCTGAGTTCAGAGAAACAGGAGTACCCCATGAAAGTTGCCACTAAAAAGAAGGATCAACATGTGGCTTCAGATGTTGGCAACTTAAATTAAATCTGCCATGACAATACTCACATCAGTTCTGCTACTACTGAAGAAAATTCAAGACTTTTCGGGGCTCCTTCCTTAGCAATCACATCATTTGTGGGTCAGTGAAACCCAGAGAGGAATTACTTAGCAGCTCCCCAAGACTAAAAACATAGACTAGGTAGCCAAACCACTTCCTTCCCGCAGGGGCAGGAAGGAACAGACAGGTCCTGTCCTTACCTCCTCCAAGCGTGCCTGACTCCGGACTTTTATTAACTCCTCCTCTGCCTGTCCTCGCTCAGTTAGAGCAGCTGCTTTGACTTGACTCAGCTCCTGCCACAGAAACATGGAAAATCATTCCAGACAGAGAAGCTGCATTGCTGCAGCACTGACCAGAAAACACTAGCAGTTCCTAGTCACAGGCTGTAATATGACACAGCTCTCCTCACTCAGGGGCAGCAAAAGCAAACAAAGATGACAAACCTTTCCTCACTTCAAGACTGCTATCTAAATTCGATGTGAACTTTGGTTATATGAGGGTAAGTATTGGTTAAAGCTTTCCAAAATAAGGCAATAGGAAAGAGCAGCGCTGGATGTAGCTGGGGATATGGATAAACATGCTACACTACTTGGGACAACGTCAGAAACCTGTGACGTCAAATCTTAGGAAGACTCTAACCAGGTTCAATGGAATCCTTATTTTTGTCCAATCTGAATTTACAAGTTTCTCCTTGGAACCTTCTTCCTTAGTCCAAAGCAGTAAAAATAATTTTAGCTGGTTTCTGTTCCTCCTTACAGCACATGACAATCTTTACAAAGATCTGCAGTGGGAGAATCCACAAAGCTTTCCTGGCAGCCTTCTCTGTGCACCGCTGTATGAGTGATCAAAAGTGCCTAGAGCACTTTCTCTCACCTCCTCCAGAGATATCCTGATGGCCTCCAGCCTCTGGATCCTGTTGTGCATGGAACGTTCACTGGCCTCCATGTGCTGTGCCATGCGATCCATCTGCAGAGCAGGAGAAACCATTTAAACAAGTGACAGAAAACCACTCCTATCTCCAAGCACAGCAAGCAGCAGGACTACTCATCACAATAGTGATGCATCCTCTCACTGACCCACCTACCAGCAAAGAAAAATTCTTACCTCCCCCGGAACTTCAGTAGGAAACTGTAATACAGATCGAATCTGCTCTCTAGAAATTGGGAATTTTTAGACAGAGATCCTTCCCAGGCCACAAGGAAGATAGAGTCCAAGCTCTCGTTGTCAAGTGGTACAAAGCACAATAGATTCATTTTCTAGCTGTAATGTTGCTAAAATCTTCCTGGCATGTGTCTTAAAGGATTTCAGTATCTTCAGAGAAATCTGTTAGTATAATTTTATTTTGGAGAGATTTCAAACCTCAGTAAGAATTGGTTGTAGTCTGTTGGCCTATCCATACTCAGACACAACCCCCTTTGACACAGAGAAGGAACTAGCATGCTGAGCCCCATTAAAGGACTGCTTGTGCCTAAGCAATTAAAACATTTAAACTTACCTATTTCAGAAGCAGGAAATATTCCTTATTTGTAATTACCTTGGTGCACAGACCAACACAAAGGCCAGCCTCTCTTGTAGCATCACATACCACTCTGGCCCATACTCTTGAAAGCTAGAAGACCTTACTAGCTGGTACAAAGTCCTGTGATCTCTTCAGTCAGGCTTTGCTTGAAGAAATGGCCCAAATCTAAGCCCACTAACTTTTAAACTTTTTTAAGGGCACGTGACAGTAAACAACGGCCTCCAGTGGTGATGTATGTCAAGACCAAAGAAAGGCTAATCAGGATGCTGCAGAAACCTCATCCTTACCTCTTTTACCCGAAGAGATTCCACGTCTTCAAGGCTTTGTTTAAATCTTCTCTTCTCCATTTCCAGACGTTCTGCAGATGAAAAGCAGGCATGTCACAATCCTGACATTCCTGCCACACAGCTGTATTCATACTTTTTCACACTCTCTGCCAACCTTTTCTCCTCGGCTGCCTGTGCTGCTGACTCAGGAACAATGATCCCAACCATAGGTGTCCACAAGCTGTTTCTACTCCTCCACTCACCTTCAGCCTCCACAGCCCGCAGCTTCAACTCTGCTGTTGTGTTGGTCAAGTCTTGTTTTACCTGGAACAGTTGATCCTGCTGAACTTTGCACTTCCTCTCCAACTCATCCACCTACGTAAGGAAATTACCACCACAAAGGTTTTTCCTTTCCTATTAGCACAGAAAGTTGACTGTACAGGACAATGAAGAGACACCCAACCAAGGATCAAAGTAGAGACCATATATATGGAGCAGATGTTATACATGTTCAAGTGCCACTTCTCAGACTTGGACTTGGTTTCCTACCTGGTTTCTCAGCAGCAGATTTTTCTCACTGGCAGCAGACAAGTCATGCAAAAGCCTGCCTTCGCGATCAGCACCTTCCTGCAAACAGAATCAAAATTAAAAACCTGTACTCCTAGTCCTTGCACAAACAACCTAAGCCAACCAACATCACACCCAGCTAAATCCAACCTCCATCATAAACACCAGGGCTCCCTTCACACCTCGCAACTACCTATCTAATTTACACAAGAATTTTTGTCATAGTGGCTTTAGTCAATGCAGTAGTGGTAAAAATCATGCCTCCCTATTGCGTCCAGCATCTCCTAAATCTACACAAATCAGTTATGACCTACAACCCTGCTCTCAAACATAACTAGGACCTATCCAGCTCACCTGCTTTTGCTGCTGGAGCTCCCTGAAGTGGCACTCAGACACAGAGTTTTGCTCCTGTTTCATGGCATTCAGCAGCTCTCCCAAGTTGTGCACCTTCTGCTCAGACAGAGCCAGGGCAGCTTCAGTCATCTGCAGCCTAGAAAGAAAAGCACTTTATTGAGTCTTTTCCAAGGCAGACACTGCAGCAAGTCTTCTATGCCACCTGGTACAAGGTGCTAATGTCCATCTTGCAGTAGATGAAATTCGGCTACCTGAACGAGGCATTTTTTGCTTCTGAGAAAAGGACACGACTGACCTCTGTATGCAGCAGCATCTGCAGTGACCTGGGACTTCTCAGGGCCCAGTGTTGTGGTGCCCATTGCATTTGCCCTGCATTGTCTTCCATGAGCCATTTCCCCCACCCAGACCCCTCCAGGACTTGCCTGCTCCCACAGAGCATAGCTGGCTACTTTATATCATTGCAAAGTTGTTTAAAATTAGAGACAGGATTTTAAGCCTGGCTAGCAGAAGCAATTTGCTTGCTCTGTCCAAGAAGGACATGTCCACATCACTGCATGGCATAATACCACTGCCTTTACCTGGCAGAACTAAACTAGGCGGGTTCAGCAGTGTTTGAAGTCAAACTCAGGCATGGGCACACAGCTCTGCATAACTGAACACTTCTTTTGAGCACCTCTTCCTCACTGTTCCCAAGCCAGGCTCCTCCATACCTGCAGTGGTTCCCAGAGAACACTGTCAGCTGCTGGGGGAAGCAGGTAGAGACTCCTGCCAGGCTGTAAACCATGCAAGGAACATGCCCCCATCCCATCTGCACAATCCTTTTTCTTTCTTCCCACCTTCTGTAATTCACTTGCTCTTACACCAATGCACTGTAATTTTACTTAAAAAAAAGCAGCCTAAGTATCTAGTGTGGCAAACCCAAAGGCTTGATCTGACTGTAATTTCTGGGTATCACTGCAGAACCAATCAAAATAGTAATCCAGCTACCCTACAAGATTATCCCCCTTCTTAGAAGCTCTGCTCGGCACTGCTTATACAGCACAGTGGGAAGACAGTTTTCCTCCTCCATACTTGGCTTTCAGTGAATTCATAATGGAGTACTGCTCATCCAATGCTTCCTGCAGCTGGCTGACTCGTGCTGCAGACATTCTGAATTTGGGAGGAAAAAAAGGGGAAAAAAAAAACCAAGGTGGGTCATTTCTGCCAGGAAATGGAGAGTGCTCAATTCTGCCATCAAAGAGCAGAAAACATTTAGAAATCTAACTCACTTCTCACTCCTGGCTCTTTCTTCCTTCTGCTTGTCTACAGTATCGACAAAATCCATTACCTGTGAGGAAGGCAAAATTCAGTGAGAAAATGAACTGCATCAACTACACACCTTTACATTTCTCATCTCTCTCTTCCCGACAACAGCTGAAGAGACGTCAAGCCACTCTACTGGAAGCAAACTAGAAGTTTCATTGGTTTATTAGCACATCTGAATAAGGTCATCAGCTAGAGGGATTCTGCATCCTGAGGCATCAGATGAAAAAACAGATCTCTGGGATTACACCACTTGGAAAGTATCAAACCAATTGCAAAAGAAGAAATGAAAGCACAAATAACCAGAACTCCTCCAGAATCCAGAGTGAATATGTGTCTATACTCATACTGTCACTTGATTCCTAGGCAACCTAGCTCAGAAGACAGACTCAATGTACTAAACCATGCCCATGCAACTTCAGGTGCACAATAATACTGTCACTGAGTGCTCTGTGGGCACCTCAAGGGAAAGCAAAGGATTCTAGTTACTCCATTTGAACTGCCAACATTTGCTGACCTGCTTGTTCTTCTCATCCTTCAGACTCAAAACCTCCTTGCTGAGGATGTTCACTTGGTTCTGGGCCTCACTCAGGATAGCCTCACGGTCTTGGTTGTGATCCAAGGCTTGCTCTGAGGCAGAGAGAGAGCAGGAGAACACGCACAAGTTTCTAAAGTAACAGAATAGCAAGCACTGCTGGAAGACACAGCATTCAGGATGGCTACTGGCTATCAGAAGCACCAGGACAGTTGCCCTTCTCAGGCGAGGCCATGTAGAGAGTCCCACCTTACATCACAAGGTGGGATGGGATCAAAGAGAGCAGTGTGTGTGGGGTAATCAACACCTCAACCTCAGGAAAGCTGTTCAACTCTGCTGTGGGCAGGGCAATGACACACGATGTGCTGCATAAGCCACATCAAAACTTGGCTCATCAGAGGCTAACTGTGAGCAAAAGTCTCACGTTCTCCCACATTCACAGAGCACGGAAATATCTAATAACTCCATCTAAATTTTTTTTTGCTTTTGCTGGTGAAGGTGACACTTCCAACTTGATTAGCTCTCACTAAAGGACACGAGCAGGTGACATAGGGCACTGTGGAAACGCTATTGAGAAAGGAAGGGAAAGAGGGTTAGCTCTCTTCTGAGAGCTGCCCTATATCCCCCAAGTGCTGAACTGGGAAAGGATTCGTTACTGTACACACATCATACTTACCTACAGCTTTCAGGATGTCACCAGGAACATTGTTCCCTGCCAGCTCCAGCCTCTTCAGGGTCTTGTTGCTGTGCAAGCAGTTCAGCAAAGCTCGGCCACCCAGAAGCCCAACGTTATTCCATCGCAAATCTACACAGAAAGCACACTGCACCATGGCAATCACCTATCTGCTGAAAAACACAGGGCTCAAGAGAACCCATGCTCTTTACATATCTACAGGCATGGTTAACTAATCCCAGATGGTCTTAGCACAAACACAAGTGAATACTGTGGCCCTTTCAAGATGGTTGAGAAGGAGAGAAAGTGACAAAGCAGGAAAGGCAAGGATAAATCTTCAGCAAACTGCAGAAAACCATGACAGTTGAAAATCTACACAAGTCTGCATCTCACATTTGGCTCTCACGAGCCTTCCTTCTACAGACAAAATCTGTGGATGAGAAAGACTCAACAACAAAAGGCACATTTCCTGAAGGAATTTCCAGCAAAATTCCACATAAGGACAAAGCAAGTGTGAACTAAGGATCAAGAGGCTGTCAAGAGGCATGCCAACAGCAACCACAAAAAAGAATGAAAACACTTCCTCCTCCACTAAAGACTGTTCTGCTCCAAAAACACAGTTCTTCATGGGCAGGTTTGGCTCCAGAGATTACAGTTTCAGTTCCCATTCTCCAAAGGCCATGAGGTTGTGACCTCTCCCTACACAAAGCCAGCAAAGCACTCTAGACAGGAACTGGAAATGACACCGACCGTTTTGGAAGAAACTGAGGCAAGAAACCTGAAGATACATGTGTGTTTGCATGCATATACATATATGTGGGCAAAGAATTCTTACCCAGCTCCTGAAGGCTGCTATTTTGTGTCAGTGCCATGGCCAGCTCTCCAGCCCCTTGATGGTTAATCTGGTTATTGCGCAGGTCCAGATGCTGAAGAAAGTTGTTTGCCCTCAGTCCTTGGCAGAAAAAGGAGAAGCCCTCTTCCCACATGCCGAGGCTGTTCCATTCTAAGGTTAAACTAGGGAAATCAGACAGGATTAGTGTTGGTGGAGCAAATGGACAGCTGCGTGAACTTGAATGATACACGGATCACAGTATATCCAGTCAAACACCCAGCTCTGTGAGCGGACTGGGCTTCAGAGAGCAGCATGCTGCCAGGGCCCAGCATCCTCCAAAAGAGCACCTCCAGTTTTCATGCCTTTGCCTTTCCCACCCCCCACAACAAATTATAACACTTGGTATTCTTCCTACCGCAACAAAAAACACCCTCAACCCTTTTCAAATGTTGTGCTCCATACAGCAGGAATAGCACGAAGAGAGGTAGATACATTTTTTTACCTCCTGATGGATTTGTTCTGCCTAAGAAGTTTTCCCAAAGCCTCAGCTCCCATGGTTCGCAGGTTATTTCCCTGAAACAGAAGCCCCAGGTGACCAGTAGGCTAAATCTGTCCCAGTCCACCTAGACCACAACCACTACCAGATACATCCCAGCTATAATGCCAATTTCAGTCGAGCAAAGATGGTCCAATCAACATTTGTTTCACATATCAGTCAGCCTTCCACAAAATGAAAAGCCCCGGAGGAACAGTGGATCCATAGGCACCACTGGTCTCCTGAGGGCACCACGACTGAGAGCTTGCAAAAATCACAAAATAGCACAGGATCAGCATGGGCCATGATGGGACAGAAAATGGCAATTCTAGATAAGCATAACTATTTTACACACTTCATTAAGAAGGGCTCTATTAACACTTGCACAAATGAGTAAGAAAATTATGACGCACTTTGTGACTGCAAATTCAAGAAACAGCTGCATGCCAGAGGAATACAGACAGAAAGTCACTCTCAGTAGAGAAACAATCACATCTGAAGACAGATGCTTAGTTCAAAGCCCAGGCTAGTCAAAAGACAGAAACACAAGAAGAACAGCTAGTAACTCACTGATCAATACAGAAATCCCAAAAAAAGCCTACATGTGCCTCATTTGCCCAAGCAGCAACTGACAAAAGGTATACTGCAATGACTTCCTATCAAAATAGAGTAACTGAATAGAAGGGGGTTAAAGACAATCTGCAAAGTAACTTTGGAAAATTGTGACATGGTGTTAACAAGTCAAGGAATTAGTCACTTGAGAACAAAAACCTTAGAGAAGTATGCATCTTGTTGAACAATCCTGCACCAGGACTGTCCACTTCTATTTCCAATTAATTTCCTTCTTCTCTTTCCACCATAGAACACTCTTACTTCTATTTAAACAGACTCACCTTCAGATCCAAAGATTTGACCGTGGTGTTGGAGCAAAGACCATGTAACAAAAGTCTTACACCTGAGGGAGAAAAAAAAGCTATTTATTTAACCTGCAAAACCCTCTGCCTAAACTGGCAGCATATCATCCCAGCGTATCATCCTGTTAAACAGCCAGCTCAGGAGACGTGGCTGCGATAAACAAATTACTTGGTAAACTGCCACTGCTGCTGGAAAGCATGAGCCCGAGCTTTCAGGACAGGAGACTGTTTATATTACTCTCAAAAAGGTGTCCGGGCAGAGAACTACATGTCCGCTTGTGTATCTACCTGACTCAGCCCTGAAAAAAGCGCACGTTTAGACACGCTCTGCTGCCCACGGAGCCCCCTCACTGCCGGCCACTTCAACTGTCCTGTCTGTGAAAGGCCATCAAAAGCAGAGCTGCCCCCGCCATCGGAGACAGAACCGAGGGGTACGTGACCACCCGCACGGTCACGGACTGAGCACCACCGCCGGCCTCAAATACGAGCGGCCTCCCGCCCCACCTCGCTCGCCGCCGGAGGGAGAGCGGGCCCGCCGACCCAGCCCGAGACCGCGGTGAGGGCGGCCCCGCTCGGGCCAGACCCGCGCGCACCTTCCTCGCTCAAGCCGCAGTCGCCAAGCGCCAGCGCGGCGAAGGGCGCGGCACCGGGCAGCAGCCGGCCCAGCGCGCTGCACGTCTGCAGCGACAGGCTCTGCGCCGCCAGGTCCAGGCGGCCCCGCGCCGCCGCGGGCTCCCGCAGGCGCCGCAGCACGGCCTCCTGCGGGGCCGCGCCCGCCGCCGCGCAAAGCCGCGCGTAGTCCTGCGCCAGCCGCTCCATGGCCGCGCGCGTTCCCGCCCGGAAGCGCTCCCTGCCGCGCGCGTTCCCCCCCGGAAGCGCTCCCTGGCCGCGCGCGTTCCCGCCCGGCGCGCGCCCCCGGGAGGCGGGCCAGGCAGCGCGCGGGACATGGAGGAGCGGGGCGGCCGCGCCGGCGGCTTCAGGAAGGTGCGGCCGCTCCGGGCGGGCGCGGGGCACTGCCCCTACCCTGCTCATCTGTTCCTCTCTCCGCGCAGGACACCGTGGATCGCCTTCTCCGCCTCTATTTCCGGGACGGGAGGACCCGAGGTACCGTGGCGGCGGCGGCGGCGGGCGGGTCCGGGCGGCTCGGGCCGAGCCCCCGCCTCCCCTAAGCGCCTTGTCATTGCAGTTAACACCGACGCGCAGCTGCTGATGGCTGAGATGCTGAAGGTCTTCGTCCGAGGTGAGCGCGTAGGGCCACCCCCGCCCCAGCTTTAGAGCGATGGGCTCTCTCTTGTCGCCGGGCACCTGGCCAACCTTCGACTCCTCCCGTCCTGCTTCAGCTCTGCTGCTCAGCTGGAGTCCTGGCCTAGCTGCCCGCACTCATCCGGGGCGGTGGGCTACCTCCCTCCTCCCAGGACACCAGCCCGCAGGTGCTCCCAGACCCCTCTCACGGCCCTTCCCCTTCTTTCACTTGGGCTGTAGAAGCGGCGGCACGGGCAGCTCGGCAGGCTCAGGCAGAGGACCTGAAGAAGGTGGATACGGAGCAGCTGGAGAAAGTGTTGCCACAGCTGGTATGTAACTGTGGGCCCGAACTGCACGGGAGCAGGCTGAGGGTATGAGCTGAAACAGCCTAATGCTCATCCTTTCGGGAGCTGTTTTGAGAACCCAATCTGTGTCGTAACTTACTGCTCTTTCCATACAGCTTCTGGATTTCTAGAAGCCTCCTGAAGCACATCACCTGTCAGCAGACAGTTCCGACCTCACACATGTCTCAGCCTCAGAGACACTCTGGGACGAACAGTCTCAACTTTTTCTTCCTCTGCCCTTTTGCTTCTGTTTCCTCTCTCCTTTACCAAGCACAACACAGCCCAAGAAGCAATGCTGTCAGATATTATTTTTGAGAAGAGGCTGCCACAGGTTGTTTTGTTCAGCTGAGTGCATAACTGGTTTCCATCCTGTATGTCACAACATGGTAAGAAGCCGTTGCTTTCTCAGCTAACATGAGAAAGAGGTGCTGCTTCACAGAGATCCATGGAAAGACTTAATGGCTGGAAATACCATCCAGCCTTCAGGCGCTCATTGCCTCAAGCAGGCAGCTGTAACAGCAACTCCAGGTGCAGCTCCAAGCCTTTCTAATGAATAGGTCATTAACAGGAGCTTAGTCACAGGCTCTTGCCAAGAGCAGGTAACTGATCTTTATTTTATAAATAAACAGTGTCTGTCCCTCACTGCCTTCTAGTATTTCTCCAGGGCTGTAACATCAAAGAATGCTTGAAACCTTTTAACCGTTCAATATTCTCAGAGGCTGTTCCCCCTCTGCTATAAATTTGTTCACACAAAGAAACATCAGTAAGTTAGAAACGAGTCTCTCTTCCTTGTGTAGGCTCTTTGCTGCAATTCATCATCAAAAGTCAAGTTGCTTCAAAGACTTGCAGAGTTTCCCCCTCGCCCACCCTCTTCCCTAAATCTTTGTAGGACGAAAGGAAAAAAGGACAAAATAACAAACAGCATGTGTGAGAATCCCACATCACGGGACAGCCTGGCCCCTCTGGCAGCAGGGGGGCCACTGTGAAATAAGAAACTTTACACATGTGGGCAGGACCCACAGAACCCAATGCATGGCTGGCTGCACTGAGCGCAGCTGGGGCCTGCCCACTCCTGCTGCTGGCTCACTGCAGGATCAGAAACAGCGAGCAGTCCTTTCCTCAGGAACAGCTCTGACAGGCAGAGGCTCAGGTTGCTGTGCACGCTGAGCTAGGAGCTATCCCTGAGGACATCAGCCACTTGGAAACCTCACAAAACCTGCAGTTTTAGTACACATTCTGGTGACAGTACTAGCTTAAGCAGTCCCCAGGCCTCAGCACTGCAATTTCTTAGTACAGCTGTAAAAAACACATAATGAAGGAACTGACCTAGTTCAGCCTTCAGCCCCACAACCCACAGTAAAAAAAGGCAATAGCAAAAAAACCCGAAAAACTGCAAGTGATGATACCTTCGAATGCCCTAAAACCCCAAGGATGAGTTCAGCTACTATAGCAGAAGTGATACTGAAACAAAACCAGTTCATCAGGTATCTGCAGGTACTGTTCTTCAGCAGAGCAGGAATCCTTGTAGCAAGTACCTTAGCGAAGAGCCCACTGTTTTAAATGTGGGAGTGTCCTGTCCCCCTTAAAGAATTCACTCCTACTTCCTTGCCTTTTCCAGATTTCAGGTCCTCATCTCTGCCTCTACTCTGACACCTACTACCGAAACAGCAATTCCAAAGTTGCTGCCCTTAAAAGGCTCAAATTCCCTTCCCTGGCACACACAGAACTGCTGATGTGGACATCCACAGTAAAGCAGCAACTGAACAGCAGCAGCAGCCAAAAGTAACTCTTTGTATAGGGAAAGCAGAATTAGACTTCTTGTCTAGCTATTGAAGGCAGCAATTTTTCATTCTTATGATTAAACTGGGTTTGATGCACAGCTTAGTTACACAAGGGACAAGCATAGGCAGAACTGCCTGAGGGAACACGGTCAGCAATGTAAAGCCCCTACACTTAACCCATGAAGCTGTCCCAGGAATACTGATATTGCTGCTTGTGTCCCTAAACTTGTTTTTCCATGTCAGCGACTTGCAGCAGATAGTTATGGTGCTAACCCTTTAAAAAAGCTGACATAATTAAAAGAGCTAAGCAAATCAGTTAAGCAGATTGTACTATTTGATGTCACCTGTGTTCTTCAAAATACAAGGACGAGCACATCTGAAGGCACACTGCAACTTCCTCCCAACCACACTGCTTCTGCATATTCTAATCCTGGAAACCAAGAACACCAGCACAAGTATTTCACCACCTATCATTAGTAATGGCTCCTGGTTTCCCCACAGGACATCCTGTATAAATTCAGCAAGGCAGCTCTAGCTACTGTCTACCTCTGATGTGTGTGACATGAATAAGCCTGATAGAGCAACCTAACCAAGATACCAACAGTCCTAGGCAGCATAGGCTCAGCTCACGCTTAGTCAACTAAAGAGTAATAAAGTTTAAACATTATTTGATTGGGTTTTTTTGGTTTGCTGTGGTATGTCTTTTATAGCCTATCGAGTGGCAGAAGAGCTTGCTTTCCACAGGGAGGGTTTAGTAGAGGAGCTGTACACAGTGCTCTCACATTCCCGCTGCCAGTGGCTGCACACGTTCCCTGTTTATGTTTGGGTGTCATATAAGAAATCAATCAACATTTTTGCTAGGCATTCTGCGCTCCTTCTGCTTTGAGTCTCCCTCTTCCACCTTTCTTTCATGCCTCCCCCTTCCTCCAAGTTTCTTCAAAGCATCTGTGAGCATTTGGAAGTAATTAGACCTGAAGGGGAATGTTGGCCAGGCAGGGAGAAAATGACAAGTGCCAGGAACCCAGGGTGCCCTTTCTAGCCACTTTGAAGTTCGTTCAGATGGTACAAAGCTCCGTTTTGCTTTGTTGGAAAAAAATGGGAGGAAGGGAATGAGGCATGGCAGGCCAATTGAATAGAGAGCAGATTCCTGTGAACTGACAGACATACCAAGTGCCAGGGCAAGAAGCTATCAAAGGGACCGGCCAAAAGGGCCCCGGTGGCCACTCTGCTTTATTACATCTACAAATTGTGCAGATACACACGTGAGGAAACAAGGAAAATGGAAAACATGGTATTACTGTACCAGGGAACCCCAGCTCTCCACAGATCACTGATCCATGGAGAAGACTTCAAATAAAATCCAGCACCATGACTGCCATGGCATGACAGAGTTCATCTCCAGTGTAAGGGCAATTCTAACCAATATTCATCCCCCCAACACATCTGCAGGAGACAAAGGTCTGGACTGGGCCTTTTCCCTGTACACTAACTGCAGTGCAGAGCACAGCTACCCTGCTTTGGGACTACTCAGGCCACCAATCGACTGCCATTTGAAGAGACCTTTTCACTGTATTTTTTTTTTCCTTGCTGTAACTAATTACTGATGGTAATTATACACAGTGGAAATAAAACTAGAGCTTAGGATAGACAAGACCAACAGGCATTCCATGAACAGACACCTGTGCTCCTTGTTAACAAGATTCTGGCAACTAAACACAATATGAGTGCAGCAGCCTGAGTGCTTCACAGGAAAGTTCACTGATCTGAACTGCTTGAAGTAACTTAAGTGCTTCCTCTTCATTCCTTTTCCAGCCACCTATGTCCAGAATTATCAGCAGCAATAACCCTAATCACCAAGAGACAGAGAAAAATCTTGTTCTAGGCACCACTTAACAATTAATTATAGGTAAAGCTGAACCAGATTCTATCTTGCTGCTAGAATACAGGCAGCTAGACTCAAGTGACCTCTGAAGGTGGAGCTGAGAGGATTTGAATTTAAAAATATGGATAGAAACAAAGTCCTTTGCAAAAAGTGCATAGGAATCATGTCCCCCTTAATTCTCTATTCTTATTATTTGCATGCAAGAAACCTTAAATTTAACCTCTAACCTTGCTTCTGTAGTCACAGACCATAAACAGGCCTTCCATTGCTCCACCAGCTGCAAAGGGTATCTGAAATAGCCATTCTCTTTTTATAACTAATGTTCATTCAGATTAGATCTCTCCAGGGCCACCAACACATTTTAAACATTCTTAGTAACTTCATGGAGAAAAGGGCACAGCTGACAGCTCAGTGATCCAGCAGCCCAGGATTCTTCATCTTCAGGATTCTTCATCTCTTTCCACCTACAAAATAAATACAGCACCATTAAAACACTTAACATGTAATTATGACTTACTCATTTCTGAATAACACAGTCTAGTGGCTGAGGGTTCTGGTCCCTGCTGTGCTCAGGCAGCACTGGGGACCACAAGAGAGCACTTGGGGAGATAAAATGGTAAATACATCACAAATTTCAGAGCAGGGAACTTCATCCTTCCTGGTTTTAACATGCAGCTTAGAGCATATTATTCATAACAATTGTTAAATGGGAAACCTGCACAGGTAGGTGAGATGATATTTTGTACTTTATCTAGATAGTCTTGGAAAAGAAAACTATTTCAAGTGCAATGCTTCCAACATACTGGAAATGGGAAACAGTGAAGATCCTGTTTCCCACTACATCAGCATCTCAGCACCAATCTAAACCAGACCAGCCACAGCAGGGAAACACACTGACCCACTGTTTACAGCCTTCACACCTTGCCCTCTGCTTGCTGGAACTGACAGCATTGTCTTCCAGAAACAAACACTAAAATTCTCATCCATGAAGTTAACATTTGGTATTATTAGCCAGGTCACTCCATATAAGAATTACTAGCTTTGCTGTCATTAAGGGAGCAGACTGATTGTCTCTTTTTTTTTTCCCCCCTTTCTTTCTCTTCCTCTCCTCCCCTCCCCTTGTCTTTGCCACTGCATCAAAAAGTGAATATTATTGCCAATTGTTTAATTCGGTAATTCTTTTTATAATTACTTCATATTCTGTATAAATTCTCATCTAAAATACACACATAAGCCATTTGTCCTGGGACTAAAAACAAGGTCACAGTTTTGTGATCAGGATAAAACAAGAAAAAAATCACAATCGACACTTGGTTGCAATCTTAATTATGGAAAACTCCTACTGGTTTGCAGTGAAGATTAAAAAAAGGAAGACCAACTCAAAAATTCAAGAGAATTAAAAGTACTAAAACTTTAGGTTTTTAGACTATAGCAGCAAAAGGAAAGTTATGTCAGAGATTTAACAGATTACATGGGCCCTTGGCATGTAGAATATCCTGCCTATTAGTATTTGAACTACACTGGCAGAGATAAGAGCTCAGCACATCAAGCTCAGAACACTGTTAAAAATGCTACAAGCATATGAATTAGGCATCAGACTTCCCAATGTTCAGAATCTGCATTCAGAAACTTCTCAAGTGAAGGCTGAGGTTCAAGTCACCAACAAATTTATGACTGACAAGCATTGAACCAAATGTGCTGCAAGCATAAGCTGATGTCTGCAACAATACCATCAATGTCCAGCATGTTTGGCTGAGAGGAGGCCGCCTTTTGGGGCACTTCAGAATGAGCAAAGCTCTCCTATGATTCATTGATACCTGGAAGCTTCAGCCATTTGGGTATTTTCCCAGGGGCTTTTCTAAACACTTGTAGAGCTCCCTGAGTGCTGGCTGCTTCAGGCTGCTCAATGGTCTTTTTGTCACTTCTCACTTCTGGTTCAGGTAGGGAAGGAGCCACTGATGCTAAAGTTGATGAAGCAGAAGGAACTAATGATCTGGACAAACATCAGAGAAAGGAAATAAGCAAGTAGAATTAAGCTTCATTTTTCATAATAGCCCCCTGTACCACCACCTCTTTTAAAGTTAGATTGAAAAAGCTCTTATTTTTTCATGATAGAAGCACTAGCATTTACTTAAGTCTGAAATCCTGAAATTACTGAAATCCTACTTTGCAAAGGATTTACAAAGCTATGAAGTAGAGTATGACAGTATGACTGTTTTGGAGAGAAGGAAGTCCTAGTATCTTCCAAGAGTTCTTTGTAGTAAGATGGGCTCATATCGTGCTTCCCATTCCTGAAATACTAAGGCACTTGCAACTCTATTCAACCCCAACATACCTGGCTACTAATAAATCAGCTGCAGAACGAGAAACTGCAGAGCTCAGCAGGTCCGATTTCAGGTAACAAGCTGTTTAGAAATGAAACCAAATCACTTATTTGGTAACACAGATACATCAATCATCACAGTATCACATAGCTCTCAGCTCAAAAAATACCTGCTGTATACTACAGTAAACCTACATCACCTTCCCCCAGTACCAAATCATGCCAGTTTCGTTCACAACTCACAGGTGTTCTATTTCATCATTCAAACCTCAAGACCTTGACATTTTCTTTCAGTGCTTATTGCATTTCAGGAACTTTTCTGTGAAGCCAGAGCATACTTTGGTCTCTGGGAGAAACGGGGATTCTAGGCAAAAACCAGAGATGCCAAAGAACCAAAGATTCAGATCTGTTCTACCATCTCCAGCCAGTCCACTACCATAGGAGCTCTGCAAAAGCATTTCATAGATATTTGTAAGGTTAACATTTTGAACAACTGGATTTTTTTTTCTATGGAGTCATTCTTCTATCATTCTTGATCCCATGGCAGACAATGCCTACTCCCCAGCCTATCAAATCCCATAAAAGAGGTACAATGTCTACATCTGTGCTCAAGCTAATTGACTAAACCAGCTCTGAAGAGCTTTAGCCAGTCAGAATTGGGACCACCATTCTCAAGGACTGCAGTTTCTTTTGACAGAAGAAATCTGACAGTAAGGATGCAATACTGAGTCTGCTAGAGGAACAATACAGTCAGCTGAAGGAGAAAGGAAATGCACTCACCCCTGCACTCCTCTGATCCAAAATGAATGACAGCAGTTGGGAAAAGTTTAGCCTGCAGCAAAAGGGGAAAGGAAGGTATCACTGTCGGTAGATGCTTTCACTGTTCACTGTGAACATTAGAGGCAGGTTAGACAGCTACAGACAAATTCATGGAGTTCAAGCCAAGGTCACTAACCATTTGTAATTCAGGAAAACTTAAATTTGTACAGAGCACAGGCCACTCAGATTAAGACATGAAGGAAAATTTTATGATCTGTTCTACTAAACAGGTGATGAGACCTCTAAAGCAAGTGCTCACTGCAGGAAGTGTCCTGCCATTCCTTCTCCTCTGCCCCCACATTTCACGGCATTGTATTGCACCCAGATTCTCCACTGCCGAGCAGGTAACATTAACATGATGAAGACTCTTCTAAGACCTGAGTGCCTGACACCATGAGAAGAAAAATCCAGCTATGCCCTCCCAAATCTATCAAATCTATTCTAAATAATTTTATGACATTTACACCCTGTCTATAGTTAAATTTATCTAATTTCACCACCTTTCCAGGATTAAGTACTTTCTTTTATAAATCCAACCTGAATTCCTAGTTCCTACTTATCATAATAATTGCCATATTCAAACTTTTTTTTTTTTTTTTTTTTAAATCCAGGAGGTTTGATGGTTTGTGGGTTTTTTTGCTTTTATTTCAATGGAAGTTCCTGTAATTCGTGTCTATTTCCTCTTGTCTTTTTACAAGGCATTGCTAAGAACTCTGGACTATATCCCTTGCTGTTTCCCATTTCTTTTATTACACACATTGACAAGACCCCCCAGAGCTTCTTTTTTTCCAGGCTGAACAACCTTGACTCTCTATCTCTCCACATATGTCAGATGCAGGTCCCTTCATTATCTTTTGGTCCTTTTGTGGGCACCAGAGAAACTGTGAAACTGGACTCGCATACCCCATGTTCAGCTAAGGAATCACAAATGCACCTGTAGGTATAAAGGAGGGACCTACCTATGGAGGTTGCTCTGCCACGGACCCCAGTGTCACCACATCTCCAAGAAAAACTCAGTGGTACATTACAAAGCACTACACCACCACATCCAGTGGTGCATCCAAGTGTTCCCAAGGGAAACACAGAGCAAGGGAGTCAAAGTTATTAAATTTCATGCTAAAAACAGACATTACTACAAGCTTAGGCTCAGATTTTTAAAAGGGTAAGATATGCAAAAGATTAGTATGATAGGGCATAACCAGCTGTACCAGAAAGGATTCTGGAAAGATAACCATCATATTGATTACCTGCATTATATGCCAGTATAATGCCACATAAAGAGTAACTAGCTGAAATAATTCTGTTAGGCTTTGTACTAAGAGACAGGTAAAGAAACCAAAACATCATGGTGTGAAAGAGGCAAGTACTGCTATAGCCAGAAACTGTACAGCCAAATGTTAATTAATGGTCTACATTTACCCTGGCAAATCAGTAACACTAAACTTGTCACACTGATCCAACAAATAAATAACCAGATAAAAGCAAGTCACTGCCCCACTTGGTATCACTGATATGTACTTGGGAACCGTGCAGGGCAGACTGACTGCTCTGGAGTTTTCCTGAGCTTCTGTTGCCACCATCAGCCCAAGCTGGATACTGGAATGATGGTCCTTGGACCCAATCCAGCACAGCAATTACCAGAACTCAACAGAACCCTGATCTTCACTGAGGAGGCTGTGGACTGCTGCCTAATATGGAGACTAATAAAACTGTATTAACTGAAGACAAAATGAAAGAGCTTCACCTCTCTTCCTGCCTACAAGCTTCAGATGAGCATATGGTATTACACTTTTTTTGACATTAATCTAGAGGCCATAATAGACTGTGTCATGCAGCACAGTCAACATCACGCTAAGCTGAAACAGGAGACATTTACCACTCTACCCCAAGACTCAGCTTCTGCTAAAGCATCCAGGCGAATTCACATCTTTGAACTGACATTTTAGCAAAAATAATTATTTAGTAGGTCTTTTAACATTTCATTCCTCAATCAACAGGGCCTAAGGTTGCCTGTTCCAGTCACAAAGACAGCTCTCCATAAACTTTTTTAATTACAAAGTACCAGACATGGTTTAGAAACCCCAGAAAAAACTCTTACAAGAGCTTTGATGTTTCTACAGCTTCGTCTATTTAGGAAATGGGTGCCTTAAAAAAGGCCCCCCCAACACACATACACTCAAGCCCTTTTACACACAACATCCTTTTCATGCCAGCTGCAAGTTGGAAAATGAGGTTTTTGTAGTGTGTTAGTGTTGGAATTTTTTAATAACCTCCCCTCTCTTTTTTTTGCCTCCCGACCAATTATCTTGGTAAATAATTAACATTCTGAAGGAGATAAGTAAGCACAGAAACTCAGAACTCAAAGCCCTTTAGTTCAAAGCCCTGCCCTTTTCTCTTCGTTTCCCTGCTGCTGCCACTGAAACTTCCTTGTCAATCAAGCTCTGGGCACACACATCAAAGCCTTATGCGGGAATGGCCCCAAGGGGTCAGAGAAAATTCATGGCAGGGCCTGTGTGAGGCACAAAGAGAGAAAGAGAGTGAGAAACACAGACCAAGAGCTAGACAGACTCACTCAACCAACAAACACATAGACAGACTGTGCCCCAGTATAAACCTCTACCCTATTTACTCACAGGTCATCAAATAACCATAGTTCATAGTTTCAGGATCCACGTCCACAACCATTTCCACTGCTGGCAAAACATCAGTCCAAATGTTTCAGTTCAAAATCTTAACTGAAAGAAACTTTAAGGAGCTAGACAGCAGCCTTCTAGTATGCAACATCCTTCCCATGGCTCCTTTCCCTGCATCCCTATCCTTTCCTCGGAGTCAGCCAACACGGAGTCTCCTCGTTCCAAACCTCTATCCATTAAGTTTTCTTCAATTCAAACAGACTATTGGCTTATGCACAGAACCCTTGGTCTAGCTGCCTTTGTGTGGAATTGTCAGGTACCACTCCAATCGCAGCACTTCCTGAGGGTGCAGCACAGAAAGCAGCCAGCTACATCTCACCTGGGAATTCTCTAACCAGTCACTGGCAGGACCTGATGCTGTCCCAGAGTTTTTTATAATCTGAAAGTATTTAAATCAGCAGCAATTTCACATTAAAAAAAAAAGTCAGGGCAGTAGAATGATCCCAGTGCCCAAGGACTGTCTCGGCATAAAGATGAGAATGTTTTAGTAGATTCTGCCCATGAAAGCATACAAGCCCGAAGTCAAAGCCGTGAGCATTTTTTAACACACCTACGAATGTAATGATCAAACACTGGGCAGACCATCACCTGAAAACTGTATCCTCAAGTCAGCTGTTCTAATGTCTGCTGTTCTAACGCATCTGCCAACGTTTCTAGAAGAGCAGTTCTTCACTGCATAGGGTTCTTGTAAAAACATCTGTGAATCAGAAGAGATTTTGAGAACTTTTAGAATCACACTGAGCCCGCCAGATTGACCAAAATAATCAAAGGATGTTCAAAACAAGTAACTCAAAAAGCTCCACTCACTTACATGCAGAGAATTACTACAACAGGACTGAGCCAACAGCCTGTTACTACACTCCAACCCACACTCCAACCCAGCATTTCTCTTCCTTGCTGCTTTCATTTCCAGCCAAAAAAACTGCCATTCTGACTGGGGAAATAGATGCTATTAATCTATTGAACAATAACGTTCAAATCATGCTGTCCAAGGCATATTTACAACACACAGTCAGATTTACTGCACCAATACCTAGACATCCAACTTAAAATGGTATCCCATTGTGCAATTATACAGATGCAACATAAATAAAAACACTTTGAGTTTGTGGGTTGTTTTTATTTTTGTGGGTTTCTGGTTTTTGTGGGCTTTTCTTTTTTATACAGATGAAGAACTGAGACCTAAAGAGATAACTTACTCAAGGTCACACAGGATGGCAGCAGCAGCAATGAGAACTAAGCATGCAAGTCTCCAGAGCCCCATCCAAGATCATAATCACAGGACAGCTTTCTTCTGAAGGGATTAGAAAGTCACTGAGGCAAGGAGTAAAGGAAGCCAATATCCTGGCTATTACCCTCCTCATTTAGTAAATATCATTCTAAATGACCAGCTCCTCAGATTTTAAAAAGATGTAACACAGCTTCATCCATTTGCTTAGTTGCAGTTACAGAAGTTTAAATGAACACTTTCTATTTCAGAGATCTGAAGACCAGCCTGTTACTCATAAAGCCACATTTAGTCTGGAACTACACAGCTGAGTAACTCCGGTTTTACTGAGATAGTGAACAGTTACTTGGACACTGTGGTGGTGAGCGTGGTTTGTGACAGCCTGGCATCCTGGCTGTGGAGTGCTACACTGGGGCTGCTGCATCTCACATTCCATGATAAAAATATCCACTTTAAAACAACAGTCCCTTGTGTATCCAGCTGTGACACAGCAGAGAGATATTTCTGCTTTGTTTTAGTAATTTGTTCTCTAGAACATGGAGAATATTTCAGGCAGAACCCTCCCTAAATAACACCTCAATGCTTCCTCTTTCTCACACATACATATGCAAAAAAATTCTAGAACAGAGCGTTGCAGATGATGTACATTATTCTGGGAAGTTGTTCTCTTCCCTGTCAGAGCAGGCAGAGGCTGCTGCTGAAGGGAACTTGCAGCTGCCAGAAGGAGCAGCATTCTTTCCGTTACACAATCTGAGAAGATGAGAGTGCCACAGGTCTGCTGTTAGACCGATGTTAGGAAGATGAATAAGAAAATAAGCACTTCAAAGGAACACGCACATGGAAGGAGAAACCCAAGCTACCAACATGAAATACTGCATAGTACACACACCCCAAACACATAAACTAGCTCTTGGAAAATTCAACGGGAAGGCCAGGGGATCAAAAGCAACACTGCACAGCACTGCTGAAATAAACACCACAGTCATGGTGAAAGAGGCAGATCAAGCGGTTCATGTTTATAACCTGAAAACAAAGCTGCCCAATGTGGACTTCACCTGCCAGAGGAGATGGATATTCTGTGGCCAGCATGGAGGAGATCTGATCCAGCTAGGGCAGGGGACCTTAAACTCATGAGGCCAAGATAAGATTTAAAAACACTGTTTTGAGAAGGCTACTTATAAAGGAATCCAAGAATAAAGTACGTTCATTGAGACACTGATAACTGAGATCAGAAAGATCTGGCCTTCAAAACTGACAGTAGCAGTGAACATTTTGGGCAGGATTTCCACTCCAAATTCAGTTGTGCAAGGAGCCTCCCATTGGAACCAAAGAACTCAGCTGTCCTCAAAGCCAGCACCATGAGGCAAGCATGGACAGTCTCTGTGAGCATAAGTAACAGATCTCACCACAAAAAAAGAAGGTGAGATTGATACCAAATGCAGTCAGATGATAAAATCCTGGATAATAAAATCCTGAAGACTTTTAGGTAAATGCCATCCTCTGTGCTGGATGAATTTCAGTATTAATTGCAACTTTCTTTGCTATTGAGTGCAATAACCACAAGGCCTGCCACAGGAAATGCCTCTGATGGACTGACTCTGATGAAGTAATTTTTTCTGAAATTGCATTCAGACTCGTGCCAAAAGAAAAGGCTTCGTACTGCCTGAGTTGTAGTCAGGTTCTCTGAACAAGCATGCCAGAGATACTGTCCAAACTGGCATTAACAAATAGGATATGGAAAGAGAACCAAAGGCAAAGAAAGCAACAAACAGCTCAACTGGATTTCTGCCTCACGGTATGTGACAGAGGAAACACTCAGTGCACTCTAAGATCTGACTAGAAGATCTAAATATTTATGTGGAAGCCTGTGGATTCCTTTAGCTCCTCTGTAGACAGAGGATGGCCTCCTGCCCTCTCTGATGCCTCGACTTTTCCAGTGACTGGTACTAATACCTTCTGCTAAATCTTTCCTAGTATTAACACAGCAATCAATTTTTTTTTTTTTCCACTAACTCACCCCAGAAATGCACTACAAAACCGCCTGTTTCTGGGAGGAGAAAGAAGCTAAGAAGCAACTCTGAAAAGCTCAGACAGCCTAGAAAAAATACAAACAAGCCACTGGAGCTGTAAGGAACCCAAAGCCAAGTGCTACAACAGGGAAGCCTGTGGTTGATCAGCTCTGGAGAGCAGAACATTATAAAATACTTCAAGGGACATGAAGAGAAGGCTGCCAGCAAAAACAGCAACAACAAAAAAATCAAAGCAATGCCTTGAAGTCTTTATGGGTTCCAAAAACTCCACATTGCTGCCAATCTGTGTGTTCACTATACTGTAAATACACACAGATTTTGGGAGAATTCACTTCAGACAGTTCCTCCAGTCCAAGTATCTTGGCAAACAAGTCAACATCATTTGTCTTCTTTCCTGGTTTTGCTAGCAGTGTAAAGATTCTCTCTTCATTGTAAGTGATCAAATGTAATGCATGTGGTGCCAAACTTGTCAGCTTGAATGGAGGGAGAGGGTGAAAAGAGCAGAATTATTGGTAATATGGTACTTCACCATCTGCAGACACTTCTGCTATTGGCTTCAGCACAAATTTCAGTAATTTATAAATATTTGAATGCTCAAATGTGCTCACACTACTGCCTCAAACATCATCCATTTTTCCTTACCAACACCAACATAGTCTGTAGAGTGGAGGATAGTCTACTGCTAACTTAGGACCATGGGATAACATGACAACTAAATGTTGAAAAGGAATCCAGAACGGCTAGACACACAATGATAGTACCTACTTTGGAAAAATCAAGATTATGTGCAGCCATCTCTGCAAGGGGAGCACATCAGGTGCCAAGCATCCCAAGAGGCCACAGCTAATGTGACTGACATGCAGCATTTGGGGCAAAAGTGGCGAATTTTGGCAGCTGCATGAAACTACCTGAACCCTTAAAGAGATGTATAACTGCTAAAGACAAACTTCCTCCTGAACTTTTCACACATCCTTCAAGCCCAACAAAGATACAATAAAAAACTTGAGCAATTAGTTGTACTACTTTACTCAAGCTCTCTTTTTCCTGAGATGTCTGGAAGAATTGCATACCCCCCAGCACTTCATTCACACTCACATCCTGTGCACCACAACACTGTTATTCCAGAACAAGCTCTCTCACTACAGGGGTGCTGCATACTGCCAAGTCACCTTAGAGCAAAAGCTCCTTTTTCCCCAGCCCCAAAGCCACATTATTTTACAAAGTACTTTAACCATCTCCCTCCTACCTTTACAGAGCAACTTTGTCTTTTCACCTCCCTCCTTCAGATCAGGGAACAGAAGGGGAGCTTTAACTGAAGTATAAGATGCTTCCCTTCCACAGACCACAGGATGAATGCAAAGGAAAGGTGTCCACAAACGCCAGCTCCGTGCAGGGCACAGTCAGGCACTGCAGCCTGCTCCACAGCAGCCCAAGGGGACCCTTGGCCCACACGAACCTCTTCCCACTCTGAAGATATCTCAGCTTGGGAGGCCACAGCCTCATGTGAGAAGCAGTGAGCAGGTCCCAGCCCCAGCCCCTCCTACCCCAGCACCACAAACATGACCTCTTTCATTCCTGCTCTGGGCAGGGTCATCGTTACTGAGAGCCCCGAGCCCCACTGGGAACAGACTCCTCTAAACACCAACAAGGACACAGCAGGCATGGATGGACACAACAGCTGCAGCCATCTCCACACCTGCTTCTTTCCAGAGAACAAAGGCCCTTCAGCCCCTTTCTTCCAGGTACCCAGACCCCAGCAGAAGGGAAAACTTACCCGAGCAGGAAAATAATGGCAAGAGGGCTGCACTAACATGGTGAAAGTTAAAGAGGAATAAGGATTTACATTGGTTAAGGGCAGCAAAGCTTCTCCCAGAATCAGCCAGCCCAAACTGGGATAAGGCACCATACTGACAGGTCAGACTTCTGTGGTCTTTGACAGCAGTTTGGGTAACCAGAACAGCATGACAAGTTCTCATCAGGAATTGCTTTTTTGCGTTTGATGCTTCATCCAAGTAAAATGTTTATAAACACACAGAATTATTCCTACCATAACAGACCAAGACCTGAAAGGGCTGAAGGGCCCCCAGCAAGGGATATAGGCTACACAGCCACTGGCATTAAACACAGCTCTCCCAAGGACAGAAGAACCACAGGCAGAGCAGAAGTCCATTCAATCCACCCAGTACCCTAACAGTGAACAAAAACCAGATGGACAGAAAACAGTATTCTTGTTTGTAAGTGATTAGCTAACAATGATTTTCAGTTTAGAAGGTTCCCGAGAAGGTTTCTAAATATTAGGACACACTTATTAAATATCTTCCTTGAACTTGTCCAAATGTCTCAAAGTATATACTTTTAGTGTATAGTGTCCTGTGACAAGGAATTCTACGCCTCAGTTTTCTGACACACAAACAACTACCTTCTTCCATCTATTCCAGCTTCTGCTTGCCTCACTTGATGCCACTCACTCATACTTGAGAACAAGAACTCGATGCATTCCAGCTTCTCCTTGGCACGTTATTCCTTTTCCAGTCATATATTTTACAGACTGGCAAGTCCTAACCTACTCAGTCTTTCTTTGGATAGGAGACAATGCAGATCTCTGATGAACCTCATTCCCCTTCTCTGCACCTTCACCAGCTCCTTCTGAAGATGCGAGACCGGATCTGGATGTTATTCAGACAAACCCTGGTCCATATACAGCGACGTTCTCTATTTTTTCACCTGTGGAAGGAGGTTGTTTTCGATTTGACTGCTAGCCAGTAATGAGCTGATGCTTTCATCACCTTAAGACTTCGCTCCAAAGCTTTAATGATCAATGAAAGAGCTCACGAAGCCGAGTATGAAGCTCAAATTATTTTCCCTGCACATCATCACATTTACCAATGTTGAGCCAGCTGGGTAAGCCAAAAATGCAAAGTCAGGCAACTGTTAACTAATGTGATCATCTCTTCATAATGTCATGTGACAATCCCTAAAAAATATTCTAAGCAAAAGATTTTGCTTGCTTTCCACATTTTGCAAGTAATCGTAATGATTCTGTATAGTTAAGATTGTGTTTAAAAACTCAATTTTACTTTAACTATAGCCAAATTCTCTACATAACCACTAGTTTAATTTGACTGTGGTGTGATTACACATGGCATGAATAAAAACATATCTTAAATTAAGTTTGGATTTGACAACCTTTATCTTAGTTGAGCATTATTCCTCTTCCATGGTGAGAGAGAGGACATGAGAAATAAGAAAAAAATCCTTTCCTTAAAACAGTCCATCTAAAAATAATTTTCCACTTTTGAGCATAGCATCTTGAACGGTCCCAGTGTTCTGTACCAAAGTCAAGGCTTTGCACCTTTGCCATGTGCCACTGCAAGCACTGCAGTCCATGGAAAGCCACTGCACACTGGAGATGTTTGACACTAAAATCGACCAGCTTCTTCACAAAACTGTGATTTCTAACGAAATCCCTAAAACTGGGCTGTAAGGCACCTCCAAGTCTTTAAAGAGCACTAATTTAACATGCTTTCATGTTTCAGGGAGCTGCCACGAAGAATGAATTTCACAGTAAATGTCACACCTAGGAAACCGGGAAATGGCCACACATATGACAAGCAGCAGTAATGGTGTCAGGTACAGAACAAAGGCTTTAACGCAGCAAACTGAACAAAATTCCTGCCATAAAGTTTCTTATTTCAAAGACAATGAGATGTAATTATTCCTGTGGTGTTTTACTGAAAAAGTCATGTTTCAGGAGACATCCAGAGTAACACGAGATGTGCACTGAGAAAGAGAAAATAAAAGAACAGTACTGCAGGGCGGGGGAGGCAGGCAAGGGGTAAATGGAGGTAAGCAGAGGATTTAGAACATTATAGAAAACAAACCAAAGTTAACAAGGGAGACCAGAACCAGCATCAGAGGATCAACAGGAGGCAAATACAAGTCTGAACATTCAATCACCTAAAAGCATCTGCATGTGTATTTCTTCCACATGGCCTACTCAGGAAGTTGAGAAACTTGGAAAACTTCACTGCAAAAAACTTCCGAGGCATGCTAATCACTACCTAATTCACCACGCTGCCTGAAAATCCCTTGCTCTATCCCTCTCCCCACCCCAGCCCTTCTGCTCCCTCAGGGACATCAAACAAGAATTCTCACTGCTGCTGCGTGAGCCTTTACTCTGAAGGATGTCTGGTGCATCAATCTGGAATGGTCCATGCAGTTCTGAATGACAGAACATTTTAAACACAATGAGTTTGTTGCAAAGTCAGTGGCAAAATCACTCAAACACTCCTAACACGTGTGAACTACACAGCCAATATTCTCTGGCAAGGGACTTCCAAGACCACCTTATCTGACACTTGCAAAAAATCTCAAGGAATTTTAATTTGAAAACCTGTATTTCAGTATTTTCAGAGAAAAATTACACAAAGAGAAGGCATATTCCTCATTGTACATTGACTCTCACATAGTGATTTCAAAATGGTCAGATTTTTGTCTAATATGGCCTCTAGCTCCCACTGTAGAAATGGAAAACAGTTCTCTGTCCACATCGAGTCACATCCCTTACCATCCTAGTCCAGCTACAGAGCACACTCAGCTCAGCTCCTGCAATGTTCCAGGTTAAATACACGGAGTATGTACCAAACAATGCAGATCCCACCCCTGCCTATTGCTGCACAAGGTGGACCTCTTCTGGTGAAGAGCTTGTGCTCCAAAACACCTGGTTCCACTAGCCCTGGCTGAGCAGAAGCCTACTGGGATCACAGCATTATACAGCTTCCTTTAAAAGTAACTGAAGCCTGAGGAAGGGTTAAGGGGAGCATAAACCAGAGAAAATCAGAGTCCATGTGTGAGTCCTTACCTCAAACAGCGTCAGACTTTCATCGTTCAAGATGACTCTGGGAGGTGCAACAACTGAAGTTAAAAAACAAGTTATAAAACAGGACCACCTAGCAACCAGAACATCAAACACAGGTGTGGGAGGCATCCCTGCTCTCTGAAGGGCTGACACCTTCATATGCCCACAGAGGCTGCTTCTTAGGGAGAAGCATAACATGGCTAAGGGAGCAGGTTACATCTTCTCTGCACTGTGAAGCTGTGTTTTTGGAAAGGCATTCTTTCCCAGGTTATATCTCAGGCATCAACATCCCACAGCCAGAAACAGGCTTTGTAAAGTAAGGCCAAATATTACCAACAGCACTCACACAAGTAAAATGGCAACTCTGCATCGGCAAGGTGGCTTCTCACAAAGTCTCTCAAAATGCCAACTGTGGAAAAAGGAGAGAAAGGTTTGCTAAATTAAATTTGGTTCTTCAAATGCTGGGCAAGAAGGCTAACTTGTAACAGCATAAATGCCCTCTAGAAGGTATGGAGATTGCCTTTTCCTCCAAAAGTACACTGCTGCTATCACAAATTTCTTGTAGAAAAACAAACAAACAAAACAAATCACTTTGACATGCTGGTCCCTTGGAAAAATCTAAGGATGCCTACAAAATTATCAAAAATGTGCAGGTAACCATGGCTGGCAGCTGAGAATAAGAGGATCTCCAGTAGTAACAGTAAGAGTTACTCGGTGCATGGTCTGATTGCCTTTTGTGAACTGACCGAGCCATAAAGGTACATCCTCTCTTAGTACAGTTGCTAGAGATTTTTTTTCTCCTTCCTGCTTTTTGGGGTATGTTTTGGATTGGGGAAGGGGGTGGTGTTTTTCCCCCAAAAACGTTTTATGCATTAACAAAGAGGAAGTCTGCAAATGCAATCCCAGTAACACATCATTTAGACACAAACAAGGGATAGCAAGTGGGACAGCTTCCTGTCCACACAAGGACAAGTATTTTACCATCTCCACCAAGTAGCCCTTAGCTAACTAACTAGCCCAAAATATCTTAGTTCATTCAGGGGCCCTACAATGACAGGGCAACTACCTACTGCTGCTTTTTCGGAGCAGGTTTACTTTGCCAGGCAACAGAAAGAGCTGTTCAGACAGCTCTCTCCTGCCACGGTGGGAGCCACGAGTTACACTGCACAGGCTGAAGGGGTGATCAGTCTTACCAGTTTCAGTGGGATGGAAGAATCCCTGTAGAACATGGCGGTCTGGAAAACAAACTCTCAACACCACCTAAAGCAGAGACAAAGCCCATTAGGACAGTGGTTTATCACTGCTCTGTAACACCTGTCCTTGGCTTAGAATCTGCAAGTTGTTTTTTTTTTTTTTTTTTTAAATGGGGAGATCTAGGGTATTTACAGGAATAGAAGAGCAACCTGGCTAACAGTGCTGTGCAGCTTCTCAGAGAACAAGGGCTGTCTTGCTTCCAACGGGAGCATGAGAACTCATCTGTCAAAGCACTATGATGTAAAATGTAGCAGCACTTGCTCAGAGAGTAGGAGCTGCCTGTGGTAAATGATGCACAAACAACAAAGACAGTTCCTCGTGGACAGGTGCAGACAGTTTATTGGCATTCTAATGTGTCCACAGCAGTAGGAATGCTCCTGACATACCTCTGACCTTTGTACTTGCAGCTTGGTCAGAAAGCACTTCACCTGAGAACTGCACAAGGATCAGAGTTACAGAGTAAAATAAATCTAACTTGTAACATTGAATCATTTAACTTTCAATGAGATTCTAACAAAATGTCTACAGAGAGGAAGGCAGGAAGGCTCAGTCATACAGACTGATGGGTGCACAACAGAAAGGTTTTGAGACATCTGGAAGAGAACAGAGCAACTCTACTGCCTGTCACTCAACAGTGCCATATTACCATATTACCATATTACCATATTACCATATTACCATATTACCATATTACAGTACAGCTGCTTGCACATGGCACAACTGTTATGCAAGCCGCACAAATAATTAATAGGGATGGGAATTTGAAAAATCTTCATATAAGTAGCTTAAGGGCCTGTTGATCACAACTGAAACCCAAAGCACTCAATCCCCAAGTCTGGACTAGCCAAAAGGACTGGAAAACAAACAAATACTACCTTTGGGTAACGCACCAACTTCTCCTTCAGCTGGGACTCCCTCAAAGCCTTTGTCATCAGTGGAGCTTCTTCCAGGCGTTTCCTACAGACATGGGAAGAAGGCAAGTTGTCTGTAATTTTACAATGCATTTTTACTTTATTAAGCTAGCAGAAGACCCAACCAGGGCTGATGAGAGCTGTTCAACTGCTTGATGCATCTCTCACAGCATTATCCCCACCTCCTGAAACTACTGAGCATCAGCAACAGTACTAGTTTAAAACTAAGTTCATGACAGCAGATGCAAGAAAAGATCCTAAGAGGGCAGGAAAGTCTGCTTAGACTACTCAAGAAGAGATGGACTTATTAATCCAATAAAGCAGAGACTAGGGTTGGACATGATTACTCCACAGGGGCAGAAGAGCTACTGAACTTGAAAAACAATGCCAGCACAAAAAATTATGAAGTATTAGCAACAGGGGAAAAAAAAAAGTTTCAGATCATTCAAGAAATGTCATTGTAGACAGCTATTAAAAGGAACAGTGAGTACAAAATAAAAGTCTACTTGTATTTAAGAGGAAACAACGTAAGAAAATAATTCCATATTTTCCCGTAAGTAAAGAAATTAGCTTAGACCCAATAGAGCCCACGCTCAGCTCTAGTACCCCTTCTTTGTATCCGAGTAACTGATGTGTAACTTGCCTTTATTTTTATTGCTGGCTGTAAGGGGAAAGCATCAGCAAATTTGGAAATTGGGTCTTTTTTGGGGGGCCTGTATTCCAGTAATCCTCAACCAAATGACTCTACAATTGTACCACTAAATACTCCAGACCCACAAGCAGCAGAGCAATTTTCGGGCCATATTCTGTGTACTCAGTGGCCTGTGGGAAAAAAATCTAAGTTCAACTTGGACTTGGCTATAGCATAAAGGAGACTGTTTCACAGTCTTGGAGAGTTTTTGTAATGTTTAAAGGAATGTTTTGACCCACTTGAAACTAAATACATTCATGAAGTTAATTTATTTAAGGAACATACAGACAGCAAAATGCTGCTGTGACAGGAAGGCCAGTTTCTCTTCATCTGAGTTTCTACTGAAGTTTGATAAAGTAAAACCATGAATATTCGAAAGCAAGCTACCTGAACAGTGCAATACATTTTTAGTTCAGCTTTCTATAATTTCTACGTGTGTGTGTGACTATTCCAAACATTCTCAGGTCTTGACTTGTGGCTAAGTTGGTCTTTCTGATGAGGTCTAATAAAAGGTTAACTCAGTTACTTAGAATATAAGGTGTTTCTTACTGGCCAAAAATGCAACAACCTCTGTTGGTCACTGTCACTCTGCTCAACAACAGGGCACACAAAATCTCACTCACAGCAGAAAGGGAACTTGCCTCTCATTCTGCAGCTGTGCCAAACGTTTCCGTACATCATCCACTGTGACTTCAAAAAATTCATCAGGAAGCTCTTCTGGGCCATCAGGAAGTTGTTCCAGTAGGTCTAGGTGACATATAAGAGGCTCACGTTCTACAAGCTACAGAAAAAAAAAACAGCTTCAATTAGCTTTAAATGCATTGCTTTGTTTATCTTACCAGGTTCCTGAAAAAGAGCAGAAGGACAGTATTTGCAAACTGTCTTTTGACCTGTTGAGCTCTCCGAACTAAACCACTGTAGGGTTTCATTGCACACCTTTCAAAATTCTACCCTGGTTTCTGGTGGGCAGAAAGATCCCTTAAACAGTGAAACCCTTTGGTTTTGCACTTAGTAAGTAAACACTTCACCCTGAGATCAGCCTGTGCTGCAACAGGAGCATACAGATGCAGGAGAGCAGTTCTCTGTAGGCATCATCTGCAATAAAGGTACTTAATACATTTACAGGCAACTTTCCCTACATAGCAGAGCTGAGAGCAGGCACTCTGAGCTGCACACACACAGCCCTCTCACCTGCCCAGCAGGGCACAGAGAGCCTGGCTGCCTGCTGCCCCAGCCTGCAGGGCTCGGTGTCATGATGGCAAACCTTCCAGTGCAACTGGGCCTAGCCTAGAACTGTGGTTGCAGTTATGAAAAAACCAAACCAAAACAAGCCAATACCAAGACCCACGATCACCTAAAAAAAACAAATCAGAGCCCCAACCACTGAGATCAAGAGCATTTGCCATCTCTGCAGGCAGCATAATGGATCCCTCCTCAGGAAAGGTTCTGTGCTGGCTTCTCTCTCTTTTGCCCACAGCAGCAGCTGTGCCTGCATGTGAAAACAAACCATGAACAGAGTCAAGCATATGAGAGGCAGTTACACCTCCTGGCTCTCAAACAAGTCAAACTTTCTAAATTCCAAAACTGTTAGAAGGAACAAAGCTTGCAAACACAGAGAACAACATACTGAAGGCAACAAGAGATGCAGGGAGAACACAGCTCGTGGCTGAAAAGGCTCACAGAAGAAAAAATTTGGTAGTTAATCCAGCATTTCTTCCTAGTCAGCTGCCAGCTTAACAATGCCACAGGCTCTGTGAATGAACCCGCTGCCCATTTCTTCTCCCCTCAGACACTCTTTCCAATCCTAATTAACACCCAGATGTCCTTCCTCCATCCACTCACCCCTCCCCCAGGATCTGGCCACTTGAGAACAGGAGTCTTCTCAATTGTCTAAAGCACAACACAAATTACAAGGCAATGTTCACTCTACTTGTGGGCACTAAAGGGTAATTTGAGAAATTAAAAGATCGAGGTTGTGTGGGTGGGACCCTTGGCTACTTTTAGAAAGTTGAGCAGGGTCAGCCCTAACCAGCTGAGTAAAGGAGCCTGGCTCCAGCTTTCCCCAGCCCAGGGCGGGGTGGGGGTGCCAGTGCTGCGGGAGGGACCCCAAGTGCCCAGGACCATCTGCTGGGAAGCAGGTAGCACCGTGAGCCCGACCACTGCCCACTGATGCTCCAGTGAGGGCACATCTATGTCAGAGGGCAGAGGATAATTAATCAGGCCTCCCCAAGAACCCAGTGTACTTGAATCTCCTCAAACAGGCTTGAGTTTCATTTCATTCTAAACATGTAGTGAAAACAGAGGTCTTCCAAAAAAGCCCAAACCCAAGAGGAGGCATATCCCATGGCATGCTGTGAAGGGTGCTAGGGTACGATGGAGAGAACTCCAAAGTCTGCATTAGCAAATCCTAAAGTTACCATTTAGTATTGGCTCTCTGTCCTCTGAAACAAGGACTTTAGTTAATCCCAGCAGCAGTGGGATTCCACAGGGAAAGGGCCAGCTTGTCACTCAAATTATGGTGACGTTAATGGCATCTGCCAAGACATTGAGAATCAGAAGATGGCACAAGGCAGACATATATTCCAGTCCTAAGTGTTCACTCCTCTTCCTTGCTGTGGGCTCCAACAATTCTAAAGCATAGACAGAATCCAAAAATTAACCTCCCACAATGATTACAAAAGAGGCTCCAGGAATACTAACCCACCTCCCAGCCCACTGCAGTCGCAGTGTTTTCTGCAACTGTGATATAAGATAACCATCTCCTGTAGCAATAAATGGCCACCACACCAATATTCTACTTTCCATTATGCAAACTGGAGGAAAGCAAGCTGTGCATTTTGCTGTCCTACTTCTTCCAGGAGCAAAGACGCTATGCTAAGGTTTCCTTCCTTCTTCAAAGTCTGCTCTTCTACCAAAGCTGAAATGTCAGGCACTTTTCACCATGAGGCTGAAGCCGTGTGTTCACAGCAGCATCTACATAAGTGCAGCCTGTGTGACAAAGCCAGGTGTCAGGAAGAATGCAGTTCACTCTCTAGTCACCACCCTGGTACCGGGGAAGCAGGTAAGCTGAGGAAAGGTTTTATGATTTAAGTGAAATAGTGGTCATTGTGCTTTCCACAGCAGCAAGCTCTCCCGAGGGACACACTTCCTCCCCACCACCTCTGAGAGCTCTAATCTCATCGTGAATCTGGTTTAAAGTTACCTTCTAATAATTAGCATTCTGACATCAAAGCTTGCAGCTGTCTGTAAACCATCTTTAGCCCAAGAAACGAAGGGATGCCGGCACAGATTTTATCCAGCCTCTCTTTAGCTTCAAAAACCACACACAGGCAAAGCATTAATGGGAAGATTCTTTTACAAAAATGGACCTTTGATGTTTAAAAATAATTTGTTTTGTTTTGGGTTTTTTTCCCCAGGACTGAAAAAGGACAAAAAGCAGATGCCATGTGGCTAGCCCTACTTGGCTGTTGCCGCTGGGAGGAGAGTGGAAGATGGCAGGAGTGGAGGAGGGAACAAAATGTAATCAATCAGAAGCAAAAGTACCAGAGATCAAAGGGCTTGAAAGCAGCCGTCAAAATCACATGCTGTTTAACACAAGGACACAACTCCCCCAACAGAATCTGCAGCTGCTCTCAGAGTGGAAGGGCGGCTGGCTCCAGAAGTGGTTAGAACTGGACTGTGATTCTGAGAAAGACATCGGTTCATGTGAGTCCTTCACTCACCACCACGCAGCCCATGCCCAGAATGTGAAGCCAGTGAAATGGTGGAGTTCTGCCTCTCCCACCGGTGCACAGAGAAAGCAACAGGACTGGTGAAGGATACCACCACAAACTCTTGCACTTCTCCTCCCTTCCCACACACAACAGAAACTCCTCCTTTCCAACTCCCTCATAGACAAGAGCGCAGCTGAAGCAAGCAACACATGAGACTGGACAAATCACCCAGCCTACTGCTTAATTCTCCGTGTTAAGGGTCTGCTCCAAAAGGTTAAACAACACTGATTAGACAAACCCAAACATGTTTGTAATATACTGAAATATTCACCACTGCAGGTTGGCATGGCATCTTTCTGCTACTTGTGCTCCAGAGTCCTTCCAGGGACTGGCTTCTGTTCCTAAACAATTCAGAACTCATCAAAAATAGGCTGCAACCACAAAGAAGTCAACTAAGGTAGAGTCTCTACATCAACGTGAAAGCATCCACAGTATTGCTAAATTCCTCCTGGACTAAGCTCCCTTTGAAGCTCCCCAGGCATCCTTTCTTTCTACTTATAGCTTTCTATTGTTCAATCCTGGCTGGATCAGACCAGAGGAGATTCAAGCCTCCAACTCTAGGAGGTACCAAAGAGTTGGAAACAATAAAGGGGATCTCTGAACATGAAAGCCTGCCTCAGTGATGAGCCAAAGGTGCAAGAAAAGAGCTGCTCGCTGGGAATCCAGAATGGGAAACTCTCCGTGCATATTAGCAAGGAGTAAATTATTAACTGAATGGCTCCTGTACTTCATATTATGCTACTTGCCAGACATACCCAACCTTCCTGAAGGCATTTAATTCCATACAGCTGCCCTATAGAAAACACACTTCAGTGTCATTCCCAGGTCACTCTGGGATGCCATCACAGCACTTTTCAGCCATCAGTTCTGGTACCTCAACATGGGCTGAAGCGCTTTTAATTTTAACAGAGTTTTATTTCAGAGACAACAACGGTGAGATATGTAATCTGTCTTTCTGGGAAATAGTTAGAGAGAGGCAGACTATTTAAGAAGCAAGATATTTTACAGTAAGACAAAAAACACTTCTATAAACAAGGAGAAACACAAAAGGAAAAGGATGGAAGGCTTCTGCTTCATCTGCAATACTAAGAAAATTAAGTCACAGGGCTCAGGTAACAAAGTGGGCATTTGTTCATGATATCTGAGGCACTGAGGTGTAGGATCTTCTGGACTGTGACTTAAAAGAGCTGTATTGCCTCTATTTGAACTATTCAAAGATACCTAGATATTCAAAGTTTTGCCCGCCTCTGGTCAGCAAATTCTTAAACTCAAATCCTTCCTATTTCCTTTCTGAACTGTATGCCATCAAGGCACCCAATCCTGTCACATAGGGAAAAAGTCTTAAATCTAGAAACGTCTTTTTCCTCATGGGAGTGCAGACTCAGGCAAGGCAGGATAGAAAAAAAGCCTTGTTGCCCAAACTGCAAAGACATTTTCCCTTACCTGTTCTTGCTCCTTTCGCAGTTCTTGGCTGCTCTTAGACTTCTTTGGCTTAGAAGGGCCTCCAGGGCTGGAAAAAGTTGTTGGCAGCTTTGAAGGTGGTACAGCTACAGGAGAGTCCCCTAGATGCTTTCCATCTTCAGAAAAAGGGACAAATGGGGTAGGCTCAGGCTCTGGGGAGTGCCACAGCTCCTCCAAGCTAGCATCAGAATCTTTAATTGAGTCTTGCTTGTGTGTGCAGCTGCTTAAAGATACTGCCACATCCCTGTGCTCCAAGTCCTTTGGAAATGTGTTTGCTTGAGGTAGAGGCACATTCACTGCTTCTTCCATAGAGCCTGGCCTCACTGTTGGCTCATTACAAGGCACCGTGGCACCCACAACTTCCTCCCCACTAGATGAACTGCATTTCTTCATGACAACTCTTCAAGAAGACACCAAAAGGAAGAAAAATAAAGTGAAATTTAAGTGAATTTAAGTGAAATAGTGGTCATTGTGCTTTCCACAGCAGCAAGCTCCCCCTAAGGACACACTTCCTCCCCACCACCTCTGGGAGCTTTAATCTCATGGTGAATCCGGTTTAAAGTTATCTTCTAATAATTAACATTAACCCTAAGAGTACTGCCTTCCCTATTCTTAACATGTCCATGACACAAAGACAACAGCTGACTCAAATACACCCTCATTTCACAACTTTCTTCTTCCAGATGCTTACAGAGAACATGCTCCAGTTGCTGTGAAGCATGAAGTAAAGGGTCAGGGGGTTGTGCAAAACAACAGAACAGGGACCCACTCCTCTGGAAGAAAACTGCCTTCCAGAGGAAAATAGCAGTCAGTGGTAAAGCATAGCTTCTAATCACTCCTGCCTTCTGTATATACTGCAAACAGCTGGCCAGGAGATCACAGAAAGGTTGCCCCTGTCCCAAACTCACATCCCAACAGCCAGCAGGGCCTGCAGGGGCTGGGAGTTAAGTAACTGAGATCCAGAGCAGAGAAGAAGAATGAAGTGGTAGCTGATTGCCCTCGCAGAAAGACTTTTAACTTTAAATTGTCTGTTCCACTCAAAGGAGGAAGAAAGGAAAAAAAAAAAAAAGTAACAAACAAACAAGCTCTTTTAATCTGCACATGACTGGTCAGTACCAGCATCTGCTGCTGTGCGAAGCACATCTGGGCAGCAGTCTGAGATAAACAGGCAAATGCAATAATTTCTGAGTGCTGTAATGTTTTAGCTTGGTGTCTTTTTTTGAGACTTTTTTTTCCTTTGTCTTTCTTTTGGTATCTGAAACAAAATAAATTCATCACCAGAGTGGAAATGGAAAATAAAGAGGCCAAACTTTGCTTCTCCTAACCTGACAATGGCATTGCCTCCAATCAGGCCAAGTGATTTCAGTGTTGTCTTCTCCAGGGCATCTTTTCCTGATATCTGCAACAAAACCAGAGGAGAGTAATTATGGCCTCTGATTCCCCAGGAAAGCATGTAAAGTTCTTTATAGAAAGAAGCCTGTGTCCGAAGAAACACTACACAACACAAGAAACAGGTGAAAACACACTCCTGCAGTTGGAAATCAGACCTGAATCCATCTGTATCAACCTGTACTGTTTTACCAAATTCACAGCTTATTAAATCATCTCAATGGAAGATGACCTACATATATTTTCATCCCATAAACACGTCCAAGTGGGATCCAACTACAGCAAAGCTACTTTTATGTCAGAAGTTAAAGGAAAGGCAACATCTCAGAGCTGCAAGACAGATGATTTCCTTACATACACCTCCTATCCATCTGTAATGACCTATTCCAGAATAAAGACGATCTGTCCACAGAGGTCAGTGGGAAGTAAAGGGGACAGCTAGGGAAAGTGAATTCCATAATATCCACATACAAAATATTTAACAAAACATTAATAGCAAAAGATCAAAACACAGAAAAGCAAATATTTATTAAAATGAAAACACTGTTTTGACTCAAGCTTTAAAAGAAGTTGGAAAGAAAAACACAAATAGGTCATTGAGCTCATTTTATGGGCTCAGAGGTCTCAACGGCGCAAGGCTACGTTCCAAGAGAGCTTTTTTCCATACAGACACGTCATGCTTTGAAAAGACCAACATTTTTCTACTTCCCCTCTCAAGAAAGTTCAAAAGAAACACTTTCCAGTCTGGAAAGCAGAGCTAAGTTTTCTTATGTTTTAGGGACATGAGACAGTTTAGAGGTCTTTGCTGCCTTACCTCATCTCGCATGTAAATACAGACTGGAGACAATTCACCATGCTGTTCCATCAACTCCCTGCAAGAAAGAGCAAAACTCTGCAGCATCTGCAGAACAGCCAAGCCCCTCCAAAACCAGCGCAGAGTAACAGCACAAAGTGAAATCAGCTGGCAGCACTGTCCTCCATGTTTCTCCACCAATAACCACTACACAGTTCACAGGATCACTACTAGACATTAGGTAAACAATTTGCTTCAATGCAAACACAGGCTAAAAGTTTAAAAACAAATAAATAATCAAAGTAAATTCGGAAATTAGCTGATCTTACTAGATAAATTTAAGCTCATCACTGTTCATGTGCCTCAGTACCCAATCTGAAACATTACTTAGTTATATTTGCTCTTTTTAATCCAAGTTTAAAAATTCATTACAGTTTACACTGAACTTTCACTAGGGAAAAGTCCATTTCTTTTCATGTATGCACAGCAACAAACAAAATTAAATACTGCTCTAAAGCAGATCAACTAAGGACAAGAAACTTGCCTGTCTTAGTATCATTTTTTAAAAAGAAAAGAGAAAGTAAACAAACAAAAACAAAGCACATAAACTTCCAGATTCTGGGAACCATGAAAAAAGTAAAGCCAAATGAAAGACTGGCCCTGCAGACAAAGTGAAAATCAACCCATATTTAAGCATTTCAGTGATGTTGGACACCTATGAGTAATGATGCAAACTCTGACAGCCCATCTGCAGAGGAAGACAGAAGTGAAGGACCCTTTGCATGGAGATGGGGAAAAAACAGAGAGATGCTACTCTTTCCATTTTCCTCTAGATAAGCCTGAGATATCCTCTATCTCATTTTTATATCAAAGATATCTCATTTATATCAATAATATATCAATAATATCTCATATTATCCTCTAGATAATTCTGAGGATTTCCAGTAAAAGAGAACCTTTATTATATATTCACTTGATCAAATACAAAAGACAGGCAGGGAAAGGACAATCACAGCCTATCACAGCAAGTCTCAGTTTTCATCCAGCCAAGACAACGTGCAACTGCTCTATGGACAGCAGCCCATAAAACTGCTGAAGCTGTGAGGCAGGCAGAGTGGGAGACAGAAATGCAGGCTTCTTGCTCGTAGGGCAGACAACACTGTGCCCTCAACCAGCCTCTGCAGCACAGACTCCATGCAAAGATCCCCAGAGACTTATTTTTGTCTAACTCTTGGAAGCAGCAGACTCCTCCTCCAGCTGCTGCTAATCCATTACATGCACCCACTGAGGCAAGCACACACATCAAACATACTGTCCTCTCTTTGATGTGCTGCTCTTCAGAAGGGGAACGGCAAGCAGATTAGATTCCTTCATGTAGTGATCTGACAGGGCCTGTAAACATCTTGTGCAAGGACTGCTGCACGCTGAGAGGAGGAGCAGCCTCACAATAGCTTCCAGACCTTCTTCAGACCCAATTAGCAAAGATGGATGCTGGAAACCCAGGGGAAATTCCAGTGGATTTAGAATACTTCCCCTCACGCACTTAGAGCAGCTGAGCATTCCAGGAAAACATCTCCAGTTGAAAAGTCCAAGGAAGGATTCAGCAAACATCAACAACTAGCTGACTAGTTAGTCAACTGAATCAAAACACACTGAACAGCAACACAGCCCATTAAACCCATACTGATGGCCGTAGAGCCAGCTTGTTCTGTGACTAAATCACACACAGCACCTTTCCTGCTTGTTGAACTTAATCAAGATTGCAAAGTCCATCCAAACATCTGAACTCAGCTTCCAGAGGGCAGAAAAGAGCAGCTGTGCTCTGAAGTTATGAATGCTTAGCACACTGCAGCAGTTAGAAGCTTAAGAGCAACATGTATGTTAAACAGTAGTATGACAATAACCTGCAACCAGTAAAACCACTTCAAAAGAGCAAAATTATATGAAAAGCTCAAATTTTAAAGCAAAGAAACAATTAACTAATACGTGATAAAGCCACAAAAAGGTTATTTGTCACTGTCAATATTACCACCTCCCACCAGTCTAGCAGTCCCCAAAATGCAACAGGCACTCTTCTCCTGACAGAGGGCACAGAGGGTGTAGAAAGGAACAAGAGGAGACTTAAAACACGCAGGAAAATTATACCTACCTCTTTCCTCAATTAAAAGAAAAATATTTTTTTTATCTCTAGCATTTACATGAATACTGTTCATTTACTTATGAATAAATGTCACATTGTAGACCTAGTCCATGATTAAAAACAGATTGGCTATCACAGCTTAAAGGCTTCCTCTTCCAAATCATGAAAAACAGAAAAGAAGTGCCTTTCTTCGAGAAAAGTTCATTAGCTTGACATTTCAAAACAATACAGGGTTTGTAAAATCAAAACTAAAGACAAGAGGTAGCACTCAATGTAGACTGGACTAAAATAGTAAGATTTCTAACCGAGGTACATACTCAATAAATGTAGAATCAGAAATTCTTCCATTTAAACAGGATCTAATCAGTCCTTTGAAGATTCCACATTAACCTACCGAGAGCTCCAGATTTCCTTGAAGAACCTGCACAACAGCAAGCTTCAAAAGCAACAGCAACCCATAAGAAAGAACCCCTGCTCTACAGGGAACTGCAGCACAGAAATACTGGGGATCAAGATCATCCAGGCTTGACACACACATCTCTAGCAGTAACTTGACTTCAAACAGGTTTGTGTAAAAGGAAGGTAGTGCAACATATTCCAGTATCTTCACAGCTTTAGCAGTTTGTTACCAGTTTATGCCCTGAATTAGGAGTAGTAGTCTTGGGTTAAAAAACAATAATAAAACTATGGATTGTCAAATCTGAAAGAGCAAGAAAAACGCAAACATCTCTGTTATAAAGGAGAAATCACAATCAAATGAATGCAAATTCTACAAATCTGAAGGATTAGCTGGGTCACTGTAACAAGTAATTAGTGGCATGCAAGTATTTTCTCATTGCATTGCTCACCTGATCTTTGCAAAATGATTGAGAAGTTCCCACAAGGTCTGTTGGCAGAGGAAGGTGTCTTGCAAACGGGAGCCATCATCGAGTTGTAATGCTATCCGAACCTATAAGAACACCACAATGAATTCATCTGAAAATTGAATGAAAACTTATTTTTCTTCACAACTTTTCAAAATATCTCAGTGCTTCTTGTTCATCCGTGCAGGTATTCCAGCCTGAATTCCTGTTTGTTGGGATGGATGGCTCCTGAGCAGGGGGGAGGCCATCCTGAAATACTAACCAGCTTTCATGGGCCCCTCTCCCCTGCCATATCTTGAACTGGAACATACTCAGAGAAAAGTCAAATACTGTGCCATTGTTAGCAACAGAGGTGTTCTGTTTTATACCAGATGAAACTTTACAGTAAGGGTCTTCACAGCTACATAAAACAAATTCCCATAATCCAGACATAACTGATGCAGCTGTACCATCTAAAACACCAACACAGAGCTCTGTCCACTTAAGCATCATTTTGCAGAACAACTTCCCTGGGACAAAACAGCTCACGTGCATATCCACACACAGAAACAACGAACACAGTGCCCATCTACTCCTGCCTTACTGAAGAACTAAACAACTGTCACCAGTCCAAAGAAATTATGTTTGTAACTTGCAACTCACTAATGCTTCCTAACCACCACATTTTTACATACAATTTAAGAGTGAAGTAACAAAAATCTTAACAATAACTCCAGTCGTTAAATTATCGAGTTCTTGAACACATGCAGAAAAAGATAAGGGCCAGTTAGCTGCCGATTTTAACAAGTCTTTTCCAACCTGGCATGCAAACATCCACATATATTACCAAAGTCAGAAAGACTTTAGAAAATTGCTTCCCTACCTCTCCCCAACAAACAAAACAAAACAAAATCCAAGGCATTTCTAAAGTGAACATAGGCTGGGGTCAGTCCTGAAGAACTTCCAACTCCTGATTGTCCCAACAGAAAAGTTTAGCAGCTAACCAAGAGATAAGAGAATGGCAGAGCACTTCAGGTGTTATCTTTACCTTTTAGAGAATATTCAGCCTTTTTCAAAATGCCTAACTCTTCAGTTTTCCCAATTAGTTCACCTGTCTAAAGAAAAAGCATACAAAGTCCTGTAGCCACTAGATAGAACCTGGTTTCTCCAGTCACCTTTAGTTTTCAGAAGACCACAAAAACTGGCCTTATTCCAAAGCCTGAGAAGGACATTAGCCCCAGATAGCCAAAGCCACTTTCTTTCATTCTGTGTTTTCATGTACCCCTAGTAACACTCTCAGTGCAGCCTCTGAGTGCAAGGCGTGTGTGCAAACATGAGGGCAGGGGCTACAGAGAGCTGGGAAAGAGACATCACACATTCCAGTAATCCACACTGTGATTTCCATGGAGGAATAAGTTCGTCATCTGCCTTGGCTCCCACCAGTCCTCACAGGACTGCAAATGCTGATCTGCTGGAGACAGGAATTTTTCTACATAAAGGAAACAGTGGCATCTTTAATAATGAGCTGACAGTACAATGTCGTTTCATCCCACCACTAACACAACCTCCTGGTTTCTCTGACATGGAAGACAAGCCTTAGATTATTCTCAGCTACAGCAGTGATGACAGCTGACATCACCATTCTGTAAGAATCCAGCCCAGAAATTCAGACTACCAGTTGCATCAGTTTTTGGGAAACAGTTCAAAGCTAAACATGTCACGAAGTCCTATTCAGTCCATTAGAAAAGTCTCTTCGAAAACCCCAGGTGCTATATAAAATAAGAGACCAGTGATAATTATAATCTAAGTTTACAAACATTTAAACAAGAGCAGAAAACACCAGAGCTCTACTGATGATGCTCCTGCCTCACCTGCCATCAAAAGGAATTTGTTCCATTTTTCACTGAACAACCGTCTTACAGGAAACGATGTTTTTCACATGCAAAGGCAAATCCAAAAGCTTTCTATTTTAAGACATCAGATTTGCTGAACAAACTCATGATTTATCAAAACCTGTACTCTGTCTCTAGGGTAACTGCTGTCACTACAGGAAAGCACACCTACTTCCACACACATAATCTTAATAGAACATACAATAACTAAAGGCACAGAATCAAATTCATCCCAACATTACTGCAGCCAGCTGGCATGACTGAGTGGTCATCTGAACTGCCACTACACCCCAGTCACAGTCATCTGGCTGTTAAAAAATCCCGTTTTTAAACACATACTCCTTGTGGCAGGGGATTGTTTTTAGTCAGTTGTTCTGTACAAAGTCTTTTCTTATACTGTGAAATTCTCCCAAGTAAAATCTGCTCAAGTTCGTGGGGTAGGGACTCTGTTTAGACTCCACTCTTCACATGTGCATTTGCTGCATCTTCTTACCTTCACGACACAGCAACGAGCACTCCCAGGGAAGCCTCACTTCTGTAGATTGTTCTGCTGAACTGCAACTAAATAGTAACAACTTACACTTCTATTTGCTCTTATCTTTGGTGATCTATAACCCCTCTCCTAACGTGAATACTCCTTCTTGCCCTTTCTCGCAATATAACTTCAGGAGAAAAAAAAAAATCTTTGTTTTTCTCCAGTACCTCTCAAACTGGATGCAAATGTCAGGTAGTGATCACTGCACCATTTCAAGAGAAACACTTTTCTCTGGAAGACAAACTCCATTCCACCGCAACATTTCACTGAAAATTTTAAGCAGATGCTACTGGTTTGTGGTATTTTTTTTATGTAAGGACATCATTTGAAGCACAAATGTCTTTCTACCCCCAAATCAGAAAAAAGGCATTAATGCCAAAACTAGGAACACGGAGGTTTTTAAGGAGAAAAACATCAGGGACCCCCAAAACTATGTTACACAGTGAACTAAAGCAGTGACTCCAAAGCTTTCTCACACCACAAAGTTCCCTTTTCAACGTATCAGTTTCTCTGTGTGACAGCTAGAGCAACTGCCTATAACAAACACCACTAACACTGCTTGGCTGACAGACATTAAGAGATCAGCACCAAGAAACCTGAAACTTACATGAAAATTGAAAAACTTCCTATGAAGGACGTTTTTGTTAACTTCCTATGAGGAAATTAATAAATAGCAAGATGACTGTTAGTGATAGACAAATTTCCATTCCAAGGCTACTTAGGTAAGACCACACATCATTTTTACAACATCAAAGTTCACACTCAGTAACACCTATGCATCACCTGAAAAGTTAGGCCTATGGCCAGAGGGATATGTAGAATAGATTTTTACTCTCTTAAAAGTGGCCATAATTTCTAGAGAAAACAGCATCTGTAAGCCCTTTGCAAATTATACTAAATAGGGACGTTTGCCCACTGATGAACACAGAACATGTCACGAAAGACTCTAAAGCTGTGTAAACACACCAATGCTGGGAAAGCAGCAAAAGAGGATTCTGTAAGAACCTGAGATTTAGTGAAAATCCAGAGCGGGACAGGGCAACTGCAACAGAAATTAGGAAAGGGAACTCAATTAGTCATCACTGGTGTTTAACTTCTTAGACATCCATGACCACTAGCTTTTCAGCTCCCCAAACCATCCCACTCTCCTTCAGCACAGCTGGTACCCCATGCTCATGCAGACTCTAAGCAATGACTTTCAGCTACTTAATTACCATTTTCGACTGCACTGCAACCAGTCTTTAGCTGGTCTCTCACATAGGCTTTGGCCGTGTCAGCCTGTGCTTTTGATCATGAGATCTGATGGGATCATATCAGCACAACTGGTAACTGAACAAATCAGGTCACATTGCGTAAATTAACATACCGTGGCTCCAGCTCCTGCTCTGTTGGAGACCGGTACCATCTCCAGTTTGGCATTGTTGGGCAGCCTAGCAAATCTCCACTGCAAAGACAGGTCCAAAACATTTCTCTGAAACCTGAAGGAGAGAAGAGCCTATGAGCAATACAAAGTCCAGGTATTGTGCAAGAGAATTCCCAGGAGGCCGACTAAAAGCCACAGAACATGATTCAATAATGAACAACTAGCAATTGTAAAAGCATCATCAACAAAAGCTATTGTGCACACCAAAACAGCTGCAGTTTGTAGAGGTCGCAGAGAAGATACACAAATCTGCGTTCCTCCTCTAAAGGTTTTTAAGAGATAAACAGCAACTAACTACATAACCAAGCCTGGTTAAATCCCAATGTACTCATGTACTTTTTTTTTTTTTTTTTTTTTTTTAGTGCTACTCAGACAAATGAGCTCTCAAGTGAGACACCATAAAAGCAGAGGGTCAAACGCCCACGTGAGAAGGGAGACAGGCGTAGCTGGTCTGTGGCCTAGATGAGGTACACGCGTGGGTGTTCGGTGGAGAGACATGGGGCCTCGGCTCTGTCCCAGCAGCGAAAGGAACGTGGCACTGGGACACGGGGACGAACCGACCCGACCAGAGCTCAGTGTGTGCCGCGGGCCCTCGCACTCCCACCGCCCGCCGCGGGCTCCGCCAGGCCCCGGGCACCCCGCGGACGGGGCGCGGGCTCCGGCAGCGCCCGGCCCGGCGCGGAGAACGGCCGCAGGCAGCCGGACCCGGGTCCGGCCCCACGGTGACACTCACTTGAGGCCGTACTCGCCAGGGCTGCCACCCTGCTTCCTGCAGACCTCCTCGAGGACCTGCGGAAAGAAGAGAGGCGTCACGCCGGCCTGAGGCCTTGCCACCGTTTTCCCCTCGGCCCCCTCCCCGCCGCGGACCCACCTGGAGCAGGACCGTGCCGGGCCCCACCCGCACCGTGACCCGCCGCCCGCTGGGCGCCAACACCGACACCGCGGCGCCGCCCCCGCCCGCCGCCGCCGCCATCTTCCCGTGCCGTGCCAGCCCCGCGCGGCCGGGGCGGAGCCGGCCCGAGGCCGGCCTGCTGCGGGCCCGCCCCGCCGCGCCCGGACCGCACCGCACCGCGGGGAGCACGACGGGGGCACCGGCCCGGCCCGGCCCGGCGGCTGCGGAAGCGAGCCTGAGCGAGCCGTCGCGGACGAGTCCCGGCCTGGCGCAGCCGGCTCGCGGCGGGACGGGCAGGCGGCTCTGAGGCCGGGGCGGAGCGGTTCGCCCGCGGCGGGCGCCGAGTGCGGTTCGCTGGGCACGAGGGGGGCTGGCGGCGGCGGCAGCGGCCCTTGCACAGGGCAGACGGTGGGCGGCTCGGGCTGCTCCCCCCGGTGCTGGGCGGGGGCTACCCCCGGCCCTGCCCGCTGGGCCGAGGTGGGGGCGGCTCCGGAGCCGCTGCCGTCTCGCAGCTCCGTGGGGAACGGGAGGGGAGCCAGCCACACGTCCCGCTGTGTTGTCCCTTGGGTTTCCAGTGTCGGGATCAGGCACCTCCTCAAGGGAAATAAAACATTCTCTCCTTGTACCGAGACCCTAGCCGGCAGCGCAGGCGGAGACCCCGAAGCGAGGGCGGGCCGGCCCGGGCATCCCCAGGCAGCGCCGGGGACCAGAAATCCCTTGGGATGAAGGATTCGTGTCTCTCTCCCAAGCAGTGACACCGAAAATCCCTGCGTGTGCAGGGAAGGTTCTCCTGGGCCAAATAACAGCCCTGGCGGAACGCCGCATGTCACAGGGGAACGGGGAGCATCCTGCCGTGTACCCAGTGCCACAGGAGTGTCCGGGCGGTGTCAAAATCAGGGCGCCGTTGGTCAGACAAAGCACAGCATCCTGCTGCCCCCGAAAGCCATTTCTTCTGAGGAAAAAAAAAAAAAAAAAAAAAAAGTTTGTTTGGAACCTCGTGGTCAGTGCTGCAAACTCAGATGGTCAGGAGAGAAGGCTGCAGCCAAGGAACAGAAATTATCATACATTTCACAACACACAATTTCCCAGAGACTTAATTTCATTTATGGGTTTCCCCTTCAGTCTCAGCATGGCCTCTGCATCAAAGGCGCTCTCAGATTCGATGACAGTCTGTTTAGTTTGCTATCATAAAACCAAACCAAAACAAAACAACTCACCAAAAAAACCCACAAAACAACAAAAAAAACAAAACCAAAACTTTTAGTCTGAGTAACCACTGGAATTTATTTAGCCTAAGTTGTAACCACATGCCAAATACTTTCTTTTTTCTCTACTTCTTCTATATTTATCCTATATGTTAAGCTTAAGTCTCCACCTCTACCCCCAGCACCCACAAAAATGTCTGGTTTACTTGGCTTATAAAGAGAAAGATCTTTTTAAGGAAAGACACTTTCATAAAAGATAATGCTTGTGTTTACTATATCAGCAGTGTCAGAGAAGGGAGAAAAATGGGAATTTTAATGATGGAGAGACCCTCGCTTATGCATGTGGATTCCTAAGTCCATCCAATACCGTAACTGTTCAGTGAGATGCAGAAATAGTAATAAAGGATGTCCAGGTGTAAAATGTTTCAAACAATGCTTAAAAACGTCTTTACATTTTGTTCATTCCATTGGGCAGTATCATTGCTATCATATTTATAGAGCTACAGTGTCCAGGATATATAGTTTTCTACCTTTTCAATTGCCTTTTCCTGTAAATATACATGAAGACGTGAGAGGACTTAAGGGCTGAAAGCTGACACACTTGTCTAAAAAAGGGTGCAACAACTATCTGATATTCAAGTACTTCTTAGTCTTTAAAATGGGGAGATCTAAAGCTCTGCAACTATCTCACACATAATGAAGATATGCCATTCTTCCACTAATTAATACTTTTTCTGGAGAAGAATAAGCAATTAAGATGACTTTGTTAACTGCAGTGACTATTGCCTTGCTCAGGCAGAGCAGCCATTCCAACCTGAAAGACACATTTTGGGTTTCATAGTCCAAAACACTGGTCTCATTTCTGGATGGGTGTAGCTCCTATTTGATGTCTAAAGCAGGCAGCTGTTTCCTTTTTTGCATCTGGAAGTGACACATCCCTTAAAGAAATGTTGCTCCTTTAAAAAAGAACTAATGTAATTTGAGCTAAACATTTCCAAGTTGTGGGATTAGAGGTGATTCTGGTTATTAATAGTATGTCATAATCACAGAGTTGCATGGAGGTGAAGGGTCACATTTCATATCCAGAGCCACTTCTAATCTCAAATATTTATCTGAAATTAGAAGCATCAGGAGAGAAATGGGGGAGGTGACTACAACCTGGAGTCCATTAAAGAAAGAGGAACTCATTTGGGAATGGCTGAAAACAGCCTTATGTCTGATTTCTGCCACTGTCAGGCTGGAGGATGCCTGCAAATCTACCAGGTGAGTCCCAGACAAACATCCTCCAAAATTTTGTCTTAAATTGCATTTCTTTGGTAATTACAGTGAACACACCGCAGAATGACCTTTCCTAATCCCATTTTTCAGGCAGCTAGTGCTTTGCATTTAATACACAGCCCTGGAACTGTGTGCTTCTGCATTGTCACAGGCATACATAAGTCACAGGGAGTAACATATATTTGCTTTTTCATAAAACAGCAAAACCTCACCTGGTTTTATTTTTTATTCTTTCAAAACGAACAGAAAATTAGCTGTGAACATCTAGAAATATGCAGTAGCAATGATGCAGAACAAGCTGCTTATCACAGTAACTATAATCCTGGGGTGTTTTCTGCTGCCTGTACCGACATCACTGACCACAGAGTGTCCTGGGGATGTTCAAGAGATGGTTCCTACCAGAGCATCACCCAGCATGGCACATCTGTACCCAGGCGTTAAGAGGGCTCTACAGCTCTCCTGGAGTTCCTTACAACCCCTGGCCTCAGGGTCAGAGCAGGTAGCAGTAGCATGACTGTGTGAAGGCAGGATTCTGTTGGTGAGTAGTGCTGTGTGGGGTAACTTACGCACAAGGCAAGACCCAAGCAACGAGCCAGGGAGCTTGGTCTGAGCCAGGGCTGCAGGGTGGCTCAAATCAGGAATGAGAGGAGCCCATGAAGGGGGACCATACCTGTGGTATGAGCCCTTACACAGGACTCAGGTGTTACCCTCTTGGTTCCTGGGTTTCCTTGGGAAACACCTAAGGGCCAAGTGCTGGGGCTGCCTTAGTCCTGGCAGGGTACGAGGGAATTCAGAACTGTCTCATAAGCTTTTGTACAGCACAGTCCAATATACTGAACATATAGGGACATATCTTGGGACACAGTGGAACACATTATGCAGGGCATTTCACTTTCAAGAGTATTAAATAAAAACAGTATCTCCCATAACATTATTCCGAATCATTAAAAGTCTCCTGTTTGCCTCCTATGTGCCTCACTCCTACCAATAAAAATGCCAAATCTCCAGTGCCTGGAGCAGGACTCCAATTCTTTCAGCGTTCTCGGAGCTTCTTTTTGTACTGAGGCCAATCTATTCAGTGTAGGGAGGCACTTATCAAAAGACTAAAACTCAGTGAACCTCTCGTGCTGAAGTATTATAAAATTATCTAAAATCTGTGTTACTTTGATGTTCACTCAAATTCAGTATGCCAAGGAGTTGAACGGTACCAGATTTACATGTTTAGAAATCAGAAAGGCTGTTGTACCAGATCTACAGCCTTACACTCTTCCTCATAGCCCCTTGTTCAGCCACGAAAAGCAATACAACATTTTAGTGAGCTTTGGAAGGGTAGCAAGGGTGCCCTGAATAAACCCTTCCCTGAGTGACCCGAATCAGAGGTCAGAAAGCTGAAGAGGGCTCAGCAAAGCCAAGCCAGGCAAAATTTAGATTTCTTTGCTTCACTTCTTAGGACAAAGACCTGCAACTTTAACATGCATTCCTCTCTGCCATAAGATGCCTCCCTGGTGCATCATAATGCGCCAGCTGGTTACCAAGCAAGGCATTACAGAGTGCAGGAACTCAGCCCTCCGTGGAGAGAAAGAGCAGGGACACCAGGAGGAATGCAAGCCTGGCAACAAGAGGCACAGCAGCCTCACTGTGAAGGATGGAGTTCAACAATCTTACCCCTTCTGGTTTCTTGCTGTACCTAGTGGACTGTGAGGTCCTGAAGTTGTTTATGCCATATTCTCCAGGGATTCTGGAGCACTCTGAGGAGTTACTGCTTCAGACTTTGCACTAAAAGTGACCAGTTTCCAGAGGAAGCTCTGCTCAGGCTGACTGACGAGTTCTTTGACTTGCTATAACTAGTCTCAGAAATTGCTCGGACCTGGCACTGACAGCAAGGAAGGGAGGTTTAGGCCAGTGCAGAGAAAGATACAATGATGCAGAAATATAGGAGCAAAAACTTGTCAGGGGGTGAACGTAGTGCACTTGAGGAGGTGCACGGTCAATTGAGTAGCTTTTCTTGGCTTTAAAGATACTGTTGCCAGTATTAGCACTTAAATAAAACATTTGGGAGTAAAAATCTGAGTGAGAACAGAGCAAGAACTGAGAGTACATAAGAGTAACTGAAAGATAAAAAACCCAACATGGCAAGCAAACCAAAACCACATGCTACGTGTGTAGGAAACAGAGCTGTGCCTACATTCACAAAGTCCAAACACAGTAAGGTAAAAAATGTAGTTGCAGCAGTTGGACAGCCGTAATTTCAGCCTGACAAAAAAACCTTCCACGTGCTATTTTAAGATTATACTATTTTCACCTTTTCTAATCCCAGATAGATTATATTTCCTAGTAAAGACAATCTTCCTGCTCCTTTCTGGAGGGCTGGTGAGAAGCGTGAGTTGTCCTACTTCCTATCTAAACGAATTATTCAAAGTGTACGATTTTCTCTGGTTTTCCTGGGTTTTTAACTCCGAGGGGCTCTGCGATAAGGCCATTTCCAGAGAACTCTCTCTCTCTCTCTCTCTCTCAGATGACCGGCACTCTGGCGACAACACGGCTTTTTCTCCAGGATTTTTCTTGCAATTCCTGGAAACGTCCGGGCCCCGGGGGAGAGCGGCCGGCGGTAAACCTCGCGAGCTGCGGAGAGCAGCAGGGCGCAGCCTCTGCGGCGCGGAGACCCCGACCCCGGGCAACCCGCGCCGGTGCTCGGGGGCTGCAGGGGGCAGGAACCCCTCGCCTCCGGCCTGCAGTGACTCCGGCACGCCCGGGGCCTCCACGAGCCCTCCCGCTCCCGGCAGCAGCATCCTCCGGCCGGGGGCGACGGGCCGCCGGCCCCGGTCACCCGCGGAAGCTGAGCAGACCGGACGCCGATGTCTGGGACCAAACGAGCGCTTCCCGCTGCTCTCCGGGAGCCAGGGCCAGGCCGGAGGGCGGCACCGCGGGCCGCCCACGGGACGGCGTGCGGGATCCCGTGCAAGAGCGATGGATCGGGGGGCGCGGGGCTGAGCTCCGCCGGTGAAGCGGCGGTGGCACGTCCCGGGGCGGGGCGGGCAGTGCCGCCGGCGCGGAGCCGGGGAGGAGCTGCCGTCGGGGCTGTGGGGGGAGAGGGGCGGATCGGGGGGCGCGGCGCGGGCCTGGGGCGCCGCCACGGGGGCTGCCACGTGCGGGGTCTCGCGCTCGGGCGGCCCGGCCGCCCCCCCCGGCCCCGGGCAGAGGCGGCCCCGGGCCCCCGCCGCCCTGCGGGCGAGGCTGTCGGGCGCCGTCGCCACCGCCGCAGCCCCGGCGCCGGCAGGGGCGGCGATGGCGTCGCCGTCGAGCGCGGGGCGCGCCCCGACGGAGCGGCCCACCGTGCCGGTGCGGTGCGGCGCGGCGCAGACCCCCCGCTCCCTCCGCCTCGCTCCGAGGGGGCGGAGGGCAGGGCAGGGCGGGGGCTGGCCGGCTGCTGCCCCACGCGGCGCCCGGGCTGGCGGCGCCCCCGGCGCGCTCCCCGCGCACTCCGTGCCCCTCTGTCATGCTCGCCGCCTGGGAGCGGGCGGCGGGCTCCTGTGCCGGCAGCCGCGCCGCCGAGCCCGCGCCGCCGGCGCTGCCCTCTTCGCCCGCCGCCGACCCCCGTCCCCGCGGGTGGCGCGGCGGGGCGCGGCGGAGCGCGGGCGGCGCTGCCCGCCGCCGGGGACTGGCTGCTGCCGCGGCGAGCGGCGGGTGGCGGCGGGCGGCGATGGGCACGGCGGCGGTGCACCTCCTGCTGCTGTTGGGGCTGCTGCACGCCGGACCCGGCGGCGAGGGCAGGAAGGGCTGGCGGCGGCGAGGCCCGGCGGTCCGCGAGCGCGGCGAGGCGGCGGCGGCGGCGGCGGCGGCGGCGGCGGCAGCCGAGAGTTTCCCGCTGGACTTCACGGCCGTGGAGGGCAACATGGACAGCTTCATGGCGCAGGTCAAGAGCCTGGCGCAGTCGCTGTACCCCTGCTCGGCCCAGGCGCTGCCGCACGACCTGCGCCTGCACCTCCTGCACAACGCCTCGGTCACCTGCAACGACGGCAGCCCGGCCGGGTGAGTCCCCGCGCCGCGCCGGCCCCTCCAGGCGCCCCGGGGCTGCCCCGCGCGGCCGCCGCCGCTCCCCGCGGCCCCGGCCCCGAGGGCTGCGGCGCCACCGCGCGGCGGCGCGCGGCACCGGCGGCGACAGGTGCAGCGAGCGCCTCCCGGGCGGCGGCCCCGGCGTTTCCCCGGGCGGGCGCGAGCGGAGCCGCCGCCCCCGCGCGCCGCCTCGGCGGGGCCCCGGCCCGGCTGGCACCAGAGCGTTGCGGCCGGGCCCGGCTCCCGCTCAGGCGCTGCCCCTTGTCTGTGCCCGCAGCTACTACCTGAAGGAGTCCAAAGGCAGTCGGCGGTGGCTGCTGTTCCTGGAAGGTGAGCGCCGGCGCCCCCGACTTCCGCGACGGCGGCCACGAGCGGGCGGCGACCCGAGGCTGCTGCCCTCGGTGCCCCGGCTCCCGAGGGCCGCCGTCCCTCGCCCGCCAGCCCCCGGTCCTTCGGGGCGGCTGACCCCTGTCCCCTCGCCAGGAGGGTGGTACTGCTTCAACAGGGAGAACTGCGACACCCGCTACGACACCATGCGGCGGCTGATGAGCTCCCGGGAGTGGCCCGCGACCCGCGTGGGTGAGTCGCCCCCTCCACCCCGTGGGGCATCCCCGAGGGACTGGGACAGGGCTGAGGTAGCGCCCGCCGTCACCACCCTGGAAGGTGCCTGATTGCTGCCCCGTGACCATCCCGTGCCGCGGGAACGGGCAGGCGTTTGGGTGCACAGGTATTGCCGGTAATGAGTGCTTCTCTCTTCGCTCTCTTCTCACGCTGCAGCTTCCTGGGTACCCAAATCTCCGTCACTCACTCAGATCGTCTAACTGAGTATATTGGAATTTACCTACTAGGATTTGTCTTTTGGGGACAAAAATAGGCATCACAGGTCTTTTCTGTACTACAGGAAGCTTCCAGACAGGCTTAATCTGTAGCATGAATCAAATTCTGAATGTCAAATCTGCCCGAGGGCAAATTTAGACATGTTCCTTCCACTTCCCTTGCCAATGTTTTTCATCATGGTTGTTTGTTTTCTGTGTGGTCAGAGGTCTTGCATGAGGCTCCTAGGATTCCTCTGAAATCACAGACTGTCATCTGTATGTTTCTTGTTTCTTTGTGCCCATCTGCAGGAACTGGGATCCTGTCCTCTCAGCCAGAAGAAAATCCCCACTGGTGGAATGCAAACATGGTGTAAGGAGGGACAACGGAGGGAAATAGCTTTATACTTAAACAGCATCTCCTGCCTTTTAGGCTAGCAAGAATGCTGCAGAGACAGGTTAAGACTAATACTAGGAAAATGGAAATCGTGTGTTTCCTCATTTGCTGCAGTTCTACTCTAACACGTAGGGCTGACAAGGTCGAGAAACTCAAGTTCAATCTCCTTGGAGCTGTGGGGTAATCTAATGAAGAAAAACTGGGGATAGCTCAGAGAGCCTTCTCAAACAGCTGCAATGGTGAATCCATCATGAGTGGTGGGCCGATAGTGTGTTACACATCTGACAATTTGAGAAGAATGTGGAGCAGCTCTCCTAGTTCAAAGAAGAGAAATGAGAGAGATCAGTTTATATATGCATCTATACAGAAGGGATGTAAATTTGTCTTCTGCAAAACAGAGACATGGGAAGTTAATTCCTGCAAAAACCTCCAGTGATTGCAATCAGCATTTACTCTGCACTGACTAGAGTCTTCTCATTTTTCGTGTGAAAAACTGAAGCATAGAGAGTTGCCCTGTGACAGGCCATCCACTGTGTTGGCAGAATAGCTGAGAGCAAAGTCATGCTCCATCATTCTGTCCATTGAGCCTAGTGATTCAATTAGATTGATAAAAGACATGTTATTTATTGATTTAACTCAGTAAAACTATTAGTGTTCAGGAGAAAATTCAAGACAATTACAGTTGTCACTTGGTGTGCAAGAAGGTAAGTCACCAAACTGGACAGAAACTCTTCCCTTTTCCCTTTCCCAAGATTTAATTTTCTTCCAGTTAGGTGACCGCATCCTCACCCTGCTGTGTGTGTCAGAGGCACAGCAGGACTCACACAGCTCTCTCTTACAGATTCATCCCATATTGCTCAAGTGATGTTTGGAGCGGTGCCTCTTCCAAGTCTGAGAAAAGTGAGTGTTGCTGATGGGCCGTTGCTGCCCCAGACATCACACATTAAAGGCTGTGGCCAGACTTCTGTGAAACCACGTGGATGAGAAACAGGCTTTTTCTTGCTGAAGGGCAGGAAAGAATATCAAGCTACTTCCAGATAAAACATCCTGATCTCTTTAGCTCAGGCTGTTTTGACATAGTTCAGAGCCACTGCTTGAAGAGATGTTACACTGAAGCAGTATGCAAGGATTAGAGGACCAAAATTCCTTTTAGATGAATCTCCAGGTTGCAGCATATAGCAAATTAATTGCTGTAGCTGAGGGACCATGAACTGTTGCATGAAACTTTAGCATGGCTGACCTGAGAGGCAGGACTGTGAATTTAGTGTCAGACTTTTATCAGGAGGATATTTGACCTTAGGCAGGAGCCATTATGTGCCAAGCTAAAGCTGTCTGCAGGTTTCTTTGGGAAAGAGTAGAGTTCATCTCAACACGCTGCCATCCGCTGTCATTGTGGTGGTTCACAGTAAGGGACCTTTGCACTTCATCCCAGCTCCCTCGGGCTCTTCCTATGGAGCACTTACACATCAGCAACCACAGATGCTGGTGGTGCCAAGGAAGCAATGTCTTTGTACATGTAACATCTTGTGAAGCATTGCTTCTCTGAATTGGCTTGATGAATTGGGAAAAAGGGGAAACACTAAGTTGGAACTGAGATTCCAATGGTAGGAAGGTGTGTGTTTGTTCCTCCAGCACCTTCCTTCTTGTTTTCCATTTCCAAGTTTACTCATTTCTAAGCACTGTCATAAGAAGGTATTTGTGTAATTGAGTGTTCATTTCACTCGGTCTTTCCGGGCAGCACATTTTGTATGAGGCAGAGGAGAATATCTTGTTAGGTGTATTTCATGTAGGTGGATAAAACAAGTCTGAGTTTAGGTTTGTAATCCCTTTGGAAAGTTCTTAAGTATTTTCAGAGAGGAAATAAAAGTCTGAGCCTGGACAGGAAACAATGTTGTTGACACTAAGCTGTCTTCCAGATGAATATGCCTTCATGGGAGCACTGATCATACAGGAGGTTATAAAGGAGCTGGTGGGAAAAGGTCTGAGCACTGCAAAAGTATTGCTGCTAGCAGGGAGCAGGTAGGTATCCACAAGATTCTGTTTTGTGAAGACAGGAGATTTCCACAGTAGAAAGCTGTTAAGGGAGGAGGCCCCAGAAGCTCCTGAAACATTTCTTCCAGGAGTACAGTAACACTAACACGGCAAACCCTGTATCTCTGGTCAGTTTTCTCTGTAAGTGCCACAACAGAGGATGATACAATATTACTTCATCAGCTTCCAGTCCATATTCACATAAGAGAAAACGCAGAAAATAACAAAGCTTTGTGTTCTTGTCTGCACCATGAATTCTGGTTCCTGTTGGCTCACATCATAAGACACACACCTCCTGTAAATTGATTCGGGACACTGAAATAAAAACTAAACTTGCCTCACACAGATGCTCTGGATCATCCTGTGTTGCACAAAGCTCTGGCACACTCAGTGTATTACACAGGAGTGTAATAGAGACGTTGCTGTGTGAATTCTGATTCTTTTAGTTTTTGAACAGCCAATCCCCTTGGAAATTGTACAGAGCACATGGATCTCTGAGGAAAGACAGTAACAACAGGAATTTGTTTCTGACCTCCCAGATTATCACTCAGCACTGGCTTTATTTCTGAGTGTTGCAAAGCAAGGAAATAATGTGGTGTCTACCGAGTTCATGGTGAATGGTTGGGTAGCTCTGCTGTGGCAGATGAAGGGGTTCACAGCAGTTCACTGCTGAGGAAGGTGTGTCTGCTAGCGAGGTCTGTAACACCTGTGTGTGCCTCATGACTGCAGTGTTGATGTTGCTGTTGCAGTGCTGGAGGGACAGGAGTGCTCCTGAACGTGGATCGAGTGGCAGAGCAGCTGGAGGAGATGGGTTATCAAGGGATTCAGGTTCGAGGCTTGGCAGACTCTGGATGGTTCCTGGATAACAAACAGTATCGCAGAACAGACTGTATCGATACCATAACCTGTGCTCCAACTGAGGCCATCAGAAGAGGAATAAGGTACAGTCAGATGCTCTAAAGTATGCTACTCTAAGAGGTTAGAGCATGGAATAGATGTCCTCCTTCACTGTGATCCTTCATTTTGATACTTACGGAGTATTTATTGTCCACATCAGTGTTTTTTCAATGATGTGATTAGAAAAGACAATAAAGTCCAAATGTGTGAAAGAATGTGCACAGTTAGAGATGCTCTAAAATGTGTTGATGGGACAGTGCTGCTGAGAGAGCTGTTCTATCAGTTGAAATTCTCATCAGAACAGTAACTAGGATATGGAGAGGACACATTGTTAGGATTGCCCTGTGCATTCTGTTATTGCTTTGTCTTCTAGATACTGGAATGGCATTGTTCCTGAACGCTGTAAGCTGCAGTTTAAAGAGGGAGAGGAATGGAATTGCTTTTTTGGATATAAGATTTACCCCACTCTTCGATGTAAGTACCAAAGGAGAGAGATCAAATGGTTTTAGGGTTTCCTCTGTATCTATAACTAACTTGGAGTAACCCCTTTTCCGAATTTTTTGTCTTTCTAGGCCCAGTCTTTGTTGTTCAGTGGCTCTTCGATGAGGCCCAGCTTACTGTAGACAATGTACACCTAACTGGCCAGCCTGTTCAGGAAGGACAGTGGCTCTACATCCAGAATTTGGGTAGAGAGCTGAGAAACACCTTGAAGGATGTGACGTAAGTGTTTCATTGAGAAAAACCTGGCACATTTGTTTCTAAGGAACATTCTTATCTAGTGTCCTTGTGTTCTCAGATCTCTGCTGAAAAAAGAGTGCTGTAAATTTGGTAACCATTAGTTGATCTACATCAAGAATCTTTCCTTTTTCATTTCTGTCTAAAATTGCACCCTCTCCCTAGTCCAGGAGGTTCGATTCAGCAGGACTTGCTTTGTCCTTCAAGACATAATCCATGTTTCTTTTTTTCCTTCAGTGCAAGCTTTGCTCCTGCCTGTTTGTCCCACGAGATCATCACACGCAAGTAAGTGCTTGTGCAGGTCCTGTGAGAGGTGAATGGGGATGTGGCTTGGGAATGAACCTGTCCTGGCAGCCTGACCCCTCTGATGTGATCTGTACAATTTGTCTTTCCAGTCACTGGACTGACATCCAGGTGAAGGGGACATCATTACCCCGTGCCCTGCACTGTTGGGATCGGAGCCTCCATGAGAGCAACAAAAATGGGAAGGCTCCTCTGAAAGGCTGCCCAATTCACCTGATTGACAGCTGTCCATGGCCTCACTGCAACCCCTCATGCCCCACCATCAGGGACCAGTTCACAGGGCAGGAGATGAATGTGATCCAGTTCCTCATGCACATGGGTTTTGATGTTCAGAAGATGGCACAGCAGCAGGGCCTGGAGCCCAGTAAACTCCTGGGGATGCTCAGCAGTGGTAACTAGGGAGGGCTCATCAGAGGGGCAGAGATTAGATCAGGAGGAGAGAGACTCTCAGCCCTTCTCCCAAACTTTCTAATCTTCTTCCTTCATGTTCCTGCAGGCAGATGCATGCTCATACCCATGGCACGCTCACACCTGTGCACTCACACGCTCCCACACTCTTGCACGCTTATGGTGTGTCAAGAAAAAAAAAATAGGGAAAAAAAAAAGGCAAGCAGCAATTTCTTGCTTACACTGTTTGGTTGGAACTTGTTCCCTCCCTCCAAACTCCAGGGCTAAGTTTCAGCTGGTCACATCCTCTTTCTGTGTTACACAAGGCAATCAAATACAGGGAGTAGCAAAGCCATAAATAGCAGTGATGAGAACCTCACCCAGATCTGGGACATCTTCCCTTGCCATGAGTTCTACATCATAGACTTGTTACAAGTGATGAAAAAAGCAAGCACTGGATTTCTTCTGTCCAAGTAGAAGTGAAGGAATGATGCCGTTACTTCCTGGAGGTTAGCATCTCATGCTGAGTCACAGTATACAGACCCAGGACATGTGCTAGGGATGGACACTCTTGTACTCAATTTATTCGTATTATTTTGTAAAATGACTTTTTAATTACTTTTTTAAACTAAGCAAGAAATATAATGGATATTGTAACATATTTTTTTTAAATAACGAAGAAACCTCTTGCTACTTTGGCAACGTGGACATATTTATTTTAATATGTAAAACGCTATTTATAAGGGCTGACCAGAGAACCATACCCATGTCTTTGTAAAGTTGTATATGCTGCTCATTTGGATGGGTTATCCTGATGGTCACTTGTGCCTGGGAGAGGGCTAAGGGTGGTGTTGACGTTTTGGACATTAATTAGATTTCTGTGTTCTCCTTGCAGTGTGCCTTGTCATTGTTTCTGTGATGAAGAGGTTGTAACCTAAGGTTTAAGTACAGAGAATTTCACCACCTAAGGTTTAAGTACAGAGAATTTCACCCAGCATCTGATGTTTGCAGACTTTCACAGCATTTTTGGCTTGTCTGGGATTCCCCAGGTAGTACAAGGAATTGTGTTTTAACATGGAGGGAGATCTGGCTTTGCTGCAAAGGCCTCTCTTCCAGTGAGCGAAATGTTTGATCAGAGCATCAGAAGCATTTGGAGCAGAAAAGGCAGAGAACACAAGACAAGCACCAACATATTTCTCTTCTAATCATTTGGGAACACACCCACCACAGCACAGAGAATCCCCTTTGATGGCAGTGGGAGGAGAGCAAGGGAGGGATGGAGAAAGCACGACTGAGGCTGGAGAGGAGACAGGAGACGGTTCCTGGGCTGGGAGCACGTGGGCGGCTGGAGCAGAGTTCACCCTGGGGCTCAGTGCAGGGCGTGGGGAGACCTGCACCAGGAGCACAGCTGCAGTCCCTGCTGCAATCCCTGCTGCACCAGGAGCACAGCTGCAGTCCCTGCTGCAATCCCTGCTGCAGTCCCTGCTGCACGAGGCCCTGGGACCAGCTGTGTGCCTGCACTCTGTGCATGGTTACACAGCATGTCGGCCACAGAGATGAGAAAATTTGGGCCTGATCTATGAAAAATTCCCTGTACTTTCAAAACAGACCTTGCCAGGTTAGAACAGTGGTGCTGCTTGTTAGATCTCTTGTTTTGGGTAAGTAAACCCAAAAAATGAACCAAACTGTAGCCCTTCGGTTCCTTTTCTTGGACTTCCAGGAGAAGTCTGGCAGGACCACACACAGACCACCACAATCAGCTGTCCTGCTGTGCATGGGATTAACACAGATTGAAGATAACAAAAAACTAAAGAGAAAATGGTTGGTGCTCCCAGGGAAACTGAAAAACAGGAAAACATCAGTGGAGTTTCCCTATGATCTGTTTGGAGATTAGTGATATCCTTTATGTTTTAATGACTTGGGTATAAAAGTAGAATTGTCCTAATTACACTTTTCATCTGTTCTCTGCTGTGCAGAAGCCAGTGACAAAAGGGCAAGACTGGAAGAATTCAGTGCCATGTGTTTGTATTCTGTGATCTTTGATTAGATAAGGTTCTTTATTTCTGAGGGAGAAGTGGCCATGGTCTGTCTGGTGCTCTCCTCCACCAGTGTGATCTGGGGGACCTTTGCCAGCCCTGACTCTGGTGCTGAGGGCTCTCCAGAGGGGCAGCACCTCCCACGGGAAAGCAGAAGGTGAGCAGCAGGAGCAGCTCTGCCCCGAGCCCTGGCACTGCTGGGGAGTGTCCTCAGGCGGGCCATGCCATGGAGTGTCCCTGTGCCTTCTGCTGGTCCCGGGCAAATGGGAAGTGATGCCACAAAGTGCCACAGTGCAGAAAGTGACCCACTGCCAATGAAGCCTGGAAAACTGCTAGAGGCGAAGGATTAATAGAGAGTCAGGTAGGGCAAGATGCTGGCATGGCAACCCGTTCACCTGGAGTTCCTCATCTCTCCTGCTGCATTTCCTGGTTATTGTGATGTTAATTGTGCAACTTCCACCCCAAATGAATGCAGGCTTTTGTACTTTTAGCACCAGAGGCCTTTCAAAGGAAAACGGAGGGGACTTGAGATGAATGAAAGAGACACTGAGGTTACAAGTTGGTGGCAAACCTGGAGGTAGGTATATTTTATCATTACAGCCAAAAGTTTGTACTGTTCTCATGTGAGCCATTCCAGCAGTGAAGTTTTTCTGCGTCCATACTGGGATGAGTACTGCAGGTGAGGAGTCAGCAATGCTGCCGTGAGGTAAGGCAGGAATTTTTCTGCTATGTTGTGGTAAAAACATTCACCCAATCCTACTCTGAAATTACATCAGAAATTTTGCTTGGCACTTTCAGAAATATAATTAAGAGACTTCTGGGTAGAGATGAGGTCTGGGGGGCACTGTATACCAGGAATGTCTCACTGTGAAAGTTTTGATCTCACAAAAAGGAGGGAGAGTTTTACACTATTTATTGAAATCTGTGTTCCAAAACAGAGCTAAGAATATCAAAGCAATTTTAAAAAACAATTGTATTCAGTCATTGCATTCAGAGATACAAGAAAAACTGATTTCCACATAAAGTCAAAGAGAAACAGGGAAGAGTTTAAGGAAATGTTGAGGACGGGTGCTGTCAACCTTCACTACCACAAGCTGTCACAAAGCACAGCAGGTAAATGTATCACTGCTCCAGATCAACTGCAGCAAAGTGAGTCAGCTTTTATTCAGCCTCTGGCCTAAATCCCTTCTTTTTTCAGGTTTGTGCTGCCTTTGGGCTTGTGCCCCCACTCAGGGGCTCTTGGTTCTGCAGGACTGAGCTCTTGTTCCTGCAGCACGGCTGGATCACAGCCCACTGCCACAGCCAGACACCTCCCCTGAGTGCGGGGGGTTGTGTGGGGAACGGCAGCATTCCAGGGACCCCAGAGTTTCTAGAAGAACAGCAGAAGGATAATCAAGAGCCTTTGATGGAGCTCACAGCTTCAGTGTTAAATAACACCCGCTCCCAACAGCTGAGTGGGGGCAGGACTCATTCCAGAACTATTAATAAAGCCCCTATTTATACTCCAGGTTCCTGTGAACGGTGCAGCAGAAAGCTACAGCTGCGGAGCTAAAATGGAATAAATGTCAGCCTGCAGGGAAAAGTACCATCCTGTGGGAAAGTAGACAGCCAAAGGACAGCACAGGAGCAGGTTTCAGACCTGAGGAAGCAGAGAGCGAGCAGCAGCACCCTGAGCTTACAGCCAGTGGGCAGAGCCAGGCAGTCACCTCCCTGCAGCCGCAGGTCCGTGCACAGAGCTGCCAGAGATGCAGCGTCAGAGGCAGCTCCCACCGATGCCAGCAGAGACCAGCGGGATCTGAGCTGCCGCTCCACTGAGCTCGGACCAGGTGGGACGCAGGGCAAAGCTGCAAGAGCCAGAAAGGACGTTTGAGGAGGCTTTGAGTGCATTGTCTGCTGGACTGGAAAGATAATGGAGAGCACGGGAGGGCCGTATCTGAACACAGCTGCGCTGACTTCCCCTGTAGGAATCGCTCGGTTGCTGCAGATGACCTTCGGATGCACCACATTCAGCCTGGTTGCCCACCAAGGGGGGTTCAGTGCTGCCTACGGCACCTTCTGCATGTTTGTGTGGACCTTCTGCTTTGCCATCACTGTGTTCATCATCACCTGTGAGTTCACACACCTGCACAGCTGCCTGAGCCTCTCCTGGGGAAACTTCACCGCTGCCTTTGCCATGCTTGCCACACTCATGTCCATCACGGCTGCAGTGATCTACCCGCTCTACTTCGTCCAGGTGGGCTGTTACCCCATCGGCTGCGAGGTGAGGGATTTCCGCATCGCAGCCAGCGTCTTCGCGGGCCTCCTGTTTGTCACCTATGCCACTGAGGTGTTCTTAACCAGGGCAAAGCCAGGACAAGTCACCAGCTACATGGCAACTATCTCCGGGCTCCTGAAAATCGTTCAGGCCTTCGTGGCCTGCATCATCTTTGGGGCGCTGGTGAATGACAGCCAATATGGTAAATACGTGGCGACGCAGTGGTGTGTGGCTGTCTACAGCTTTTGCTTTGTGGTGACAGTGGTGGTAGTGGCCTTCAGTGTCACAGGTAAGACTGCATTGCTGTGGTTCCCTTTTGAGCGTTCTGTGGTCATCTACACCTTTGGGGCTGTGCTGCTCTACACGAGTGCTGCGGTCATCTGGCCAGTGTTCTGCTTTGACAGCAAGTACGGCTCCCCACGACGCCCTGGCCTCTGTGCCAAGGGCAAATGCCCCTGGGACAGCCAGCTGGTGATTGCCATCTTCACCTATGTCAACCTGCTGCTCTATGTCTTGGACCTGGCGTACTCGCAGCGCATCCGCTTTGTCTCACACCTCTGAATTGTGGGTTGGCCACTGTGGGAGCATCTGAGAGCTGTGACCCACGGCAGGGGCTGAGGGACGGGGCGAGGGGCAGAGAGGCGCTGGGCAGGCACGCACACTCCATCAGCCGAGCTTCAAGGTGAGGACTCCCTACACTAACGACTGAATGACCTGGAGCAGGTGGGCTGCAGCTGATGCACAGCACAGCCCAACTCCCCCATGGTTCTGCCTCACCCGCCTGGTGCCAGCATGAAGGAATGACACAGCTCCACGTGCATCTGCAGACAGCAGGAATGCTCATAACCACAGCAGCGGGGCTACCAGGTTACTGAGCCAAATATTAGGAAAGACATCAAGGATTTTGAAACTGTTAACCAGTGCTTAATGGTAACCAAGTGACTACTCAGGAAGTGGAAAAGTTAAAAGCTGCATGAAGGAACACCAGAATTTTCAGGAGATGAAAATCAATCCCTTGGAGTTTGGGTTAATTTGGACTGTGTTGTGAGACGTGGAATGCCTGCAAGTGTGGGCAGTTCCAGTCTGGGTGTTTCTGAGAAGACCATCATAGCTATCACAATATTTTGAATGTTGCCAGTCTTTTCCCTTCCTCTCCTTCACTGTCTAGCATAGAAAAGGAATACCCTCAAGTGCACACCTTGGAGGAGGCCTAATAATTTAATTCAATGTTCCTATCTAGCAAACACTGAGTCACTACAGAAATGAAAATTTGTAAAGTTGGGGCTCTACTGCTGAGAATCAGGTTGCAGAGAAGAGCCAAGTGGCTGTGTGGGACCTGCCATTCTCACCTGAGCAGCACAGGAAATACCTTGGCACAGGCTCTGTCTTGATGCATGGGCCACCATTTCCTTGCACTGGGGTCAACATTTTTTTTTTCTGAAAGCTTGAAGATAAATCATGGGGGCATGGGAAAGGGGAGGGAGAGACTAATCTCACAGTGCTGCACAAGAGACCAAACCAGGCAGGGAGGGGGCATGGACAGGATGGGCATGACAGAACTTGCACACCGTACCCCAGAGCAGCTCAGGCGCAGGATTCCTGAGCACTCTGCATCACTGAGTAGCCAAATTTCTCAGGCCCAGCCCTGACAAAACACCCACTTTAAAGTTCCACAATTCTCAGCTCAGATTTCAGGCCCCATAGGAATCTTCATTTGTTCCAGGGAGAAGCCAGACTGTCCAAATGCAGCACATGCAGACTTGAGTGCTTTGATTAAAATCTCCAGTAGCTGCCTGTCAGAAACAAGATTTATTTTTTAACCAAAACAAAATAAAGCTGAATGGCAGATGTATGCTTACATCTCCTGAGATCTGTGTGCTGTCACCTTCCTCTCCACACTTTCATTGCAGCAGCCATGGCCCTTTCTGCACGAAAGCAGAGCTCACTTTATTTTGATGTTCAAAGCCTGAACACAGACCCAAAATAGAACAGACACAACACAGCAAGACCTCTGAGTGGATTCTTTGCAGCAGAATGACTCAGGAATAAGGAAGGAAACTTACTTTGCATCAGTATTTGTGTGGGGTTTGAAAAGCAAAGGGCAAACTTATTGGGGCAGATTATGTTGAATAATTCTGAGCTAGGACCAGCCCTTAGCAATGGGGAGCATTAGCCAGGAAATGAGACAAGAATCGGGATCCAGCACGAAGGAACAGCCTTCCAAGGGGGTCTTCTCTTCTGTGAGTCCCAGAGAAGGGCAGGAAATCTGGAAGATGTGGTCCAAGAGGAGGCTGGTAGAACAAAACCCAAGACAGATATAGATATAAACCAGGAGCTACAGATATAAACCAGGAGCTTTATTTCTTGCCACCCAAACAAATTATGGGTTGTACAAGTACAAAATGCTGACTTGGAAAAGGAAATCCATTTGTGTTGGAGGAGTCAATTTACAAGAGCCACTGCATACAAAGGGCCCTCGAGCATTTATGATGTATTCCTGTTAAACACATCAATATGGACAAATTAAGCTGTGTCACACTTGAAAATTACTTATTTTTTGTCATTACAGATCACTAAAAACTGAACGGGTGCCTGTGAAGGACCATGGCTTTTGTTATAAAATTCAATCCAGTGAGCCCAGGAACATTGTTTGAGGAAAGCCCTGCAGGCTCTGGTGTGGCTCTGGGAGGCTGGGTGGGCTGGGGAAGGGGGCCAGCAGAGGCAAGAGCCCACAGGCAAGGGGGTGCTTGTCCCCAGGGATGACACTGGTGGTCCTCAGGCAGTGGCAGCTGTTGGAAAGCTCCTTGGCTGACAGTACGTGGCTGAGCCAGGCACTGCTGGCTTCCTGCTGGGAAGGTTTTGCACCAAGTAGGAGCAAGAGCAGAAACACGGTAAAATCTGGCAGTGCCATGAGTTGATGCAACTTACACTGATCCAGGGTCAAAGGGCCAGAGCAGAAATTGGTACTTGGGAAACAATGAGGGCAAAACTGAGTGCCTTCACAATAAGGGGAAAGAGAATTAAACATGGAAATCATGATCCCACTGACTGGAGGAGTGGAAACACAAGTCATTGCCAAGAACAGTGTGTTCAGATTTAGCTTTCTCATCTGCCAGCCAAAGACTGAGCAAAAAATGTGAACATGGTCAAAATGGCAAAAAAAGATTGTGTGGACAACAATCCTCTCTTTTAGGAGAAAAAAAATAATTAAAAAAATCAAAACCTCATGCTTCAGTGGTTAAAACACTCCCCAACCATTGGAAACTATGAGATTGCCCAATCCAGGACAGAGAACATCTGATATCTGCTCATCAGGATTTACCAACCAGCTCTGTCATGATTCAGTTCACCAAACCACCTTCATTTCCAGAGTATCTACTCCCTTAATTAATAGATGATGATCAAATAGCTCACCATGAACCAGGTTTCCCCAGCCATCAGCCATTCCCAACCTCTTTAGGTAAATTAATGTTAGGATTTACGTGTATTCATTAATTATGGACTTGTGACTGCAGCCAGTCTAGACAGCACCCCGAGGATTCCAAAATGGATAGATTAAATTGGAATTGTTAATGGTTACGTTTGGTTTTTTACCTTCTTTTTTGGAAGCCTGAGGTTCAGTATCCACAAAAGATCAGCCTTTAGAAACATTTATCAATAGAAAAAAACCCCAAAACACTGAGATTTATTTCTGTCAGTCAAGAATCAAGAAGAAAAAAAAAATAAAAACAAAAATAAACAAACAAACAAAAAAACCCCAAAACAAACAAAAAAAAACCCCCAGTGAGGTAAAAAATCCCTGCCTGCTGCCTGAGTTTTACAAGAACACGGCGGGCTGGTCTCTGCACAGCCCAGGCCGCAGGGAGGCCCCTCCCGCCCCAGGGGCACGGAACAAGCCCCACTGCGTGCGGGCCCCGCGGGCAACCGGGCGACGGAAGCTCCCTCCCCGTTCAGGGGCAGGGAAATAAATCCCTGGGGAAACCTGCGGGCGATTCCCAGAGCACGAGGTGCCGCCGGGCCGCTCTCCGCGTGTGGGCACCGCTGGGTGCCGGGCCGGCGGGGAGTGGGAGAGCCGAGCCGAGCCAGCACACGGGGACCCAGAGTCCCGCTCTCCGCGGGGAGGGTGGCCGGGGACCACCGGGCCCATGGAAGGCGGTACCGGCGGTACCAGCAGTACCAGCGGTACCGGCGGTACCAGCAGTACCAGCGGTACCGGCGCTCCCGGCCCGGCCCGCGGGGCTCCGGCGCGAGTACAGCGCCGCCTGGCGGAGCGGAGCGGAGCGGCGCGGCCGGCGGCCCCGCGGCCGGCGAATGATGCAACACCGCGCGCCGGTTGCGCCAATCGCTGGCGAGCGCTGCGCTGCTGGCCCCGCCTCCGCTCGCTGAGTGGCGGAGCGCTGGCGCTGCCCCGCCCCGCTGCTCGCCGATTGGCTGCGCGCCCACGTCCCGCCGCGCGGTCTCGCCTCCGTGCGCGCGGCCACGTGGACGGCGGCGGGGCCGGGTCTGGCGGAATCGCACCGTACCTGGCGGAGCCTCACCTGGCGGAGCGGAGCCCAGCCGCACCGCACCGCACCGCACCGCACCGCACCGCACCGCACCGCACCGGCCATGAGCGTGGGGTTCATCGGCGCGGGGCAGCTTGCCTTCGCTCTGGCCCGCGGCTTCACGGCGGCAGGTGGGCGCGGGGCATTTCGCCTTCGCCCTGGCCGGGGGCTTCATGCGGGGCAGGTGGGTACGGGGCAGGCGGTGCCGATCCCTCGGGCTGACACGCCGTGTCCTTCGCAGGAGTCCTGGCTGCTCACAAGATCACGGCGAGCTCCCCGGACACTGACCTGCCCACCGTGAGCAGGCTGCGGGTGAGTGCGGCCGGGTAGCTGGGACCGGGTTGGGGGCGCTCCCCTCCCGGGCCGTCCCGGGCCTGAGCGGTCCCGTTTCTCCCCACACCGGTGCAGAAAATGGGAGTGAACTTCACGGTGAGCAACAAGGACACGGTGAAGAGCAGCGATGTCCTTTTCCTGGCCGTGAAGCCACCCATCATCCCCTTCATCCTGGAGGAGGTGGGCCCCGACATCGAGCCCCGGCACATCGTGGTCTCCTGCGCGGCCGGCGTCACCATCAGCTCCATCGAGAAGGTGAGAGGGGACCGGGCCGTGCAAGGCCGGCCATCAGCTGCTTCCACTCCTCTGACGCCGAGGAGCCGATGCAAGGGACACGCGTTACTTGTGCTGCTCAGGACTAAAGTCACCCAGCAGCCGCCGACTTGGTTTCGGTCACCAGTGCCTGTCTTCATCAGCAAATGCTATTAGAGGTTTTATCCAGCTGTTCCCTCACATGAGGTGCTGTCCGATCACGTTTCTTCTAACAGCACTGGGTCGTCTCCCCTGAATTTCTGCAGATTTTATGTTAAGTGTCTGCAGGAGCTCTTTTGGAGATCTGTGGGTTGATGTGGGATTGAGGCCTTTCGGATACTGTTTCCAACCTGGCTTTGCCCAGCTCCTGCTTTGCTGGTACTGACGAAGGCTTCACATTCACGTATGAGTTCCTGTGGCTCAAAGCAGGGCATTTGAGATACACAGGTCACTATTTTTCTTCTGCTTGTGTTGTTCTTTTCCCTGGAGGGTCTTTTCCTGGGCAGCCCACTGATGAAAAATATGCACTAAAGCTCATTTTTCTCCCTTCTTTCTTTTTTTCTTACTTTTTATCTTCAATGATTTTCTGCCCTAAGAAACTCTCTACCTTCTGCCCCACACCAAAAGTGATCAGGTGCATGACCAACACTCCTGTGATAGTCCGGGAAGGTGCTACAGTCTATGCCACTGGAACTCATGCGGATGTGGAAGATGGGAAGCTTTTGGAACAACTGATGGCCAGTGTGGGCTTCTGCACCGAGGTGGAAGAGGACCTCATCGATGCTGTAACAGGGCTCAGTGGCAGTGGCCCTGCGTATGTATGTGCTGTTTCCTCACCTAGTGGCAGTCTTAGGGAGAGCACTTGGCTTTGCCTGCCATAAAGTCTGTGCAAATTCAGCTTGTCTTTTTTTTTTTTTTTCCCATTGCCCACATTTGCAATGGGAAGAAGTCCAGAAGTCCATAGCCAGTGTGCAATGTCCACGTGTCCATGTTGTAAAACTTGGGCCTGTAGTTTGCATGATGCAGAAGCTGAATTTCTCCCATTCCCCCCACTCCTGAGCTGAAGCTAGTGGGAGAGGAGCCTGACATGGCATCCATGAAGGAAAGGGGGAGGCTTTTGTCAAGTCTGTAAGTGATAGAGTCATAGAACAGTCCTGATGCCTTGGGTTCTCTCCTCCCTGAGAGTTACCAGTCCTGGAGCAGAGTCTTTCAGTCACCTTCTTCCTCTCTCTGGTCTCAGGCATTCACTGCCCTGGATGCTCTTGCGGATGGAGGAGTAAAGATGGGCCTTCCCCGCAGGCTGGCGGTTCGACTTGGAGCACAGGCTTTGCTGGTCAGTATTACCTCCTGAATAACAAATCTGCGTCTGTGCCTGCTCTGTGCAGAGGAATCTACACATCACAGTTTGAAATCGTCTTGGTCCTCTCACAGAATCTACTTTAAAGAATGTGTTTGGTTTGAATGCACACAGGTTCCTGGTGGGGGGCTGTAGGAAGTGTCTGCAGCAATCTGCTGGCACTGGTGATGGTGTGGGAGCTGGGGCTTGGGAAACTCTGCTCCTTTGCAGGCTGTGTCAGCTCTGAAAAGTGTTTTGGCAGCCTGCAGGAGCCCAGGTTTGCCTGTTGTGAGTGTTGGTGCTGCTCTGTGCAGTGGAGAACAGGAGTGTGTGACAGTGGCTTCTGCAGTCAGAGCTCTGGCAAGTATTTTCCTTGCTACAGGGTGCTGCCAAAATGCTGTTAGAATCTGAGCAGCATCCTGGTCAGCTGAAGGACAATGTCTGCTCGCCCGGGGGAGCCACTATCCATGCCCTGCACTTCCTGGAGAGTGGTGGCTTTCGCTCACTCCTCATCAATGCTGTGGAGGCTTCCTGTATCCGGACAAGGTGGGCACCTAGGAAGTCCTAAAGAGCTTGCAAGACTTGTCCCCCAGCCTGTCTATTTTCTTTTTCCTATGACTTCTTCTCCCACTACCCCATTGTAGGGAACTGCAGCATTTGGCAGACCAAGAGGAGATTTCCCCAGCAGCCATAAAGAAAACTTTGCTGGACAAGGTGAAGCTGGAGTCTCCTTCCTTGTCTGTGGCATCTGTTAACAAAGTCAGTTTGTTCACCAACAAGAGCAAGAAGAACTGACCAGACTGCTGTATTCTGGCAGTGCTGAATGTCAAGGTCTAAGTTTCAGCCAGTCAAAAAATACATTTTTGCAGTAGCTAGGAATGGTGTGGCCAAGACCCTGGTTATTCTATACATCATGAACGTGGGCAAAGGGGAGGGGGAGGGTTTATGGCAGGGAAGAGGGGCTGAAGAGGGATGGGGAGGAGGTGTCCCTTGCGGTGGGAGTAACATCCTGTTACAATCATCATTGTGGTGAGCAATCATATGTGAATCTTTCCCCTCTCTTCTACACTCTTTTTAATATTGTCGCTGTTATTATTTGTTTTCTTCTCTCATTACTGTTTTCAGTAAATTGTTCTTATAGCAAACCATGATCTTTACCTTTTGTGCCTACAGTTCTCCTCTCCAGCCTGCCACAGGGGGAAAGGGACACGAGCAGCATGTGTTTTTGAGTATTTCAGTGGGAACGCTAATACGGGGAATACCATTCCTAAGCCACAACCATTAGTGTTGTCTGTGTTCTTTTGTCCAAGGAAAAATGCTCACTCTGCATGTTGGTGTCCCCTGTACCAAGCTTGTGGCTTGCAGCAGCTGTGGGGCAGTGCTGTAGCAGAGGGTCTTTAACCTGTAATGGGGTTGGTGTGAGCTGTCCCTGGCACTGCTCTTTTCTTGGGCAGGGGTGATACTCTCATCAGAGCTTGTCAAGGAAATCATTTGTCCAGAATGGGTACTTCCAGGACTGAAGCAGTGTTTGTGGTGTCCTATGCAGAAATTTTTTAACAGGATTTTTCAAAGATGTTTCAGAACTTTTGGTTTCAAAGGTTTAATCCTCTCTGGCCCCATCTTGCATCTGCTGTCAGAGCGTATGTCCTGTCACTGCTGTTACTGGCTGGAGCAGATGCTGCCACGCAAACACCATGCTGCATGGTGCACCAGGGCTGGGCCCAAAATCACCTCTTGGAATGGACCAAGTGCCTCTGCCCGATCTCCCACCACTTACAGAGACATATGGTGGGAACATCGGACCATGCTCCTTTTCTCTCCTGTGGCCACCTCTTCTCTCTGCTCAGTCTGGCTTGGGGGACCATGACCTCTCACTGCTCCTCCTTTACTGCTGGCCTTGCTTGAGTGGTTTGGCAGGTGGAGGGGTAGTGAGTTTTTACATTTCCTGTTGTCTCTGAGGTGCTGGTGAAGGTAAAGTACTTTTAGTGTTAGGCTTTAGGCTGCCAGCAAGGTATGACCCTAGAGGTGTGACAGATGGTTACTCCTTCCCTCTTTATATAAAAAAACTGTTTCTCTGATGGGAGGTGTGGCTAATCCCAACTGTTTTGACTGGGGGTATCCATTGCCACTGGCAGTGACCACTAGGTCAGGAGCCTTTGGGTGTCGTATATTCCTTTCCTGCTTAGGATCTGTGATACCTTTGCAGACAGGCCAAGCTGGAAGTCAGATGGATGAAGTACTGGCTGATGCAAAATGCAAAGGAGTGTTGTGGAAAGAGTTCCCACTCGGCTTTAAAAGTGAGATACAGAATGAAGAGATGCCTGAGCTTGAGCGCCTCTGCAGAGAGATGCAGGGGTTGCCCCGGGTACTCCCAGAGAGAGAGAGAGCTATAGATGAACTTCCTAGATGGTTACAGACCTGTAACTGAGCTGGCCACCACAGCAGATGGAAACCCAGCCCATCAGGTGCCACAAGGGCTCTGCAAGGCTTGCGGTCACATCCTCTGTGCACAGAGCAGAGGGCAGCGGTGCTGCTGCTGGATCCGAGCCCGTGCTGCTCTCCTACGGAGCACATTTCTCCTTAACCCCTGTCTGCCCACTTTCATTGCTGCACCTTCCACTTGCCTCTCGCCCTTCTCTGGTGCGCTCATCTTGTCCTCCCTGCTTTGCCTGTAGCACGGCAGCAAACAGTGGGCACCAGTGTGTGTGTCGTGGACCCGGAGTTGTAGCAAAAGGGAATGCAGCTGGAGCGAGCCCGGCGTGAGCTGGGAAAGCAGCGACTGTGAGCGGAGCAGAAGCCGCAGGGCTCGGCTCACACGGCCCCGGCCAGGGCCAGGAGCTCGGAGGGACCTTGGGCACAGCTCAAAGGGAGCGCGGCGGGCCTGCCGGTGCCGAGGGCCTGCCGGTGCGGGCGGAGGGACCACGCGCTCTGAGACGCGCGATGTGCCACGGGCAGAGCAGCAGGAGGCGGTGGCTGCTGCCAGAGATGACGGGAGCTGATCCGCTGCCGACCCAGCACCTTGGTGGAACGGCAGGGCTCGCCCCGGGACGGGAACTGGACGACGGCGGCGGGAGGAGCCGGCACGGTGCGGAGCGGCGGCCGGGCCGGGCCGGGCCCTGTCCCCGTTTCCCCCGGGCAGAGCGCGGCCCCCTTAAGGCCCGGGGCGGTTGCGCCGGGCGCTTCATGAATGGAGCCACGTGACCCAAATATCACGTGACGAGTCCGTGAGCGGCGGCAGCGGCGGCGGCGGCGGCGGCGGCGGCTTGTGAGTCCCGGTCCCTCCCAGCGCGGCCTCCCCTCCCCGCCCCGCCCCGCCCCGCCCGGCCCAGCGGCCCCGGCAGGAGGTGAGCGCCACCGGCTGCGAGGGCGGGCGCGGCCCTGGCACCGGCCGGGGCGGGGCGGGCCGGTCCCCGGGGGCGGGCCGGGGCGGGGCGGGCGCGGCGGGCCCGGGATGGTGGCCGGGGCCGCCGCGGGGTCGGCAGGTGCTTAACGGGGCCGCGATCGCTGACTCACAGTGGGGCTTCGGGGGCGCGCCCACCCGGCGCCGCCCGGCCCTTGCCCCGCCCCGGCGTGTCCGGGCCCCGCTCGGCGGCCGAGCAACAGGTGCGCGGGGCGCTGGCCCGGGGCCTGGCCCCGGCCCCGCCCGCCGCCTCCCGGGTCCACCCGCAGGCATCACGGGCGCATCCGGCCCCTCCCTCCCGCGGTTGCCGACTGTCCCGATCGTGTTACAGAGCGGCTGCCCTCAGGCCGAGCCTGCCCCTCTCAACGGCGCCGCACGTTCGGGCGCTCGGGCTCCGCCGGTACGGGTGCGACCTGGCCCCCGGCGCGGCCTCGGCCCCCCCCTCCCGCCGGGCGGCCGCCCCCCGCCACGGGTGTTCGCCGTGCTCTGTGGTTCTTCTCCCGAGGACGGGAGGGCGAGGAGCCATTGGGGCGTCTCGCCCAGTTCCTAGAGCAGAGGCAGGCAAGCAGGACAGCGCCGCTGCCTGCAGTCGGTACCTTGTCCCCGGACTGCTTGGTGCCTGCAGACGTGCAGTGGTCCTGTGGGTGGGAGGTTCTGGCCCCTGTTCCGTAGGGGCTGCCCGGTCCCACGAGTGGAGTGGGTTTTGGCTCCCGCGGGACTGCAGTGCCTGAGCACGGAGGGTCTGGCTGTGTCTGTGCTGGGCACGGCTCTGGCTGTCCGGGGTATGTGAGGCTCGAGCTGGGCGGTCGGAGGAAGGCACCGCCAAGGGTGGGAGAGTCTCTCAGAGCTGGCCCTTCGCTTTAGCAACCAGCTGGGTGGGCAGATTCCTTGAGGTAAAAATTGCTGTGGAAGTGCTCAGGGTTGGATGACCTCACCAGGGGACCCCAAGGGTGGGGAACTCGGGAGGCACCATCCTGGCTACACAGGTAATTTGGGGAGTCATTGGATGAGATTGTGTGAGCTAATTTGCCAGCAAGCAAATAAACAGAGTATGAAACCCACGCTGGGAGAGAGTGTTTTTGTGCAGCGTGCCCGTCACTGCTGACAAACCACGCTCCTGTGCCTGCCAGTGCTGTGGAGCCCGTGGGGGAGCACAGCCCTTGCTCTGCCCGCGCTGGAGCAGGTGACATCACCGTGTTTACATGGGCTCGTGGCGGGGCTCTACATCAGGAGTGTGGAGAAGGGCCCGTGTTGGTTCATGCGTGCTGCTGTCAGTTCCCATGTGCTGCCGCTGAGCTGAGGAGAGAATTGGCTGTGCTTGTGCTGAGTTCAGGCCTTTTGAGCTCTGGGGAAATGTGTTGAGGCTGCAGTTTCTTCATTGCAGCCATAGTGTTTGGCACTTTTCAGTGTGATCTTTCTTCAGGAAGCTATCAAAAGCTGATCCATCAGCAGTCTGGAGAGTAAGGCGAAGTTTGGTCTCTGATATGTCGCCAGTTCTCTGCGTATTCTCTTTGTGAACTGCCAAACAGCCCGGTTAAAACAAGACCCAGGAAACTCTCTCTAGTGTTCTTCCCATTCTACTGACTGCCTTGTGTGTTGCTGCACCTTGAAGAGGTGGGATCACCGGGATTTTGGGGACAGTCCTGTTGCAGCTCCAATGGGTGTTGTGTTAGAGAATATAGAGGCAGGAACGAGTAGCTGCCTCTGCTGTGTCTAGCTGTGCCAGCACCAGCCATTCCCCATCCTGATGAGGAGCACTCTTCCCAGTGCCCTGCATGTGTGTGCCCTGTTTGTTTAATTTTGGGTCTGCTGTAATGAAGGCAGCCTGTGTGCCTGCCAGGCAGCTCTAAATTCTTTAGTGCCACAGTGCAAGCAAATTCCCATGGTCCCACTGACCATACCTGCCCTTGATGCCTTCCACTCACAAGAGGATGGGGCACAGAAGTGCTGCAGGGACTTTCCTCTCCCCTTTTCACAACAGACATGTTGTTTACCAGGTAGGAACAGAAGGAATAAACAGCAGTCTGGGAAGGAGGGAAGAATTGATTTTATGCAGCAGTTGCTTGTGTGCTGCCAGTCCTGCCTCGTTGCAGCTGCCTTCCTTGGGCAGCAAATGACCATGCCCATGCCAGTGTGATCGGGTGTAGCAGACATCTTGTTGGAAGGAGCATTGTCCTCTAGGTATATATAAATAGCCTGGCTCCTGGCAGGCTTCAGGAATATCTCTGATGGTGTTCTGGGGACTGCTAGTCCTGTTCACCTCCCGTAGGTCATGGATGCACTGTAGAGAGCCTGTGCCACAGCTGCTGGAAGAGCACAAAGTTGTACTTGATGATGTGTGCATTTGTTTCTGATCTGTAACTGGACATCAGTCCTGCTGGGAGTAAAGCAGGGGCAAACAAAATTGTTGTTTGACGCCTGCAAGATGAAAAGGGAAGGGGCACCTGTAGGCTGCACAGGAGTACTGGCCAGGGCTGAGTGGGTGCAGTCTGAGAGGGGAGTGCAGTTTGGGCTGTTAGAGGCACAGCCACGTCTGTCAGGTGGTATTTGTATGGATAATTCCTTGGGCAGTGTACTAGCAGTCTGAACTGAAAAGCCTGAGGGGAAGAGGTATGTGGGGAAAGAAGCAGGAGCCTGGGTAAAAGTCTCTGTAAAGCAGGCCTGGGAATTGCTCTTACCAGTTCTAAAGTCTTGTCTTCCATGGCAGGGAAGGAGTCTGCTCTGCTCTGTTTTTTGGCACTTTTAATCTTTGTTTTCTTGTGAGCACACCTTGGCTCTGAAGATAAGGAGGAAGAATGTGTTTCAGGGCCCTGGCATGCCAGGGGTTGACAGGTACTTTCTCATAGAAAAGACCTACAACTGGGGTCAGTTTTGCGTGACTGGGAGAGGTGGAGGCTGCTGAGGCATCAACCCGGATTTGTGATGGAATTCCAGTGTGTCCAAGGCTTTCCCTGTACCCCTTGCTCAGGGTTATGTCTTATTGAACCGTACTGGCTGCATCCTTGGGGGCATCTGGAGTCTGGTAGGACTGGAGAGCTTCTGAGCTGTGCTTGGGCACCTGTTGGAAGGACATATTAAGGTAACCTGCCCTGCTTGGGAGTGACAAGGATGAGGCTGGGAGCAAGTGGTGCAGAGTGCCAGCCTGCTGAGTCAGCATGACTGGCCTGGAGCAGCCATGCTCTGGACCCTGCCTGCTGCTTGCAAGGCTATTTTTTAAAATGTGGCTTCCGTGTATTCTGACTCCTTCTACTTTTTTAATTTCCCCCACCATAAACAAAAAGGCAGCGTTGCCACAAAGTCTCCATAGGAGCAGAGATGTGGAAGGACAGCAGTTTCTGCTCAGGGACAGAGTCTGCTTCATGTGAGTCTAGCTCAGCTGGCTGCTTGTTGAGTGTCTTCTGGGGCCAGGGCTAAGTGGGGACCAGGATGTGGAGCACCATGGGGCGCTGCTGCTGGACCCTGCCAGAGGAATGCTGTGGACTCTGCTGTGTCCCAGGCGCTAATTTGACCTTCCTTCCCTTCCAGAACCCAGCTGACAAGGCTGTCGTGTTATGACGACCCCCAACAAAGGAAACAAGGCCTTGAAGGTAACGTGGTGGGTGGAGGAGGGGGTGCAGGGATGGGTGTAGGTGTCCCCCTCAGCTTTCACAAGTGTGTGCTGCCTTCTCTCCCAGGTGAAGAGGGAGCCAGGCGAGAATGGGACCAGCTTGACAGATGAGGAGCTGGTGACCATGTCTGTGCGAGAGCTGAACCAGCATTTACGGGGCCTGTCGAAAGAGGAGATCATCCAGCTGAAGCAGCGTCGGCGCACGCTGAAGAACCGGGGTTACGCAGCCAGCTGCAGAGTGAAGCGCGTTACCCAGAAGGAGGAACTGGAGAAGCAGAAGGCAGAGCTGCAGCAAGAAGTGGAGAAGCTGGCCTCAGAGAACGCCAGCATGAAAATGGAACTCGATGCTCTCCGCTCCAAATATGAGGCTCTCCAGAACTTCGCCAGAACCGTGGCCCGGAGCCCCGTGACCCCTGCACGGGGGCCTCTTACTTCCAGTATGGGGCCCCTTGTCCCTGGCAAGGTTGCTACTACTAGTGTCATCACAATAGTGAAATCCAAAACGGACGCCCGGTCTTAGTGAAGTGAGCGTTGCCTGAGCTTGTCTGTGCAGGGCAGTTAGGCACAAAACCAGCCTGGAATCCCCAAAGCACAAGCCCTCCCCACATGGGTCCGGGTTCCTTTGACTTGGCCCAGGACTGGCCCGCTGATCGCTCCAGTTTATTTTGTTGTGTCCAGATTGGTATGAGCAGTGGTGATGCATCCCTTGTCCTGTGCAGACAGAGCTTCCCACCCAGCAGTCTGTAGCCCTCGGGTGCCCTGGGGAACAGACTGTGAGATTTTGGTTTTCTACCCAAAGAAAATCTGTGCAGCGTGGCTGACAGAAGGGTGGAGGAGTGGCCCGAGGAAAGCTTTCTTCCTGGGGGCTGGCAACCCTAATTTTCGGTCACTTCCAAAGGCTTTATTTCATGACTCTTCCAGGTGGTGCATCTCAGCGCCTGAACCTGCTGCTTTTGTCTCCTTTGGTACCTGTAGTTACAGTTGGGGTGTTCTGTGTCATAGGTTTTTATTCCTTTCTAGGTGTGCCTCTGTGCCCTAACCGTGGGTTTCCCTCAGACGTCCATGGCGTTAGCTGTGTAAACTGGCAGTGGTGGGAAGGATGGCGCTGCTGTGTCCTGCTGCTGTGGTCCTGAGGCCCTGCAGGGCCCAGCACCCTGGGAGGGAAGAAGGGAGCAGTGGTACTGTGTTGACTGCAGGCCGGTTTTGTGCCTAATGTGTTGCACTGAACAAGACCAAAATCACTAGTTGTTCCCGTGTTTTGAGGGTATAAAGTGTCTCTAGTGTGATGGTTTACACAACCAGTTTATGTGGTTAAATAGCCCTTTATTTAAAGAGAGAAACATCATTTTAAGAGTTATTAAATTATCTAAGTTTAAAATTGGACAGAAGAGAGAGCGTATTTATAGTCAGCTTTTTTACCTGAGAAGGCGAGAATATTTGACCATATGAGTGGGGAAATATTCTCAGAGACTTTGCTAGTTAAAAGTTAATAAATAAATAATTTTAAAGTTTCTCATGAACCTCCCGCAAACTGTTTGTGGCTCTGAGGTTAGTTTTTATAAAGAGTTATCAGACTTTATTTATAAAACCTAGAAAAAGACAAAAAAAGAGGCAAGTCCTATTTGATATCTTTTTGCAATTGTACCAAAAGTGACTTATTCTTGACCTTGCTAGTTTCTGTCGTGTTCCCTTGTGTTGGGTGCTCTGGTCCCCGAGCTCTCGTGCGGCGCTGTGCTGTGCTGGTGCCTTTGCCATGTGCTGTCATTTCACACTGTTGTCGTTTTCCCTAAACTCGACTGAGAGATTGAGTTGGAATCTCTCTGAATTCTCCAGAAGGGTTCTGGTGCATAGGCAAAGGTGCTGGTATTTTTGAAGACAAGAATGGCTGGCTGGTGCAGCGAGGTGTGCAGCGAGAGCACAGGCAGCTCCTGCTGAGCAGCCAACACCAGGTTAGCTTGGGTACCTGGAGAGCAAAAATGCTGCATTTTCCTTCATGCAGCAAACCTGTCAGAGAAGTAGTGTGAGGGAGACTTGTCCAGCTTTAGGAGAAGACTGATGGGATTTAGCTCTGGAATTACATCCTGTGGTCAGAACTTGTGTTGTGCTCATGGCTCACCTGAAGAGGGGCAAGTCTGCAACAAGAGGGGCAACGTGGGACAGGCTGGTCCCTGGTGTCTACACATAGCTGGCCAGTGAGCTGTGGCAGGATCACTGTCCTTCCTGGGGCAGCTTCTGCCCGGGGGTTAGGAGAATGCTCAGGCTCACAGCTGTGATTTAGCTGACAAGCTGTTTGTGGCCAGGCTCCTTTTCCACAAACACTTTGATTTGACTCCCCTCTCCCGTTCCTAAAGATTTGAGCTCATTTACTGAGTTTTAGGGAAGCAGGACATGAGGGGGAAGCCCATGTGATCACCTGGCTGCTGAAGATCTGAGTGCAGGGGGCAGATTGGGATAACACAAGTGACGTGAACCTCGTGGGGAGGTATGGCCATCCTGGATAGGTTTTGGGGATGTTTCTCATAGCTGAACTGATACTGCTGTCCCTGAGTGGAGGAGCAGGTGAGCCTGAGAAAAGCTGCAGTGTGGCAGGAGAGGAGCAGGTAGTTGATGGGGATTTCCTGCTGGAGATCAGCTTTGCTCTGATAGGGAGTTTAGGGAGTTGTTTGGGATACTTTTCCAAGTAAACTTTCCAAAGGAGGAGCAGGTTAGAACATTGCCTCCAGACTTCCCCCTTCTGGCCCTGGACTTTCTCTTCTCTGAACTGAAGTGTCTGATGTGCCACTTCCAGCCATTCACCACACAGGCCACACATTGCACAGTGCTCAGCAGGCTCTGGTCTTCCAGCTGGCTGTGTGGTGACTGGAGAAATGAGATTTTACAGAACACAGAGGTGTCCAGTTGTCTTGGGGTGTCATTCCCAACCCTGTCCCTCCTAAACCCAGCCTGAGACTGAATCAGCCAGAGCCCTTTGGAGCACAGCTGAGTCCTGATCAGGGCTGGAGGAGCAGGCAAGGTGTGTATGGGGCTGGTTAGGCTCTTGGTTCCACACCTGGAGCTTCTGGTGTGAGGAGGCCCCCATCAACACAGCAGGCAACGATGGGCAACCCTGCAGCCACGGAGAAGTTGTTTTTTGTTGTGCTGTGTGGCAGGGGGTGCCCAGTCCCTGCCCGCCTGCCGTGGCAGCCGTGCTGCTGCCGGTCAGGGGCTGGTGCTGCTCTGTCCTGAGGCACGACAGGGCTGGCAGCACTGCACCACACGGCGTCCCTCCTGCCCTGCCTGTCCCTCCTTGCTCGGAGCCCTGGTCTGCTCTAAGTGGCCTGTGTGCTCAATGAGGACAGCTCGTGTAGGGAAGAGAAGGTGCAAGGCCGTGACTGCAAGGTGCCACTGTGCAAAACAAGCTCGGCAGGTGCCGGGCTGGATGTCAGCGAGGCCACGGCCCCGAGCGTTGCTCCCCTAGGTTTTGTTCTCAGTGAAGTGTAGGACCCTGAGCGATGTATTTGCGCAGTGTCCAAGGAGTCTCCCGTCCGGCCCCGGGGGATGCTGTGTCCTGCCAGCCGGCTTCCCGTGCCCGTGCCAGGCGACCCTTGCCCCAGCCGTCACGCTGATCTCTCCCTCGTATATAGTGTTCTGGAGTGTGACAATTCTTGTTCCTGAGGTGCTCGTCCGTTTGGTTTCCTGCTGTGAAGGGTGTCGTGTTCCCTTTCTCCTTTTCCTGGTGCCGTTCCGGGGCGCTGGGGAGGGGTCCTGCGCCAGCCCGACTGGGGAGCGGCCCCGGCACCCCCGGGATTTGTGTATCTCGTGAATTGTGTACAGTCGCTCCCGGCCGGAGCCGGGGCTGGCGGACAGAAGGGTCACCCAGAGGGCTCCGGGCTCGGTGCAGGCGGTATTTATTGCTAAGTTATTGCCGTTATTTATTCTGTACAGTGTCGGCCGCCTTTGTACGCGACAATAAACCGCTTCAACAGCCGCCGCCTGCGCGTCCTTGGGGGGCCGCCCGGCACCAGGGGGCGCTGCCGCGCGGGGGGCGGTGCCGGAAGCGGCGCGCGCGCGCTCGGACCGGAAGGCGGAAGCGGCGGAGCGGAGCCCGGCGGCGGCGGAGGCGCGGCGGTTCCGGGGCGATGGCGGCGGGCGGCAGCCTGAGCCGCTCCGAGCGGAAAGCGGCGGCGCGCGCCGAGATCCTGCAGCAGGAGGAGCAGCGGGACCGCCGGAGACAGGTACGGAGACGCGGCCCGACCCGTTCCACCTCGCCGCTGCGGGCCGCCGTGACCAGGCGTGTGCACCGGGCAGGTATCCCGCATCTGGAGGAAGCCGCCGGCGGAGCGGAGCCCTGAGGAGTGCCAGGTGCTGAGTGAGAACGAGGACATCGTCAGGGAGCTGGAGCGGCGCCGCAAGCGGCGCGAGCGGCTGCGGCGGCGGCAGGAGGAGGTGGGCGGCGGGGAAGCCGTGTCGGTGACGGGTGTCGGTGACGGGGGTTGGTGATGGCACGGAGCGGCCCCGGCCGCCGAGCTGGCTGCTGCCGAGCTCTGCAGCCGCTGCAGGCCTCGGTGAACAACCGCTGTGGCCCAGTACCGGGAACGCGTCTGCCCTCGGGGACCGCCGTGTGTTTGTCTCCGGTCATACGTGCTGCCAGGCCCGCGCGGTGTGGGCAGGTCTCCCAAGAGGGTGGATCAGCAGCTTCTGGTCTCTAGGAAGCTTTTTTCCCGTGATCCTCCCATGAACAATGCCCACGTCCTTTTAATTTAATTTCGCTGTTGATGTTGCGTTTGTGTTGTTTTTCCTGGTTGGCCCAAGCCCATATTCAGACTTTTGGGGAGATCCCTGCTCTTTGTGACTCGGTGGCGTAGTGTATCTCTGTGAACCCGTTGAGGTGTGTTTGTCAGGTGTGCGATGAACCAGAGGAGCTGAAGAGAAAGGTGACTGAGTTGGCAGCAGCTGTGCGGAGCGCCAGGCACCTCGTCATCTACACGGGCGCTGGGATCAGCACGGTGGGTCCGGGGGCAGCAGCTGGAGCCCCCTCGGGAGGCAGTGGTGTGTGGGTTGTTGCCTGGTTCCTGAATGACCACAGGACGTGTGTGATGAGCCTGGGGTGCTGCATGAGTCCCGCAGCCAGCATAGTCTCCAGGCTGATCCTGGGGTCATTCCTACTGCCCAGGAGATCCTGTGGCTGCATTGCCTCCGACCCCATGCAGGATGTGCAGCCTGAGCGAGAGGACACTGGTCTCAGCTCACTCAACTCTCCTCAGTGACTTGGTGTAAAACCTTAAGCCAGTTCGCTCAGGGATGTTGTATGTGTCATCAGACATGCAGAGACAGCTGGGGATTATTGGAACCTACAAACAGCAGTTTGAGAATTGTTTTGTCGCAGCGGCCTGGGGCAAAGCAGCAATCTGGTTTTACCTCTTCTAATGTATCATCTATCACCTTCGTGTGAGCTCTGTAACTCCATTCTCCGCTGAAATGGAGCATGACTCAGGGCAGGACATGAGTGCTCATGTCACCTGCATGTCTGCTAGAGATGCTTAGTGTGAGGTGCCAGAACCAGAATCTAGGGAAAATAAGAAAAGGCTCAAGAATGGAGTTCTGTGTAGGGAAATGGGAAGTACCAAGGATGAAAAAGAATTCTGGAGGGATTCCATAAGGGCAAAATTGGAGAAAGATAACACTAGAGGTGAAAATGAGAGCTGAAATGTAGAAGAGAGAGAGAAAACATATGAGGAGGTTTCCCTGGTTTAGGAACAGCTATGCTGGAGAACTCAGTGAATGAAAAAGCAGCCATGGATGGAGGTGTCTGGGTGGGCCTGGGTTGGTTGTACACAGTTTGTACAAGAGCTGTGGCAACCCCGCCCTCGTCAGGCCTGGTTTTCTCTCCTGGTGACAGGCGGCTTCGATCCCAGACTACAGAGGCCCCAATGGCATTTGGACACTGCTGCAGAAGGGCAGGAGCATCAGGTGAGGAGCAGATTCTGAACTGTGTGACAGAAAGCTGATACTGGAAGACGTTAATGGCCATTCCAACTTCTTTTTTTCTGCTTTGTTTCTTGTCAGGGCTGCAGACCTGAGTGAGGCAGAGCCCACACTCACTCATATGAGCATTGCCTGCCTGCACAAGCACAACCTGGTAAGATATTTTTTCCTCACCTCACTCATGTTCTTCTGCCTAAGAAAGATAAACCCAGCAGGGAAGATAAAGCTTTTCAGAATATTGCCTGACTACTTTTTTGGCTCAAGTAGCTGCATATCCATGTAGGAAAATGTGTTCAAGCCTTCCTCAGTGAGCTGCAGGCTACAGCTCTGGCAGGTTTTCCCCTGGTGCCTTTTCTTTAACATGTATTTGTACCTGGTGAGGCTGGTCTGGGGAACTGGTCACCAATCAGCCAGCGCTAGAAATGTTCTGTTTAGCACGAGGTGGCTTTCCATTTAGCTGTCACAAAGGTCTGTTCACCGTGCTCTTCCCCTGTGGGTCCTGCTTTGATGTGCAAGCTGTTGGTGCGATGTGGGACACGTCCATCACCTGCTTGCAGGGATACCTGTGTGGTCTGTGGGAGCTCAGTGTTTTGTTCCCTTCAAGGTGCAGCATGTGGTGTCTCAGAACTGTGATGGGCTGCACCTGCGGAGCGGGTTACCCCGAGCTGCAATATCTGAGCTCCATGGGAACATGTACATAGAGGTGAGTGGCCAGAGCAGGAGAAAGTCAATGTTTAAGTGGCCTCGCAACAAGGGAATGTAAACTCTTGCTCTGCCACTAGCTCAGAAGGAATTAGTACAAGGGCTTGGCCTGTGTGCAGTTCCTGTCTTCAGACCGTCAGGTTTGGGGTGAACTATTTAGAAAGTACCAAACCCAACTCTGTAGCTCTTCCTCTGTACATGCTGTAGCTTTTTGCATCTGGTGTCTCTTCCTCAGCCCTTCTCTGAAATCCCTCCCAGCATGTAGCCAAAGGCTCCTGTGGCTCTGCTTGCTGGTTTTCAAAAAAAACTTGAGGTTTTCCAAGTTAGCATCTGATCCCTGATGCTTCTGGCTACAACTTCTGTGTTGTCCCCAGAAATGCTTTTCTTCCAGGAGAAGAGGCTTGCTCCTGGTCAGACCTCTCATGGGTGGGATGCTGATGATGTGACAGGGTTTCTGCTTTTGTCCTGCACCAGGTCTGCACTTCCTGTACACCCAACAGAGAGTACGTGCGAGTGTTTGATGTGACGGAGCGCACAGCCCTGCACAGGCATCACACGGGCAGGATGTGCCACAAGTGTGGGGCACAGTTGAGAGATACAATCGTCCACTTTGGGGAGAAGGGGACATTGAGACAGCCCCTGAACTGGGAAGCAGCAACAGAAGCTGCAAGCAAAGCAGATGTGATTCTTTGTCTGGGTTCCAGCTTAAAGGTAACTTTAGAGACTCGGTGAAGATTGTTAGCAGCATTCCCTCTTGGTGATACACCTTGGTGCTGAGCAGTCTCCTCCCAAACAGACAACTGTAAACTCTGGTGTCAGGATTCGCCCAACATCTGTGATAGTCTCTCTTCCTCCCTCTTTCCCCTCCTGGTAATACATTCCTTTTCCTCTCGCTGATACGGTTCACAGCTGCGTGTGCCTGTGGCTGTGCTGATGCTCTGTGCTTTGTGGCAGGTTTTGAAAAAATACCCAAGGCTCTGGTGCATGAGCAAGCCCCCCACGCGCCGGCCCAAGCTGTATATTGTGAACCTGCAGGTGAGATAAAGCCCTTGGCGCTGGGTGGGCCAGGTGTGAGCCAAGGGGTTGCGGATGTGCGAGGCCGGGCCCGGGCAGGAGCCCCCGCCGCCGCGGGGAGCTGCCTGCAGCCGGCTCTGCTGTCGCTCGCAGTGGACCCCGAAGGACGACCTGGCCGCCCTGAAGCTGCACGGCCGCTGCGACGACGTGATGCGGCTGCTGATGGCGGAGCTGGGGCTGGAAATCCCGCACTACGACCGGTGAGCGGCCCGGGCCCTGTGCGCGGAGCCCCCGGCCCGGGGCCGCCCGCAGCGCCCACCGCCGCCCTCTCCTTCCTTCCGCAGGGCGCGGGACCCCATCTTCGCGCTGGCCGAGCCGCTGCGGCCCGGCGAGGAGGGCACGCACTCGCGGAAACCGGTGGCGCCGCCCCGGGAGCGGGAGGAGCCCCGCGAGCAGGAGCAGCCCCGGGAGCGGGCGGAGGCGGCGGGCGGGCGGCCCGGGGGGTGGCTCGGCCGCGGCTGCGCCAAGGGCGGCCGGCGCAGGAAGAGCCGCTGAGCGCGGGGCGGGGCGGGGCGGCGCCGCCGGTGACAGCACGGCCATGCTGCGCAACGGGGCGGCGGGCGGCGGCGGGGCCGCGGCGGGCGGCGGCGGCGGCCAGCGGCCCGTGCGCGTCTGGTGCGATGGATGGTGAGTGGGGCGGGCGCGGGGCCGGGCGATGTCGCGGCGCCGCACAAATAAACCGTGTTGGCTACGCTGGTGCCTCCGCCTCCTCTGTCACCGCGGCGGGACGGGGACGGGCCCGCGGGGCAGCGGCGGTGTCTCCGCGGAGCTGCCCCGGAGCGCCGGGCGAGCGGCAGCGCTCGCAGCCGGGAGCGCCCTTGGCTTCGGCCGCCGGTGGGGTCGGTCCGTTCCCCCCCCCGGGCCACGGGCAGCACCTGCCGGGCAGGTGCAGGGAGGAGCCGGGCCCGTAGCACCGGGGCCGGCTCGCTGCGGTGGGAGGGAGCGCTGCTGCGGGCCCTGGTGACCGGGCTGTGCCGGCACAGCTCTGCCCGGCAGCGCAGAGACCTTCAGCCCCGAGGCCAGCCCCCGGGGCAGGTTGGCCGCAGCTTCCAAGGAAGCGCGTCCCGGTGTGCCCGGGCTGACCCGGCGCTTCTCTTTGCAGCTATGACATGGTGCACTATGGCCACTCGAACCAGCTGCGCCAGGCGCGGGCCATGGGCGATTACCTGATCGTTGGGGTCCACACGGATGGTAAGAGGTTTTACCAGGTTACATCTCGTGCAGCCCCTCAAACTGCCCAGCAGCATTAGCCCCAGGAGAGCCAAGAGTTCCTGATAGGGTCAGGCTTCATCCTGCATCCGCTCCAGGACCAGTAGCCTCCAAGAGAAAAATGTCCCTTCTCTGGGAGTGGAGTTACCCTGTAACACTTTTAGACTGAGGATTAGGTGGGTCAGATCTCGCAGGCTCTCTGAGGGTTAATCTGCATTCTATGCTATAAAAACAGTTGGAACAGCTGAAAATCAGCCTGGTTTTGGTGGTAGGATCTGCAGAACTTACATTCCAAAACAAGCTACCTTGTGGAGAACACTAATTTCAAGGCTATCTGGAAGTTAAGTTCTGGCATGTGAAGATGTATTTTAAATGGGCTTATGGATGCAGAATTTCCAGTATGAACCAGGTGTAGTATGAAGTTACTGTTTAAGAGGGAAATTTCTCCTAGGGGGATGCCAGGAGGCCCATCTCATCCCCTCAGGAAGAAGAATCTGGGTACAGGGAAGCACTGAGACCCTTCCCTCTGAGTGAATTCCGGAGCCCTTTTTAAATGCTTAGGAAATGTAACTGAATCAAAATGCTTTCTGATCTACGTGAGGCTTCCTTTGCTGCCACAGGCTGATCCAAAGCAGAGGATAAGTCTGCAGTGAAGTTCACCTGCCCGTGAAACGAGTGAGGCAGTGACTGAGAGTCACTGTAGCTGCAGGACATGATTCTAACTGGAATTTTGTTTCTCCCCCAGAGGAGATTTCCAAGCACAAGGGCCCCCCCGTCTTTACACAGGAGGAGAGGTACAAAATGGTGCAGGCCATCAAGTGGGTGGATGAGATTGCTCCTGGAGCTCCTTATGTCACCACGCTGGAAACCCTGGACAAGTACAGCTGTGATTTCTGCGTGCACGGGGGTGAGTGGAGTTTGAGGCCGTGGCTGTGCTGACCCTTGGGGCTGTGTGCTCCAGGTGCCCTCTGCAAACCCAGCAATGTCCCAGCTGGTGCAGGGCTCAGGGAGACCTGACGTGTGTAGAACTCTGCCTTCTCAACACCTGCACTGGGCAGCACAGCTGCTTCTGGTCTCTGGTCTGGAGAAACATGTCAGTGTGCTCAAAATCTTGAGAGTGGCCAGGGCCCTTGGTTTTAGCTTACAGAGGTGAAATGTGTCATTTAAAATTATCCCGAGGTTGCCCTTAGCACCAGCAGAAATTTGTGCAGAGGAGAAAAGTTTTGTAAATGGCTAAGTGTGAAAAACACTATTGAAAAGGAAAGCATGCAGAAATACAATCATGTTTATGTCTGCTTATCCTGGGACAAGGTTAGATCTCAAAAGCTTCTCTCTTTATCCAGCTGATAATCTGTTCAGTGGCTCAGCTGACTGTGTGGCCAGAGACCTAGTTCTTAGTGTGAACACTTTTTGGTGTACTGTTGCTGAAGAGAATCAGTGTTTTGAGGAAATGTTCTTGCTCTGGGATTCTGTACCTTCCTGGGCTGCTGCTGATGCCCATTAAGCCTCAGACCTTCCTCCCTGCCCCTCTGAAGGAACTTTGTTAGTTTGACCAGGAGTAGTCTTTGCACTCATTTCGTGTATCTCTCATCTGATCCCAGCCACCTGCTGTTGATAAGCCAAGTATTTCACCAAGTGTAAATAAATCCTTAATCTTTAGAAGATAAATATGCTTTTCTCACGTGGATGGAGTGGTTATCAAATTCCTCATTAACTTCATTGCCTGCCCTGAACGTGTTTGGTGTACGTGAGCCCTGGCTGGGCTTGGTGAGGGGTTGGGCAGTGGAGGAGTGCTGGTCCCCACTGCCGCGTCATTCCGTGCTTCTGCTGAGCAACACACCTGCACCAGGTGTGTTTGTGCGAAAGCTGAGTTTGGAAATAGCTGAGCTTCCCTGAGAAGGTGATGGCAGCCCTGCAGTTTGTGCCTCTCTGGACATGCCAGGTTGTGCTGGCAGTGTGTGCCCTCCTGTTCCTGTGCTGTGAGGGGAGGGTGTGGGGTTTTAGGAGAACTGAGGCTCCTCACTGTGTGGGCACACTCGTGGGCTGCCCTCTGACTGTTTTGGCAAAGGGAAACCAGCTAAGCTTTTGTTTGTGAAGGTTTTGTTCCATCACCAAAAGTATGTGAGAGGTGTTTCTGCAGTTGGGAGCCATGTGCCAGGGATGAACTGGAATGGCCTCTGTAGAAGCTGGATGTCACTGTGGAAGTGCAGTCATTGAGAGGAAGAACTTTCCGTGGGATGAACTGTTTCATTGACTGAAAACTTGTAATATGAACCGAAAGGTTCTTTTTTAACATTGATACAGGTAGTGCTTGTTTATTGTCATCCAGACAATAATCAGCTGTGCCTGCTGCTGCAGGGCACCCAGCAGTGCACAGATGGGTAATGGTGTTTAGTATCCAGGAATGTTCTTGTATCCACAGACACAGTAGTTTCAAAAACCCCTGACATTTTTGTGGGGCACAGGACATGTCTCCTGTGTATGCACAGGGATTTGGATTGCAGAGTTCCTGTCTGGATTTAGGTGTGTGGGACCTGCACAGCTGCTGCTTTTGTGCAGGAGAGCTTGGGTACAGTTCTGAGGCTTTTCTCTCTCTGCAGATGATATCACCTTAACTATTGATGGCAAGGACACCTATGAGGAAGTAAAGACAGCAGGGCGATACAGGTAACCTCTTGCTGCTTATCTTACCTGTTTATCTTGTTTTGGGCAGAGTTTCTGGGAATTTGTGCCTTGAAGGGAAGTTAGATGAAACATACCAGTCTCAGGTCACACCTGAATTTAGCTGCATGTGTGTCAGAGCTTCAATTGCTCCCAGTATTTTGGCTTCAGGGAAGGGGGGCAGACAGTCCTGCTCAGTGGGGCTGCCTGGTTCCTGGCAGGCGCTGTTCTGGCTTTAAAGCCTCACTGAGAGCTGGCTCTGTTGGGAAGTCTGAGTTGAGGGAAGCATCCACACGAGCAGATGCTGGTGTGGATGATGCACAGGCTCAGCAAATAAACGCTATAGTTGAGAAGGAAAGCTTCCTTAGGACAGCCCTGGCTTGGATTTATCCGGTGTCACAGGCGTTCCTGTGGTAACGTGGGCAGACAGAGGCGTTCGCTCCTGGGGCTTCTGCTTCATCCTTTGCTTGTCTCCCGCAGGGAATGCAAACGCACTCAGGGCGTGTCCACCACGGACCTTGTTGGCCGCATGCTGCTCATGACTAAGGCTCACCACAGCAACATAGTGAGTCAGAGGGCTTTGGGTGGGAGGTCAAGTACAGGGCACGTGCCAGCTCTTCCCTTCTGCTGCCCCGAGCTCCTGGGCCTGGCTCCCAGGTGCATGGAGAACGGGCACCAAAACAACCTGCTTATGTTTGCTTCAACATGTCTGAAATCACAGTGTGATGGGACAAGGACTCTGATGCCTCATGATCAATGTGGGCCTCGGAACGTTAGGGGAGCTGCAGGCAAGCCCGTGACGTCTCTCAGGGTGAATCAACAGTGCAGGCACATTGATCTGTCAGCCAGGTGCTGCCAGAGTTGGCAACTCCTCTCCCTTCCCACTGAGCTTCATGCTTCTGCCTTCTATTGTCTCTAATCAGACCTTTCCTGAGTCTCCTCAGCTCACTCTCTGGCTGGGAGCTAACCTAACCAGGGAGAAAAAGTCAGTGGTTTTATGTCAGGTAATGAGTTGAATTTACTGAGTAATGAAGGAATCTGTGAATAGAATCACCTGGATAACTGCAGAAACAAATGACCCACAGGCGAATTCAGGGACAGAGGGAGATGTTTTGGTGTGCTGAGCTGCTAAATCGGCTTAGCTGAAACACGAGTTCACACTGAGATCTGCCTGGTGCTGCTGCAGATACCTAAGCCTGCCTCTTGTGAAGGTGTTTGGCAGGAGAAGGGATGCTGTCCTGTCAGGGGCTCGCCAGGCTGAGGGAGGATGCAGCTGTGCAGCATTCCTGGGGCTGCAGGTTGGGCAAGAGCCACCTTTGCTGGTGGTGCCAAGCTGGAATCAGATAAGGACACATTTCCTCTGACTCATGCTGGGATAGGGCTCTGGTTTAGGTATTAACCAGTTTGTCAGCATTCAGTGCCCTGATCCCTGGTGTGCGTTTTGAGCCTGGCCTTCCCAGCACTTCCTACACACAAGCATATCTTGGTTGGATGAGCTGTGCAAGTGCTTAAACATTTTGACTCTTTATCTCCCTTCAGGATGAGGACCTAGACTATCGGAAGCACACTGACAACTTTGGGAAGGTAATGTGAGTTCTGGTCGTGGACGTCTGGTTGTTGTCCTGCCTGAGAAGGATTCCCAGTGTGCTTTCTGGCCTGTTGCAGGCTTGTTTGTCCTCCCACGTGTAGCAGTAACGTCTCAGTGAATGTGTGCCGTCCCCAAGTGGCAGCGGCTGCAGTGGGTGTGATGGGCAGGTGTGGCACAGGGCAGCACGTGAGCTGTCCTTCAGTGGCACCACAGGGCTGCTGTTGCCACTGAGCCTGTGCTGGGTTCCTTCCTTGCTTGTAAATTCCTTCCTGCCACTTCCCTTGGGACCCAAGTGCCCGTGGTTCCAGCCCAAGGACAGCCTCTGTGGATGCTCCTTTCAGTGCTTGTGTTGTTTTGAAGGTGTTGTATGAGGTTTGGGAGGTGTGGACACAGCCCTCTGTGTTGCAGAGCTCGAGGGCAGAACAGCCCTTTTGGCGTTCCAGCTGCCAGGTCCAGCCTGTGGCTCACACTGCTTCTAAAGAGCTGCCAGCCCTGGTTATTTCCTTGGCAGCTGGACTGTCCCTGCTTAATGAGCTGCACCAGCAGCTTGAGCAAGTTTTTTTTACTCACAGGGGATTTGCTGACCTGTCTGAGTCATCCTTAGTTCTCCACTATTTTGGGGATTTTGACTAGGTGTTTTGGGGCATATTGCTCCAGCATGGCTGTTTCCTGGAGCTTGGATGTGGGTAGAATGGATCAGGGCACTGGGTACCCTATGTGACCCTGACAGCTGAGCTGTCTGCGTGCTGCCCTTTGCAGGGCCTGCTCTGGCCTCAGCTGCAGCGTCTGTGTCCTGCCAAGGCTGGAGCAGCTTTGGGTAGCACAGCAGGTGACTTTGGTGGCTGTTTGTGCGGCTGCCACGCGGTGGGGACCGAGCTCTGTCCTCGGAGCTGAGGGGCCAGACAGGTCCCTTGAGGCTTGGCAGAGCTTAGGTTGGTTGTGTGTTGTCTTCCGAGCACGTCTTGCTTCTCCTGGAAATTCAAACCTGCCCTGTTGTCTTCCTCCTTCCTGAGCTTTCTTCTTGGCGTCTCCTGAGCTGGCTGCTGAGGCGATGATTTAGACAGAGTGTAAAGAGCTTTTGTGAAATTGCCTAAATACTTGATGCCAGGAATGTAGAAAGTCCAAAGTGCTGGGAGTTGTTACAGTTGCCAGCAAATTCAGATGAGCAGATTGCCCAGCACTGCTCTGTTGTCCAAACCCCCTCACAGAGCCAGAAAAGAAGCTGTGTCTGATGTGTGTTTCCACAGGGGCCCAAAGGTCACAGTCCCTGGACTGGCGTCTCGCAGTTCCTGCAGACATCCCAGAAGATCATCCAGTTTGCGTCAGGGAAGGAGCCACAGCCAGGAGACACCATCATCTATGTGGCTGGAGCCTTCGACCTGTTCCGTATCCTTGACTCTCCTTGCTTGCAGCAGTGGTCCTTCTTTCACCTTCTCATGTTGGGAGGCACCAGACTGGATATTTGCCTCATTTTTTTTTTCCTTCTCTGTAGCTGCACATGAGAGAGAAGTCAGGAGTGACTTCTGGCAATTTCTTGGTCACAGGATGCTGAGAAAGAAGCTGTAGCTCCTCTGTGGAGTGATCTGTGGCTGTTGGATTTCAGGAAGACGGATACTCTCAACACTCTAATGATTGTGGTGAAGAGTGGCTGCCATAGCATCTGCAGCTGACACACTGTTCCTGGGGCAGGCTTTGAGGCTTTGTGCCAGAACATCCGGAACAAGTAGAAATTCTGGATAGAGGCAAAGCTGCGTCCGTGTAAGGTGGAGCTGAAAAAGTCTCTGGCTTTTACCCAGAACCAGTGGAACCTGAGGAGGGAGGCAGCAACTGTTCTTGGAAATTGGCAGTTAGTGGTGCAAGAATAAAATCCTAGGGATTCCTGTCTCCCACTGTTGTTTTTTAGTAACTCTATTTCTGTCTTCCTTCCTCTATTTTCCATGTGAGCTTCAATTCCTTAAACAGATCTGCAGATGTTGGTCATGTGGATTTCCTGGAGAAGGTTCACCAGCTGGCAGAGAAACCCTATATCATTGCTGGGCTGCATTTCGATCAGGTCTGTGTGGAACCTGTCCAAAGGCAGAGCAGGTTGGGCCTGTTCTCTGAACCAGGCAGGCTGTGCTCCGGGAGACAGGACAGGGATGTATTGACCAATATGGGAATTTCATTTTGGGAGAAAGCAAGAGGGAAAGGAGCTGCTCTGTCTCTCTTTTGACTGGTGCTTTGCCGTAGGAGGTGAATCGCTACAAAGGGAAGAACTATCCCATCATGAACATCCATGAGCGAACCCTCAGTGTCCTGGCCTGCAGGGTGAGTGGGTGTCTCTGCACTTCCAGAAAGTGCTGAAGCCTGGTGGCATTCACTTGTGCTCAGTGATCTTGCATGAGTTCCTTGGGGTGGCCTGGGAAGACAGACAAGATGAATCACTTGAGGCTGCCAGAGGTGCTGATGAGCTCTTGGGAGGCTCTGCCAGGCTCTTGTGCCATCCTGGCTGATCCAAACTGGTGACCCAGCTGCTCTGCCAGCAGTGACAGAGCTGGACACTGTGTAGGGAGCTGTGTGGCTCTGTGCAGTCGGACACTGCCACTAGAAAACTCTGCTCCCTGCAGAGGGAGAAATGCCTGGGACAAAATCTTGGGGAGCCCCAGAAATGTGTGCCCGGAGCAATTAACTTCTGGATTTGCTCTATAGGCACAGAAAGGACATTCTGTAGAGGAACAAAAAGCTGTTGTGTGACAAGCAGTTGCTGCTGAACCCACTTCTCTGTTCCCTTCTTTGAACCTCTGACTCTATAGCCAGGTGACCTGCTCAGGTCTCTTTAAGAAGCAGCTGGCTTCTGGCTTGGGATTGGGTTTTGGGTTTTTGTTTGATGGTTGTTTTTTTTTTCAAATCTGGACTCTACCTGGTTCCTTTTTTAGTATGTCTCAGAGGTGGTGATTGGAGCTCCCTACGCTGTCACTGCTGATCTGTTGGATCACTTCAGGGTGAGTCCTGGCATACTTGAAGATGTGTGTGGGGAGCTAAAGTGGTGCAGGACAACACAGGGGTGCAAGGAGGGAGAGTCCTGCTCAGACTGGGACTGCCAGGCTGCTGCAGGAGGGTGGCTTTGCAGGTCTCCGGGGTGTGCTCAGTGGGAGTAGCGGCAGGAAATGTCCCTGTCATCTTTTGGATCTTGTTACTGACTTTTGCATCCTTCTCAGGTAACACTTGTTTGTCATGGGATGACTGAGGTGGTGCCAGACAAGGACGGTTCTGATCCATATGAGGTAAAGTACCAGGTGCTTTGTCAGCATGGATAGACAGAGCCTGGCTCTGGTTGTGTTCCTGGACTGAGAAGGTGTATTGCAGAGGAGCCTACCTGGGTATGGCTTTGGCAGGTGATGCAGCTTTTCATCCACCCCTAAAGGCAGCTACGTGGAGCAGTCAGTAAATAGTTCCCAACAGCTCCACTCTTCCAACCATTTTTTTTTCTCCGCCTGTTTCTGATGCCTTCATGGCAGGCTGAGAAATCCTGTGTGCTTTGCTCTCCGTCCTGTGCAGCTCCCATGTATGTGGAGCTTTGCCTTCAGCAAGTGTTTGTTCTGCCTCTGAGGAGATCACTGTGCATCCTGCCTGGCTGGCTGTCCCAGGACCTGCCAGAGCTCAGCTCAGCTGTCACTGCTGAGCTGCACACCCAGGTCCCACGTGTTTCCACAGCACAGGGCTCTCTGTTTGCAGGAACCGAAGCGACGTGGCATTTTCCAGCTGGTGGACAGTGGTAGCAATCTCACCACAGATCTAATTGTGCAAAGAATCATCAAGAACAGGTTGGATTTCTTTGTCTCTTGGTTCTGTCACATACTGTTCCATCCAGAGTGTCTGGGGACTGATGAATGGGACCAAATAGGGAGAAAAGGTGTTACCTAGAGGCATAGAGTCAGCAAACTTGTCCTTCTTCTTTCATGGCTTGGGCAGACTGTAAATGTGGTTGTACCAATCTTTACAAGGAAAGGAACAGCTGGACTCTGCTGTATCAGAACGTGCTGCATGGCACATTTATTGGTTTTTCTCCTTTAATGATAAATTTCCTTTGCTGTATGCTGGGGGAAAGGGCATGTTGCTTCTTTCAGAGCTTTGGCCTTTTAGGCCTGAATCCTTCACTTTCAACACCTTGGCTCACATCAGTGATAAATTTGATTTTGGTGTTATAACGCCCAGGACAGCCCAAGAATGTCATAGCAGCTTCTTCCACAGATGGAGAAAGAAGTTGTGTGGGAGTGCAGGACTGCAGAGTGCTGGCAGCAGCCATGGGAAGCTCTGGGAGAGGCTCTGGATGAGTCTGGGGGTCCTGGGGGGTTTCTGAAGTGCTCTCAGAACAGAGCAGCATACAGTGCTCTCCTGTTCCAGGTGCTTCTATTTACAAGAAGTCTGGATGAATGAGAATCTTAGGGCATTGCATGATTTTTGCAGGCTCGAGTTTGAGGCTCGTAACCAGAAGAAAGAAGCAAAAGAGCTGGCAGTGCTGGAGGCCATGAGAAGGCTGGAGGAGGAGAAGCACTAGGCAGCAGAGCGTGGATGCGTGAGCCACAGAGTGCTGCAACCTCACCCTCTGGAGAGCAACTGCTCTTCAGGAAAGGACCCCTGAAGGGGGGCAGCACTGCTGGCACGCAGGATGTGCTGTCCTGCCCTCTGCTGTCCTAGCTCCTCCTGCACTAATTATGCAGACATAACGAGTTGGGATTCCGTTGCCTAGTTTTATCTCCATTAATCAGTCCCTGTCCCTTTTCCCAGGAGATTTGACAAAAAAAAAAAAGTTTTAATTATAACTAATGTTTAAACACGTTGATGTGCTTTTACCTTCTGCCATTTCTGGCTCTTAGTAGGAGGGAAGTGGAGGAGCTGCCCATGTCCCCTTGCCCTGCCAGACTCAGTTGTCCTGACTGGGGTCTGCATTCCAGAGCAGCCCCTTGGCAGTGGTGTGGGTGGCCGAACAGACAGTGAGAGCAGCCTCAGGGACAAGACAGGGCTTACATGGTTCCTCCTGCAGCTTTTGCTCAGGAACAAGGGGCTGGCTGCCAGAGATGCTGCCTCTTCTCAGCTCCTGCTGCCCCAGTGCCAGGCTGCAGGTGGCAGCTGCTGAAGGGGCAGGTGATGCTGGGTGAAGGCATTTCTCCACACAAGGCATAGGGATCCTGGGGCCTTTGCCCAAAGGCTCTTCCATTTGTGAGGCAGCAGGACTCAATGCCTTGTGTGGACTGTGCCCACCTTGTGCCCGATGGCTTACCTGAGGGCAGGACCTGGCCAGGTGAAGTTTTAGGGTTGTTTTCTGATGGCTGACATGCAGTGTACCTGCATCTAAGGGGAGGTACAGGGCTGGGAGAGTGGGTCCTGAGCTGTGAGCCCCTTTTGCCTCTTACATTCCAGGATACTGTGGTGGGTATCCTGAGCAGCTCACTGCACTGTGCCAGATGGTCCTTCCAGGCTCCATCTGGTGTCCTCTCTCTTGTAAACTTTTGTTGCTGATCATTAATAAAATGTTGAAGAGTTGTGCATTGGTCTTTTTGGGGCTCGAGCCCAGGTAGCAGAAAGGGGGCATAGGGAACCTGTGCTGCAGCCCCACTGCAATGGTACGGGGAAGGTGTGTCACAGTCCCACTGCATCCCTGCAGCTCCCATGGCTCCTCAGCCCCAGAGCAGCCAGGACTGACCTGCTGGCCCCTTCCTGGACTCTGCGAGCTGTGTGCACAAATTCCCCCTCTGCAGCCCGTTGCCCCCTCCTGTGGGCACTGCAGGGGAGTCTGTCCTTAAGGACAAAGAGCTCAACCTTAGTGCTGTACCCACATCAGAAGGGGGAGCAGGGCCCTTCTGTTTGGGGGGAGACAGGGACAGGAACCCTGTGTCTACAGTCACCTGCTATGCAGTACAGACCCTTGACCCCTGCTGTCCCTGCATTGTGCCCTGCAGCTCCCACAGGCGTTGGGCCCTCCTTGAGCATAAGGATTTTGTTCTGCTGGGTATCTGAGCAGCCTCAGCACCACAGGAGGGAGTGGTGGACTCAGCAGCCCAGAGCTCCCCAGATTTGGGTGGGCTCCCCCATTGCGCCTCCCTACCCAAGGACAGGCAAGACAGAGCCATCCCAAGCATGTTTATTGTCACCCCAGAGCCACCAGCACTGGCTCAGGCATCTGCACAGTCCATGGGGTCCAAGGACAGAGTCGTGTGTGCCTTACACTGGAGCGTGCCACGGGTTCCTGCCAGTTGCTGGCAGCTCCACGGCCACGTCTGTCACGCACAGCACCTGCAGGAGACACTGTCACACCGTGCGGAGTCTGTGCCAGCGCACTGCTGGCTAGCAGAGATGGGGAGCCCCCAGCCTGCCCAGCACCTGCCAGGGTGGGAACCCCTCTCTGGCTGCAAACTGCAGAGCACCGCGGGGGTGAGGGGGCTCCAGAACCTGCGGTGGGAACACGAACCGTGCCCAGCGTCCCGTAGCGAGTAGCCCAAGCCCCTGAGTCAGCCCCGGTACTCACCGCGGAGCGGAGCCTGAGGGCGGATCAGCCGAGCTGGGCAGCAGCACAGGGAGACCGGGGTCGGCAGAGCCGTCGGTGTCGGAGCGGCTGGTGTGCGGCAACCGGCAAAGGTCAGAGAGCAGCCCCGAGGTTCTGCCCCCCGAGTAGTGGCGGGGCCGGTACCGGGGCTCGGCGGGGCGGCCCGGGACGAGCAGCGCGCACGGCGCCGGTGCGGCCGCAGCACCCGGGGCCGCCGCCTTTACAGCCAGGCGGGGGTCCCGCCTCGCCTGCCCCCGCCGCCGCCGCGCGACTCGGCTTCCGGGGCGACGGAGCCCGCGGGGCGCCCGGCGGAGACACTGCCCGCCCCCCGCTCCGTGCAGCGACCCCGAGCGCAGGACACCGGACACAAACACGGACACGCGACTGGCGTTCGCATATTTATTGAGCGGGCCAGGGGTGGTGGGGAATGGGCCACGGCCCGTCGCCGTGCCCGGTGCCGCCCTCACTCCCGGAACTTCCACTCCTGGCGGCACATGGGACAGTGCTGCTGCACCTGCTGCGAGTTCAGCCACTTGAGGATGCAGTGCATGTGGAAGCAGTGCGAGCACTGCCCCCACACCAACGGGCAGTCGTCGCCGGGGACCTTACCTGCGGCACGGACACACCGTCAGCCCCGCCCAGTGAGCAGTGCCCGGTGTCGGTGCCGTTCCCGCACTCACAATCGGGGCAGCAGCCGTTGAAGGCCATCCGGCAGATACCGCAGTTCTCATCGTTCGCCACCCACAGCCAGGACGCGACTCCGTGCCAACTCCGCACGCGCACCCGCATGTTCCCGTCCCGCTGCCGGTGCGGCCCCGCCGGAAGTGCTACCCACCCCACAGAGCTTCGCGCGCCTGCCGCGCCGCGCCTCAGCCCCGCCTCTTCCGCTTCCGGCGCGGCCGCAGCGCGGCCGGAAGTGCGGGTGGGAGCGGTGCCGCCATCATGGCCGACAAGATGGACATGTCCCTGGACGACATCATTAAGCTGAACCGGAGCCAGCGTGGGGCCAGCCGAGGCGGCCGGGGCGGCCGGGGCCGGGGCGGCACCGCACGCGGGGGCGGGCCCGGCCGGGGCGGCGTGGGCGGCGGGCGCGCGGGCGGCGGCCCCGTGCGGAACCGGCCGGTGATGGCCCGGGGCGGCGGCAGGAACCGACCCGCGCCCTACAGCCGGGTACGGACTGGGCAGGCGGAGCTTGGGCCGCGGCGGCGCGGCGGGCTGGGGTGGAGGGTTCGCGCGGGGCGGAGACGCGGACGCGGGCGGCCCTTTGTCCGCTCCCAACGCGGCCGCGGGCTGCGAGGCCCTGGCGCCGGTCAGCGAGGTCCCGGTCTCATTGCAGCCGAAGCAACTCCCCGAGAAGTGGCAGCACGACCTGTTCGACAGCGGCTTCGGGGCAGGGGCCGGCGTGGAGACAGGCGGAAAACTGCTCGTCTCCAACCTGGACTTCGGCGTTTCAGATGCGGACATCCAGGTGGGGTTCGGTGAGGCGCCGCGGGGGAGCGGGGGCCTCATTCATTGCGCCCAGGTCGGGTGCCCGCGGGAAACCCGCCGGCCCTACTCCGGCTTGCGCTCGGGGCCGAGGATTCCCGGGTGAATCCCCAGTGATGGGGTTTGTACTACGTGTGCCGCGATCGTGGTGGTCTCGAGGGGGCTGGAAAATTCGGTTTATAGGCGCGGTGCACGGGGGACGGGGAACGATGCTGTGACTGCTGGATCACACTGTGATTGGAGAACTCGCTGTGAACTCTATGAGCTCCTGCTCTGCGCAGCTGTAGCTGTCCCTAACGGTGCCGTGGGCTCTGGTGCTTTGTTAAATCACATTCTGTTGGGTGTCAAGGGGTTCCCAAGGATTCACCCATCAGTGTAACCAGGTAGTTATTTGTCACGGGAACAACTTTTCTGCGCTGCTGCCTTAGTGTCCTGTCCTCCACCTGTCGTGGCCGTGTCCTGTTTGGGCTGGTCAGAGCCCACAGCGCCTGCAGTTGGGTGCTTGGTGCATCTGCCTCAGGGCTGGAGGCTGGGGGGGCTCCCACGCGGCTGAGGGGTGTCACAGGGTCATGAGTGGGCTGTGAGCTGTGCAGGAATTGAATACCACATGTGTCCCTGGCGGGGGATCCTGCACCACAGAGGGTTGCCGTCACCCTGGCCTCTGGCTCTCACGTCCTCCCCAGGGAAAACCAAACCACTGCTGTCAGACTTTCTCATGGGTTCATTCATTCCAGCCTCTCCATGCACCAACCTGGCTGCATGGGGAATTGGAAAAGAGCTCTGTCAGGTCACTTACTCACTGGGTAGTGTGCTGCACACCACCTCTTTTCCTCGTGTAAGTTCAGACTGGGTTTAAATAAGTTCCCGTTTGTTGCAGTGAGGCCAGTGTGTAAAACTCAGCCCCAGTGCCTTGCGTGCAGCCAGGATTCACCTTCCTGCTGCTGCACAAATTTTCATTGGGGTTTGTCCAGCAGCAGGGCTGACTCAATGGCTTTGGCCCCCAGCCACATAATTTAATGTTGCCTCAGATGTGGGATTGGTTTTGTTCCTGTGCTCATGCCTATTTATGTGGTGAAAGAGGCCGAAGGCGCTCTGGTCATGAAGGAGCTGTGCAGCATTGCTCTTTGTGTCCTCTGAGGCAGGAGCAGCTAACCCCGGGCTCTAGGCAGAGCTGACACAGCCTTGGTTGCCACATTCTGTCCAGAAAGCACCTGCCAGGTGCCCTTTGCAGTTCTCCTCCAGCAGCCCTGCTGAGAGCCCTGTTGTGACTCAGGCAGTGTAGTAATCTTGTTGGCTTCCCAAATGTAGTGCCTGAGAAACAAAATTGGTGGCTCTGTTGCTGCCTCTTTATTTCCAGCCTTTGTGGCAGCAAAGGACAGACCTCATCAGAGGACTTGGTTGGTCTCCATTTCTGGGGTACGTTCCTAATGGGCACAAGTCCAGCACAATGAAAGTGTTATCCTGTGGATCCCTGCACTCACATGGTCGTTCTCCCCTGTGAGAAAGGTGCCTGGGGTCTGGAGTATTTTCAATAGTTGCCGCTTCAAGAAAGATCTCCAGTTCCCGTGGAGAAAAAAGCAGGTCGGCATCCCTTGAATCTGCTTCACTGGCTGTAAATGTGCCTCCTGCAGGACATGAACGTGGAGTCCTGCTTGTTTTTGCCACTTGTGACAACTCCCTGAAATCTTCCTGATGGGCTGTGCTCCCCTCTGCCACTGGGTCTTTCCAGGTTGTCTGTGGTGGTTGGACAAGCACTGATGCTGGCTGAGTGTCTGTGTGGGGTGTTTGCAGCACTGATGGATGGGCACGCTCCTTTCCCTCTCATTCTCAGGAGCTCTTTGCGGAGTTTGGGACCTTGAAGAAGGCAGCTGTGCACTATGACAGATCTGGTCGCAGTCTAGGAACGGCAGATGTGCATTTTGAGAGGAAGGCTGATGCGCTGAAGGCGATGAAGCAGTACAACGGGGTGCCCTTGGATGGTGAGTCTGCTTCCCTCGCTGGAGTGGTGCACCCTGCACATCTGTGTCCCTCCCTCCTGTGCGTGTCCTGCAGACTCAGGGCTGCTCTCCCTCCCCTCAGGGCGCCCCATGAACATCCAGCTGGTGACGTCACAGATCGACACGCAGCGGAGACCAGCACAGAGGTGGGGGAACCCCTGCCCGAGCAGTGGGGCGGGAAGGTGCAGGACCCCTCCCTGGTGGGGAGCACGGGTCCTGTTTGGGTTCACTGAAGGCACTAAAACAGTTGCTTTTAAAACTTACAGTGTAAACAGAGGTGGCATGACCAGAAACCGTGGGGTCTCGGGGGGATTTGGAGGTGGAGGCAACAGGCGAGGGACTCGTGGCGGGAACAGAGGGAGAGGCAGAGGAGCTGGACGAACTTCCAAACAGCAGCTCTCTGCAGAAGAACTAGATGCACAGCTGGATGCTTACAATGCCAGGGTAAGTGCTGTTTGGGCACAGTCATGGGCTCTCCACGGCATCTCATTCTGGAGCTGGCAGAAAAGGGAAAGCATTTTCCAGGTTCTTGGACTGAAGCAGTCTCTCTCTGAAGCTGAGCTTGGCTTGGGCCTCAGCTTTGCTTTCCAGAGCACTTTGTCACCTGTTCCTGGTGGCTGAGGAACAGCCCCGCTCTTGCCAGGTTCCATAGCTGGAACAACCATTATGAGCAGCAGCTGCAGAACAAAACTCACAGGGCTGATAGGTTGTAGGAATGGGAAAACAGAAAAGAAAGTCTCATGTGGCAGAACTGTGGTGTGCTGCTGGGGGAAAGGTGTAATGTTGGTGGCAGAAATGAGCCCCAGCCTGGGGAGCCACAGGCGGGTCACAGCTGTACAAGGACACCGCAGCAGTGGAGTTGGCAGTTCAGGACCAGGATAGGTCAGGGCAAGAGCATGGAAGAAGTGGGATGAGCGGGATTCTAGAAGAAGCCTTGGAGCAGTGTGGGGGTGTGTTCTGCTGTCCTGCTCAGCACGGTGTGCTGGGGCTTGGACCCTCCTGTCCCTGGGGCGTTCACCAGGGCCAGGCTGCCTGCAAAGAAGTGGGTAGGCTTGGGTGCAGGGGGGTGCTGTAGGGTGCCAGGGCTGCTGCAAGGCACGTGATGACAGTTCCTCCCCTCTCTTCCAGATGGACACCAGCTAAAGCGGCAGCAGTGGGCGCAGGGAAGGACTCCAATCTTGCTCCACACTCCCGGCAGGGGCTGCGGCTGTGGCTACTACTACCGAGGATGGGATTTGTTTTACTTTTATGTTCTGGGATAGGTTTTAACTCCTGTAAAGGTTTTTTTTAATTCTCAGCAGACCTGTTTTGTACCGAGTTATTTTTGGGATAAATTTTTCTGGTTGCCTGTTGGGCCAAGGTGGCTTTTTCACCTTTGCCGTAATAAAATAGAACCATGTCTAGAGCTGTGGCTGATGCCTTGCCGCGCTGGGCCCCGCGCCCCGTCCCGCTCCCACACGTACCATGATGCCCTGCGCCACTCTGCCGGTCCCGGTCCCGTCCTGCCCTGCCCCGCTGGTCTCGTTCTTGGTCCCGGGCCGCTGTCCTGGTCCCGATCCCTCTCTGCCCCGCCCTGCCCGTCCTGCCCCGCTCCGCCCCGGCTCCGCCCATCCGGTCCGTTACGCCCCGCCCGCGCGCCCCCCTCGGGCCAATCAGCGCGCGGTCCGCGGCCGGAAGCGCGGCGGCGGCGCGGTGGCGAGTAACGGGAAGTGCCGGGCGTGTCCCGGAAGTGCGGGGGCGCGCGGGGCCTGGGCGGATCCGTGGCGTTGGCAGCGCAGCGCGGAGCGAGCGAGACCGGTACGGCGGGACCGGGCGAGAGAGGCGGGACCGGGCGGGTGGGGGGTAAGGTAGGGCGGGAAGGGCTGGGCCGGGCGCGTCGCGCTGGCTCCGGGCCGCGGGAAGGGCCGGGCGCGGCCGAGGGTCGGGCGCGGGGCCCCGGGTGCCCTTGCGCGACCTTCCGAAGGCCGGGGGAGCCGCCGCCCCCGGTGCGGCCGTCCCGGAGCGGAGCGCGTGGGGCGGGCGCGGGGCGCGGGCTGCTCGGGACCCCGTGTTCCCCTGAGGGGCTGGGGCAGTCCCGGTGGGCTTTGCCCGGTGCTCGGCCCGAGCGGCGGCGGAGGGGTTCTCCGGCCTCGGCACGTCCCGGGGTCGGAGGTGCCTCTGGCGCATACGGGCTGTCCATTAATGGCCGCTCGGTACGGAATGAGGAACTGGGAGACGCCGTACCAGAGTCGGGCTGCTCCGTGTCGAGGCAGGGCCCTTCCACCCCGAGCGCCGCGGGCCGGGTGCGCTTCGAGCCCCGGGGGCTTTGCACAGGAGCCGCGATTGCTGCGCTCCCCCGCCAGCCTGACTCCACCGGGAGCAGCGGTGCTTTTCCGAGAGCCGTGACCGTCGTTTGTCTGTGGTGAGAAAAGCCCCCGACTGAGCTTGTTTCCTTGAGGGTTTCGGGTCCGTTCTGTGGCTGTGATTGTCCGAGCATTCTTCCAGTGTGGAGGATCTTATTCCGTGACTGCGGAGTGGGAACAGTTTCATTGCTGTGGGTTCGACTGCTGACACACACAGATGGGTCACAGTCCTGGCTCCAGGTACCCACGGTGCTGGTTTGCATCCCTGGTGCAGCACTGCCAGCGGCCTTTATGCTTCTGGAGTTGTTTGAGAGCCCTCAGCTTGGCTTTGCACAGTTCACCCGTGTAGGTGAATGACAGGTCAGGGATATGTCAGAGCAAAAATCCTCCATTCTCAGACTGCCGAGTCCCCACTGGGCAGCAGTGTGTCCTCCTGTTCTCTGAGTCCTTCCTGCCTGAGGGGATCAGGTGGGATGAGAATTCCCTGGATGCTCCCACAAAACAACTGGTGCAGCAGTGCTCCCTGGGCATGCCCTGGCAACGCCTGGCCTCAGGAAGTGCCAGTTAGGTTCCTGTCCCTGCTGTGCTACTGGTGTCCCCCACGCCCCTGTGCTGCCCTGGGAAGCATCTGAGCTGTCCATGTGGAGCAGCCAGGCCAGGTTGGGCTGTTCTGGCTCCCTGTTCTGGCAGAGCAGCCTGGGACAGGGCCCTGTAGAAACACTTACTGCTGGGTCACATTCCAGCCAAGTTCTCCGGGTGGCTGTGCAGGCTTTCCCTGCGCGGGAAGAAGGAAGGGTGGGGACTGCTGGAGCTGGCACTGCTGCGTCCACGGCTGCGCTGAGGCCTGATGGATGTCGGAAGCTGATTAGCTCATCTGAAGATACTCTGACTAATGCTGGGTTCGCTGGTGCCATGGGGATGGGGATTCCGGGGCATGGAGTCAATGGTTCCCACTGTCTGCTTGCACACAAACAGGGATATTCCCGCTAGTACTTCTGCCTGGCAGGAGGTGGGGCTCACGTGTTAGCTGCTCTGTCCTGCACAAAACATGCTGAGAATCCGGAAGAAACTGCTGGTTTGAGGGAGCAGTGAAGGCAGAGTGCGAATTCCCAGATGGGGTTTCAGCCTCCTGCCTTCTACAGGCTGCTGTGATCCTGGGGATCTGCAGGGAGCCAGGGCCTGTTTCTGAAGATCCAGGAGCCCTCTTGTACTCTGCCACCAGCACAGGCTGGGGTTCCTTCTTGCAGTTGTGGAAGTTCCCCGGGGGCTGTGCTGTTCCATGGAGCAGTGGGATACCCAAGGACCTGCGGGCATGCTGATAGGGAAGGTGAGGGCTGTTTCCCCAGAGCCAAGCCCAGCCTGGCCTGGAGTGATGACTGGAATCATGCTGGTTCTGATCCCCAGGGGTGTTTTCAGTCCTGGTGGGCTCCTGTCACCTTATAAATCCTGAGAGGGTTGAGGTGGGTCATGATTAATCTGTGTGGTGGTATACATGATTCTTTAGCTCTGGGTCACAGAAGTAAGGCTGGACAGAAGAATGTGACCAAAGAGCTGGAGATTTGGGTTTTTGCTTGGTTTGAGCTTTCTTTTGTGCTCTGTGTGTCATGATTGTTGCTAAATACCAGTTTGTGGGAGGGATTCCTCATGGGTCTGCTGGAGATGGGGCTAGTGATGCGTGGGAGAAAACTGTCACAGTGTGTGTTACACCGGGGGGTCAGCTGTCGAGGAGTGGCAGCTCTATGCTGACACCAAACTAGTGCATTTCCAAACTGCCCAGGAGAGGATTCTGGGTCTTGGAGGTGAGCAGCTGCTGGCAGTCAGGGCTGTGAATGCCATGGCTCTTCCCAGTCAGTGCAGCTGTCTCCCAGCCACGGGAGCTGTGCTGTTGTTCACAGAGCACTGGCTCCAAGAGCTTCAGGTGCTGGAGCAGAGGCTGCCTCGTGGCTCCTGCCATCACTGATCTGGCTGTCTGTGAGAGATTTTGTCTCTGCTTGGCCTGAAAATTGGAAGGGGAGGGTGCCCGTGGATGCTGATGCACACAAGTGTACCCACCACTGTTGGAGATGGGTGTGTGGATGCTAGTGGATCCTCTGCCATGTGTGGGATTAGTCTGCTCTCACACAAGGCTCAGTCACAGAATTTGGGAGTCACCACAAGTTTGAGACTTCCGTTCTGTAAAGCTGAAGTTCTGTCATTTACACTCCTGGAAGCTACAGATATTCTCAGAGCAAGGTGTGAGAGTTAGAACGAACTGTGGACCGTGGCAGGGATAATCTAGCCCAGAGGTGACCAAAGGACATGAGGAGGGGATCGGGCAGGATGCAGGGAAGAGATGGAGCAGTGCAGGGTGTATGAGTGAGCGTTTGCTCAGTGCTTCTGGGAGTCCTCAAGTCTGGCAGCTGCTTAGGAGAAGCAAGGGACTGAGTTTCACATGGAGACACTGGCATGAAATCTCATCAGTTGTTCATCTGTGACATGAGACTAAATGTCCTTTTGAAGACAAATTTCCACATCATTCAGTGCAAGGATTTTATAGGATGCCATGTGGAAGGGCCAGCTGTTTGCTGTGCTGTGCAGGTTCAGCAGGAAAAGTTCCTGGCACAGATGCTTGTGCCACACAAGGCCAGATCCCTGGTACAGCCCCATGGTGTCCTGTCATTCCCCAATGCCTTTCTAAAGCTATGCCAGAGTGTTCTGAGTCTTTAGAGAGTCCAAGTTGATATTTGCCATAGGATAACCTTTCAGACAACATGCCCTGTGGAACACCAAGAGTTCCTGAATGTGTCATTGGCTTTTACTAGGATTTTAATGGAGTGTTGGCATCACCTTTGCCCAGCCCTTAGTGTGGCTAGGCATTTCCTGGGCAGAGTCCTGGCAGATGGGAGCAGCCAGGCTCCACATCTTCTTTATTCCATTGCCTATTTTCCTGGTTGTGTGTGCCACAGATCCTTGCTAAAGGCTGAGCCAGGTGTCTCATCCCACTCTGCCAAGGCACCTGGCATAGAGCACTGACCTGATTAACAAAACTTGAGCACCAGATCCCAGCAGAGGTTCCCAGCATTCATGCCAGTGGTGAGACAGAGGCCTATTCTTAGCAGGAATCCTGTTGTGGAGAGCAGAACTGGGTTTATTCTGGGCTCTGGTTTATTCCAATTGAAAGCCTCACCTGACTCATCTTGTGGAGGAGAATATCTTCCCTATGGCTTTGGGGTATTTACATTACAGGCAAAGCACTGAGGTTGAATTTTTTCTCCCTCTTGCTTGGGCCTCTGCACGCTGAAGATGAGACCTGGCGTCTGGAGGGTTCTGGCAGGGTTGTGTCTCCCAGTGAGAGTGGGAGCGTGTGGAGTCAGAGCAGTTCTGGGGAGCCCTGCTGCTGCTGTCAGGGCAGTCACAGCTCTGCTCTCTGCTTCAGTGTGGGTCACGTGTGCCAGGATGGCAGAGCAGGAGCCAACGGCAGAGCAGCTGGCCCAGATTGCAGCTGAGAACGAGGAGGATGAACACTCTGTCAACTACAAGCCACCTGCCCAGAAGAGCATCCAGGAGATCCAGGAGCTGGACAAGGACGATGAGAGCCTGCGCAAGTACAAGGAGGCACTGCTGGGCGCCGTCACCGTGAGTGCAGGTGAGCCCTGGGCTGTGTTGGTCCCTTCTGGCCTTGCCTCTGCTCCCACCTGGGAGCTGTTCTCCCAGCTCTGTTTGGGCAGGAGCACGGCCCAGAGCACAACGCTGTGTCTGTGCTCCCCCGTGGCTGGCCTGCAGCCTAGGGCTCGGGGCTGAAGGGTGCAGGTGACACTCTGCCTTCGTGGAGGACTGTGGGCTGGGCCTGTTGCAATGGAAGCCCTGACCCTACAGAGTCGGAAGCTGTTTTTGCTGGTTGTGCTCTTTCAAGAAGTTCCCTGGAAGGAAAAGAAGCTGTGTTGTCCAGTGTTGGGGATGAGTGTTTAACAGCTTTTTCTCTTATTTCTAGATCCCAATGCTCCAAATGTGGTGGTGACCAAACTGACCTTGGTCTGCGCTACAGCTCCAGGCCCCCTGGAACTGGACCTGACAGGTGAGCTGGGAGGGAATTCCACCCCTGCTCCTGGGCAGAGCTGGCAGGAGCACTGCCAGCAAGGTGGGTGAGCCTTCCTGTGTCAGAGGCACTGGAGGTGGAGCACAGTGCTTGGGCCCCAGCAGGTTCTGTACCTGGAGCCCAGCAGCAGTTCTGTGACACCTGGGTGTTTTGTAGAGGTGTGAGGGGCCAGATACGGCAGGCAGATTCTTCCAGCCTGCATGGTGACATTCATGGCAGCTTTAAAATGGTGACAGCCTTGGGGCAAACATCTGCAAAGAAACACTTTGGAATTAATTGCATAGTTGTGCTGCAGTGTCCTGTTGCAGGGCATTGCTTGCCTGGCTCTGGCAGCATAGAGGGCCCTGCAGCTCCAGCCCCAGCTGCCACAGAAATTCACCCCAGAACACAGCACAGCACAGAGGAGCCCTTAGCAATCCTCTCCTGTCTCTGTAGGTGATCTGGAAAGCTACAAGAAGCAAGCATTTGTGCTGAAGGAGGGCGTGGAGTACCGGATAAAAATCTCCTTTAGGGTAAGGATTCTGATCTGGAAATAGAATGAATGGAACACCAGACTGCTGGTCCCAGCCTGGGGAGGGCCCGTGCCCTGAAAGTGGGGCTGTGCTGAAGGAATGGACTCTTCCTGCTGGTGGGGTGGGCAGTGTGAATGGAGATGTCCTGCTCAATCCCTGCTCCTCACTCTGCAGGTAAACAGGGAGATTGTGTCAGGATTGAAGTACATCCAGCACACGTTCCGGAAAGGCGTGAAAAGTAAGTGCTGCTCTGTGTGTGAGGGCTTCCTGCTCACCTCGCTGCTGTGACAGGGGCTGCCCAGCAGTTCCTCATGAGAGGGGACAGTCCTTAGTGCCCTTGGGCCTGTGAAGCTCTGCAGAGGCTCCTGGGCCTGTGGTGGTGGGGCAGCCCATGGTCCTCACTGCACAGCATGTGATCCTGAGCACATTTCCCCCCTGAGCTTGGCAGGAAGCAGGTCACAGCTAACAGCATTGCCAGCTGGTCACTCCCCACATTCCTGGGGGGAAGTGAGCTCGGAATTGGGTGAGATTCCTATTGTTACAGCTGCTCTATAGATTGTTGTAACAGTAACAGACCTTTGGTTTGCTTTAGCCTTGCCCCGGATGCAGGGGAGGCTCCTGAACAACCTCCATACACTTCTTTTTGTCCTTTTAGTTGACAAGACCGAATACATGGTTGGGAGCTATGGCCCCCGAGCAGAGGAGTACGAGTTTCTGACCCCCATGGAAGAGGCCCCAAAGGGCATGCTGGCCCGGGGCAGCTACAACGTCAAATCCAAGTTCACAGATGATGATAAGACTGACCACCTGTCCTGGGAGTGGAACCTGACCATCAAGAAGGATTGGAAGGACTAACCCTTCCTGAGGCCAAACCCCAGAGAGCGTGAATCAGACAGTGGCTACCGTAGAATTCCCCCCCTGTACCAAAGTGCTGACATTGGAACCCTCTTACCTGTCACCCCCCTTATCATTTGACCAGAGAGCTCAGTTTTTTATGTGCCCCCTCCCCAGAGAATTGCTGAGTGCATTGACCAAACCATGCTGTCTGCATCTGGTCTCCAGCTGCCCGTCCTGGGGCTGTGCTGCCCCAGCACTGAGGGGAGTGCCCACTCCCTTGCCAGGCCCTTTCTTGCTTCCCACCTTCCTTTATCCAGGAGGTGCCAAAGGGGAGGAGCCCCTGTTAGGATCCTGTGCTTGGCTTTCCTGCGCACAGCTCAGGGTAGCTACTGCCTCCAAGTAGCTGAAGAATTTTGGTGCCAGGCAGCTGTCAAATCAGTTTATTGGCTCAAGTGTTGTCTGCCTGCCCTTTCCGCCCCGTCAGTGTCCTGGGCAGCTTCATTTGTGGATGTTCCCTGTAACCATGATGCCTTAAATGTGTAACATGTATCCTCTAGGGAGGGGGTCCTGCCTCTGTTACACTTTTTAAACGCCACCTGCCCTCCCTGTCTGTTGGCATGGGCTCAGCTTGGTCACGCCCCTCATGTGTTATTAGGAAAGATTCACAACTTCCCACTTCACTGCTGGTCCATTCCTCACCTGAGACAGGACGTCTCCAGAGGGGAGAGGGTGTGACATCCTGGGTGATGCCTGGCCATCCTTCCTGGCACCCTGAGCGCTGGCCTGGCTGGACCCAGCCTTGCCTGTGCAGAGCCCCGAGCTCTCTGGGTGCCCCTGAGGCACAGAGGGGGCTGAAGGGTAGGGCGGTGCAGGGGTCACCAATGTTGCCATCACCTCGCACTTCTCATTGCAGCCCAGGTAGCTGCAAAGCACTGAAATTCCAGGACAGCACCTGCCCTCCTGGCTGTTTTGGGCTGAGGATGGACGAGTCTGTCTCTGCAGCTGCTCCTGATGCGATCAACAAAGAGCTTGCGATGGACAAGTGTATCGAAGCGGTTAATGCCTTATGTATCTGTTCTGCCTTTAAAATCCGTGCCTGGCCTGTCAGTAGTTATTGCCTTGACACTCGGCCCCCCGTGCCTGCCGCAGACCCGCAGCATGCCAGCCTCCACCCTTGGCTGCACAGCTGTGGCTCTTGGGGCAAAGAAGCCCTAGGGGCCCCCTGCAAAACCCAGGGGGCTTGGACAGGCATGTGCCACCTCTGCAGCCCTCCGATTTGGATCTACCACACTGAGGTTAGAACTGGGACCAAGTACATGTGGCTTTCTCGTAGCTACGTCTTTGCCTCTAACTCCCCTCGCCCTGCCCCTAGAGATTTTTTTGTTAATTTGATTTGGTGCATATTGTCTGTAAGTCCTAGACCCAGGTTAACAGGTTTGGAATCATCGTCTGCTTCTCCTTTTATGACAGTTAAATAAAATCTTTGAACTGACCGTGTACTGTCCATGCTGGATTTTCAACATGAAGTGGCTGAATGGGATTTCTGCAAACACCTACGGTGGGAGAAGACCAGGATCTCTGGGCTTGCTAGAATGTGAAATGGGATCTGGGACAGCCCTTGCCAGAGGAGGAAAGGCCCCATGGCACTATGTGTGCAGGATCTGTCCCTTGCTGTTTGCCCTGTTCTGCACTGCTCACACTGCGAGGGCTGGGGCAGTGAAAACAGGGATTTCCAAGGGGGATTTCTTGCCAGCAGAGGAGCAGGCAGGCTCTGAACCCACAGCACAACTGCTCCAGCTGCACACACAAAGGGAAATTCCTGGGCAGTCACAGGAATGAGGGAGGCAGTCCAGGAGAGGCAGCACGATAAGAGCCTGCGGATGTTTACAGAGCATGTGGCATGTTTGTGTTAAGGATAAGCAAAGTGTAGCTGTGAAAAGCTCTTTACAGAATCCATGGTGTGAGAGAACCTGGAGGTGGGGGCTCAGCTCTGCTCCCGGTCAAAGACTCACAAAGGCAACTGAGAGCTCCATAGGCTCCCTCTTGTATTTGGAGCTCACAGCACAGGCACCTTCTTCAGGCCTTGGAAAACTGTTAAAGAAGATGATGGGATTTGGGAAGGATAAGGGCTGAAGGCAACAGTCTGGGCCAGGCATGTGGCCAGTGCCCACTCCTGCAGGCACATGTCATTCGTGCTACTTGCTATGGAGAGCAGTGCCCAGCTACGGCGCCCCCGCCCTCTGCACAGTCTGGGACCATGGAGGGAAGTGTGGGGACGGGAGCAGAGAACAGGCCTCACTCTCAGTGTCAGTTAGATAGAGCCCAGATGTGCCTGATAGCGTGAACAAAGGCCCCCCTGTGCTGGCCCCCAACAGCCACTCTGTGGGCAGGGTCAGATGAGCACCCAGCTGATGCAACTCCAGCGCTTTGGCAAGAATTGCCACATCCAGGGTGTCAAGGCTTCTGTAAGATCGTTTTACCGTGGTAGGAGGCCTGGAGGGGCAGGACAGCTGTGCTACGCACCAACTCTGGGGATTCTCTGCCTCTGTTCTCTGGCTCGTCTTCCCCCGTGGGGTGACAGCTGGGCTCTACTGCCTGGTGCATGCCATGACTGCACTTGGGTATGGGTGGCTCCAGTCACAGGCTGGGTGGGACAGATCATTTGCATGAATTGTGATTCCCAAAGTAAAGCCTCAGCCCCTTCCAGGTGATGCACCTTAAGATCCTCGGCCAGAAGTTGTGCAGGAGCAGCCCAGGCCGTTCCCCTTTTCTAATGCTGCAGCAGCTCCCTCTGACACCACAGCTCTGTGAGTGCAGCAGCCAAGTCAGAGCAAGAGCACTCATGCAGAACAACCCCGGGGCAAGGTCGGCCTTTTAGCAGAGACATAGCTGCAGGGCACTCTGGCAGAGCAAGGCACTGAGGCTCTCCAGGCAAAGGCTTCCAGCTGTGGAACCACAGAGGCTCCGAGGTGGCGTGGACTAATGCAGCTGCTGATTCCGTCCCTACCAGACCAACGTGCCTGTGCCTGCCCGGGCCTGGGTGGCCGCTGTGCCCTCACCTTGTGTGCTCAGCTTTGCCTTCCAAAACCTCGCTGGACTCTCCCCGGGCCTGACAAAAGCATCTGGTTTAGCACCGGTTTAGCTCCTGAAGGGGCAGCAGTGCCTGGCAGCACTCGGGGCAGTCGGATTCTCGGGGGACCCGGTGAGCTCCTTGCTCCTCGCGGCACTGGCCCAGGGCGCCGGGCGCGGTCTCTTGCCTTGAACAAAGAGCAGCGGCTTTGCATCAGCCCTGAGCGGGTAATCCCCGGGCGCGGCCGGGAGCCCGGGGTGTGTCCCCGCTCCCGGAGCGGCGGTCCCGGTATCCCGGCACAGGAGCGCCCGGGGCTCTTCCCCGCCCGGCGCACACCAGCAGCAGTTGGGACCCTCGGGGCAGCGTAGGGATTTTCCGCTGCCACGGTCCTCTCTACCGGGTGTCCGCCCAGAACCGCATGCTCTGGTCTAGAGCCTCAAGGGGCCCTGCTCGGCCTGGGGGGCACGAGGAGCCCCGCGCTGGTGCCTTCCGTGAGGGCGCGTGTGCCGAGAGGCCCCGCGACTCCTGAGCTCCTCGGCCCATCTCCGTGACCGGGGAGCTTGCAACAAAGCGAAACGGGGCCGTCCTAAGCCGCAGGCGGGACGGTGCCAGGCCCGGTCGGAGCCCAACGCCAGGGGACAGACAGACAGGGTCGGGGGGGGGGCAGCGTTACCGCCATGACCCGAGTAGCTGCCGGAGCGGCCCCGAGCGCCGGGCGGTGCCTGAGGGGAAGGTCGTTTACGAGAGGGAGGTAAAAGGAGAGGGGGAACGGACGGGACCGAACCGCGGCTGCACCGGGGCGGGTCGCGCCTCGCGCGCCGGGCTGGTCACGTGGGGCGCGCGGCCCAGTCAGGATCCACCACGCGCTCGTGGCCGTGCGCACGCGCGGTGCCGCCCGGCGGCGCTTCCCGAGTGCCACGTTCGAGGGCAGGGGCCACGCGAGACGGCGGCGCCGACCAATCGCGAGCGGCATCGCGGGGAAAGGGGCCAATGGTGACTCGCAGGCGGGGAGCGGGGCCGGCGGCCAACCCGAGGCGGCAGGGGAGGGGCGTGCCCGGCCCGCCAGCCAATGGGAGGCGCGCAGTGGCCGGGGCAGTGGCGCCAGCCAATGGCAGGGGGGCGGCGCAACCAATAGCGCGCGGCAGCGGCCGGCAGGGGCGGGTTTATAAGGGGGAGGCGGCGCTGCGGCCGCGCGTCTGTCCTCGCTCGTCCCGAACGCCGCCATCAGCCATGGCGGGGTTGCGCGCTCTACTCCCGCTGCTCTGCTTGGCCCTGCTGCTGCCCGCCCGCGCCGCGGCGGAGGAGGAGGAGGATGGTGTCCTGGTGTTGCGCGCCAACTCCTTCGAGCAGGCGCTGGCCGAGCACCGATACCTGCTCGTCGAGTTCTGTGAGCGCGGCGGGGCCGGGCCGGGCCGGGGGGACCGGGCGGGCGGGGACCGAGGGCGCGGCCGAGGGATGGAAGGGTCGGGCTGGGGAGAGGTGCTGAGGGACGGGCTCATCGGACGGGTGTGGGGCCGGGCTGGGGCCCCCTAGCCCGCCCCACCTCGGGGCTCCGTGAGTCCCAGCGGGCCTCGGTCCCCCCGGGAATGGCGTCGGGGAGGCCCGGCCGGCGCTGATGCCCCATCCCGCAGACGCCCCGTGGTGCGGGCACTGCAAAGCGCTGGCGCCCGAGTATGCGAAGGCGGCGGCGAAGCTGAAGGCGGAGGGCTCGGAAATCCGGCTGGCCAAGGTGGACGCCACGGAGGAGTCGGAGCTGGCGCAGCAGTTCGGCGTACGCGGGTATCCCACCATCAAATTCTTCAAGAACGGCGACAAAGCTGCGCCCAAGGAGTACACGGGTGAGGAGGGGCAGGACGGGGTCAGGACACGGGCGAACCGGGTCTGGATGTGTCGCCAGAGTGCAGAGGGCAGCAACGTGGCGCCGGGTCCCAGCGCATGGCCCTGTGCTGGAGCTGTGCTGCTGTGCCTGGACAAGGTCCACTGTGACAACGACCTGGGAATGGTGCTAGGCCGATGGGGAACAGGCCAGCCTTTAATGACCTTCCTCTGAAGAGATCCCTGTGGCCAGCTAAAGTGGGGGAAGTTGCTTTTTCGTAGGAAAGCAAAGACACTTGAGCTTGGTTTGTTGTGTGTCTTGACTTGACTCAAGCAGTGCAGTACCCTGAAGTGGAAATATGCCTGGGCTGTTGGGTGAGGAGGCAAACATGGGGTGTGAGAGAGTTGCAAGGAAGCCCAGGACAGAATTTAGCTAAGCCAGGCTACACAGTGCTGACAACAGAGGGTAATAACATCCAGAATAAAGATATTGGAAGGAAAAGGTGCTGTAATAACATAAGTAATACTGAGGTCCTGGAGAAGTGTTGCATTGCTGGTCAAAGTTTAAGGACGGGGGCAGGAGGTGAGAGAAGATTCCTGGGAGCACCTTGTACCTTGACTTATCAATTAGGGATTAGCTTAATTACACTGAGTGAAAGGGAACGAGTTGCGTAAATTATATCTTGAGTCTTGCTGATCTCTTGACCAGCTGCTGAAAGGTCTTCTGTCTCAAAGCTCGAGGATTTTGTGGTCTTGGACTTAGTTGGGGGGAAAGTGACTCCTTGTTCTCTCCCGGTGTAGCTGGCAGGGAAGCAGATGACATCGTCAGCTGGCTGAAGAAGCGCACGGGCCCGGCTGCTGCCACCCTGACTGATGTGGCTGCTGCAGAGGCACTGGTGGACTCCAGTGAAGTGGTGGTGATTGGCTTCTTCAAGGTAGAGTTTGTTTCCACTGGAGATGCTCTTGTGTGTGTCCAGGGTCTTGCCTGTTTCCTCCTGGCTGGGGAAGGTTCTGTGCCTTATGCAGTACTTGCCGTCTTGCCTTCCTTGATCTTCCAGTTCTTTGGGCTGAGCCCTGCGATGTGACTGCTTCGGGTGATGTGGCCCCTCTGAGACACCTTTCTTTACTCTCCAGGATTTGACATCAGAGGCAGCAAAGGAGTTCCTGCTGGCAGCAGAAGCTGTGGATGATATTCCTTTTGGGATTTCCTCCAGTGCTGATGTCTTCACCAAGTACCAGATTAGTAAGGACGGCGTCATCCTCTTCAAGAAGGTACTGGCTGGTGCCAAGCCTGAGCACCACACTGGGGTCTGCTGTCTCTCTGCTTTTCTTTAGTTAGTCAAGCTCCAACAAGGTCAGCCCTGGATGAAACAGCAAAGTCCCTATGCTGTTTGTGTGGCTGTGGGCCTCAGAGCTGTGTCAGTCTCCCAGAGCTGCTGGGCTTTGGGTGCAGGTTGTTCCCTCACTCACTTCCCTGTTCCCTAGCTCTCTGCAGTGCAGCAGTGGTCACACAGTCCTGGACAGGCCCAAGAGAACAGTAGATGAGTTCTCTGGCTGCCATGGTGCTGTTTGGTTGTGTCTTAGCAGAGCTGCTTTTTGTTGCTCACTGCTGGCCTCTGCTGCTGTCACTCCCTGCTGTTTCCAAGAGCTGCTCTCTCTCACTGCTATGGGTTCTGCAGTGCAGGGATGCCAAAGAAGCTCCTAAGAGGATTTGCAGTTCCAGCTGACTGGGCTGGGGCAGTGGATTATGTGCAGAGGGATGCTGACTACCTGCAGAATCACAAACGTACTAATGGAGGCATGAAAATTCTCATCACTGGGATGGATTTCCAAGTTTGAACAGACAAGAAGAGGTTCTTCAGGCTTGGTGGCTCCTCACCCAGAGGTGCTGTGAAGCAGGACCAAGTGCTTTGGGTTCAGATTTATTAGACCTGTAATTTTATCAGTCATGACTCTGCCCAGCCTGACCTAACATAAGACTTCCTTTTTGTTCACCTGAAATAATTTTATCTGCTATACATCTGACACTGTAGGGTTTTTTATGGTGATAGAAGCTTGTAGACTTAAATTCTGAGTCAGAGCTCCTCAGGTCAATGTGGCTGAGGGAATATCTGGCTAATGAGCTCAAAAAGTAATAGCAAAGTCGGGGGAGGGATAGGAGGAGTGTTTTATTCTTGTCTCAATTGGTAGTTGTGAGCTATTGCATGAGTAGCTTTGTCTGTCAGCTTTGTGTGCCCCAGTCTGGGTAGTGCTGGGCCGGGCAGAGTTCTGGGCCTGGCAGCCTTTGTGTTGGGGCAGGAGTGACCATGCTGTGCCAGGCTGCCATGGGGCAGGAGTACTCGGCTCTGTGGAAGAAGCAGCCTAGATCTGTCCAGCCATTGGGGTTCCTCCCTGTTCCTATGCAATGGTATGGCAGCTCTTGGATATATCTGCTTTAAACCAAGGAGAAAAGGAGCACCCACAGTAATCAAACACCAGGGCAGGAGAATTTGATGGCTTTTTTTGGTTTTGGGCTTTGGCTCCATACTATTAGTTGGGTCTGAACGGTGAGAGTTTGGCTCATTGTTCTTCTCTTACTCTTTGTGAGTTGTCCAGACTTATACAGGCCCTTGCACATCTGTTCTGATGGCTGAGGCAATCTGCAAAACTCCTCAGAGTGTTTGCAAAGTTACTTTCCGATGCTAAATGTTGTCTTTGGCTTTTCTACTGAGGCTGGTGTGCCTCCCCTTAACAGAAGGTTATCTGAGTCCACACTCTTCCTTCTGTCAGCAACTCGAGTATGGCCTTGCCAGGGCACTGCTGTGCCCTTCTGCACATCCTCCCTCTAACCTTATGGGCCCTCTGCAGCTGTTCCTGTTTCAGGCTGCCAGAGGGTTCTGGGAATCCTGGTCAGGGATGACACAGGTGATGGCCCTGTAGAACAGGACCTGGCACCTCTGGTGTGATGTGCAACATGTGCTGTTGTCCCTAACAGAGACTGGAACGAACCCCCCAGAGCTGAGGAAGTCGCTGTGTGCTGCAGGCTTTGCTGTCAGATGTTCCCTGCAGTGTCTGCTCTGACCACGGGCTGCTCAGGGTGCTCCTTGGTGACTTGCACCACAAATGGTTTCACAGTGGTGCAGAGCAAGGCTGAGATCAAACCTGGCTGTTGTTGCTGCTTACCTTCTGGTGGGGGGTGATTTAAAGCTTTGCTTGCAAGGAGAATGGACACCTTGATCCAGATTTTATGTGGACATGTAACCTTGTAGAGATGGAAGTCTGCTCTGAATAGTGCAGCTGAAGTCCTGTGGGGCAGTGACCAATGTGAAGGCATTGAGAGATGTATGGGATGTGCAAGTGTTCTAATCAAGAATATCTGTTCTTGCAGTTTGATGAAGGCCAGAACAACTTTGAAGGGGATCTCACAAAAGATAATCTGCTGAACTTCATCAAGTCTAATTCATTACCTCTGGTCATAGAGTTCACTGAGCAGGTGGGTCTTTAGGTACCTGACAAGGCCCTTCTATGGCTGCTGCAGGAATATAGCAAAGGTCTAGTTGTAGATTCCATGGTCATATTTTATTGTGGAGCTGATGGGGGGGTATGGAGGAGTGGGAAGGACACAGAATAAAGGGGGTGTGAGCTTGCTGTGCAAAGCAGTCCTGCAGTATTGGAGGCTGCTGTGGGCTGGTCAGCATAGTGGAGTTTAACTGTTCTGGATACTGATTTGCTTCTTTTCCAAAAACAAAGTTTATTTTTTCTCCTCAGACTGCTCCTAAAATATTTGGAGGAGAGATCAAGACTCATATTCTGCTTTTCCTACCAAAAAGTGTGTCTGACTATCAAGGGAAGCTGGACAACTTCAAGAGTGCAGCTGGGAACTTCAAAGGGAAGGTGAGATGATTTCTTGGATCATGAGCTAAGAGACCACCCACCTCCTGCAGAGAAGTGTAGCACTGTCTTTATCCACAGAGCAGCTGTGGAGGAGGACTTTAGGTCAATTCTCTCTTTTGGAATGGGAGGAGAAGAGCCAATTCAGTGTGTGTGTGAAGTGTCAGTAGCCACAAGGTACTCGTGTTCACCTACTGCCTTTCACTTTTTTCTTCCCAAGATCCTGTTCATCTTCATAGACAGTGACCACAGTGACAACCAGAGGATTTTGGAGTTCTTTGGCCTAAAAAAAGAAGAGTGCCCAGCTGTACGTCTGATCACCCTGGAGGAAGAAATGACCAAATACAAACCTGAATCTGATGAGCTCACAGCAGACAAGATCAAAGAGTTCTGTGACAAGTTCCTGGCGGGCAAGATCAAGGTATGTGGATAAACAGTACTGGTGGTGAAGGAGGTAGCTGAGAGGGAACACAAATGCTCCCTGTGAGGAGCAGGAGAAGCGTTTCCATCTTCTGCATGGAACATCCCATGGGCTTTGTGAGTAGGAATGAAAGGCAAAGCTGCTGGGGCCTGGAGGCTGTAGCAGAGCAAGCCAAGTGGAGGGACTTGGGCACGGCCAAGCAGTTGGGCTGTCCCTGTGGGGACTCTACTGTTTATCCAGTTGCTCTTTCTGCCAGCAGTCTGTGGAAGGTGTGAATTCTGTGGCACAGGGAAAAGAGCTGCCAGCTCCCATCTGCTGGAGGGGCTGTGTGTGGCTCACCCAGCAGTGGGGGTGCAGCAAAGCCCAGTCCTCTGGGAATGGGGCTGTCAGCAGAGCTGCTTCCCTCCTGCAGAGCTCTGTTGCAATTCTCTCTGCACAACAGCACCTGCTATTCCTGCTGGGCCAGGGTGGGAAGGAGACTGTTGGAGAAGAGGAAGTGACTAATTCATCTGGTTGCTTACAGCCTGTGACTGAGGCACCAGTGGGGTGGTGAAACCTGGGTTTTCCAGGATAAGTTTACTGCATTTTCAGTCCAAGCAGGTATTTAGCAAACAGCTTGTCTGAATTTCACTTTTTATTCCAGCCCCACCTAATGAGTCAGGATCTTCCTGAAGACTGGGACAAGCAGCCTGTCAAAGTTCTGGTTGGGAAGAACTTTGAAGAAGTTGCTTTTGATGAGAATAAGAATGTATTTGTGGAGTTTTGTGAGTATCTTTCTACAGCTGATTCCATGTAACTGGTGTGAAAGGATTGCCAAAACGCTGTGTGACCAGGATTAGGGGAAAAGGCTTTTGCAGTCTGGGCTGCAAAAGCAGTGCCTTGGTTGCAAAGATCTGTGAGAACTGTCTGGTTGGGGAGGAGTGGTACCTCGTTAGATTGTTGGTGCAACTTTGTCTCTGTAATTAACAGATGCCCCATGGTGTGGTCACTGCAAGCAGCTGGCCCCAATCTGGGACAAGCTGGGAGAAACCTACAGGGACCATGAGAACATTGTCATTGCCAAGATGGACGCGACGGCTAATGAAGTGGAGGCAGTGAAAATCCACAGCTTCCCCACACTCAAGTTCTTCCCTGCAGGCTCTGGCAGAAATGTAAGCAGGCAGCCAGGGAGCACGGGAATGCTCAGCTGCTTGCTCGAGTTGTTTTGGACAAGACCTTTGGGAGGGATCTGCATTCTGTCGGGATGGAACACAGCAAGTCTACAGGACACCCAAGACCCTTTGTGGGGTCTGGGCTGTAGGAAAGAGTTTGGGGGGAAGTGGGAATGGGGAAAAGAGGGAGCTAAGAGGACAGTGTGCTCATCTGCAGGCTATTCTTTCCTCGCAGTGATCTCTGAAGTCTAGTGGCTGAGCTGTTTTCCTTCGTCTCATATGGGTGAAGGTGAATTTTTAAATTCCCTTTTGCTTGGCATGTTCACTGTTGCTCAGAAAGAGAATTCTCCTCTCCAGGGGTGTGGGTCTGTAGTGCCCATAACCAGCATCCTCATGTTTTCCCTGTGTAGGTAATTGACTATAATGGGGAGAGGACACTAGAAGGCTTCAAAAAATTCCTGGAGAGCGGTGGTCAGGATGGGGCAGCAGCTGATGATGTGAGTAATGTGAATGGAGTACTCTTTGGGGGAACAGGGAGCATGGGTCAGATCTGGTTCTGGGCCTGAATCCTCAGTCCTAAATAAGATCCTGTGTTGTTACATATCAGGAGAGCATATTGCTGGTGAACAACATGCCCATGTCAGTGTGATCTGTCCAGGTGCAGCCTGGCTGGCTTTGGGCCTGCACTGGATGCCTTTTCTGGAGAGCACCCTGTGGGTATAAAGCAGCAGTGCTGTGTTGTGCACTGCTGGGGCACTCGGCCCCTGAACTGGGCTGTGTGATCAATACCACACGTCTTTGTATCTACTTGGAAGCTCTCACCTGCTGGGGGGAGGTGTGTGGAGGCTGTTACAGGTGTAGAGGTAACCAGCTTCCAGGGGTTCCTAATCCTTAATGTCCTGAATCTGAAGCTCTTGATAGAAGTCTCTGGATATTCTGTTAGCATAGCAGGAGAGAGCAGTGACCAGATGAGGGCTGCTGGTTCTGGATCTGCCTCATGTGCCAGAAGCCAGGAGCTGTCTGTAACCTTCACAGGATCTGGAGGACCTGGAGACAGATGAAGAAACAGAACTTGAGGAAGGTGATGAGGATGAGCAGAAACTCCAGAAGGATGAATTGTAAAGAGAAGACTGATCTACATCACCCAAAAAAATCAGACACTAAATTGGCTGCTGTGATGCAGCCCAGTGAGTCAGAAACCCATTAAGATTTAAAGCAGAAGGTAAATGACTGGAAATCCAGGGATTGGCTTCTAAAGTAACACTTTACCCTCACTTGTCTGTACACTTACCTTTTCTTTCTTTTGGCTTTTGAAAAGGGAACTGTCACTAGGGAGCCAGCCCAGCCAGCTGGGCTTTTTTCTATTGTGATGTACTTTTTTTGTACACAGCTTTTGTCTGGAGAACTCTGTTCTTCTGGGCAGCGGGAGGTTGTGAGGTGGTACCAGGAGTTCAGTGGCCTGACAATCTGGAGCCTTGCCACTAACATCTTCCAAGACAGCTTTTTTTCTCTTTTTCTTTTAAAACTAAAGCCCCTAATTGATTTCTGCACCTGGCAGGGTCCTTTCCCTGGGGCTGGCCTTCAATATATGTAGGGGCAGAGGGCTGATGGCTTCCTGGGGAAAGGTGTATGTGAAGGTGCTTCTCTTCATGCTAGCCAGATGTTTCCTTTCCCTTCTCCTTTAAGACACTTGGAGATGACTATTCCAAACTCCTGGAGAGGTGGAATACTGTGCACTGGCTGTGGCAGGCTCTGAGGGTGGAGGTGGCTGCTGGCTCACCAGCTGTGTTGACATCCTTTTGATCAAAGACAAGAGTTGCAATCCCTTTCCATGAATTATTTTGAGTGGGTTGACCCGGCAGGTGGGTGGTGGGGGAGGGCCTGATAAACAGATCAAACAGGACTTTTGCAATTACTGGGGTTTGGGAATGTGACTGAGGGAGTGCCTCACAGGCCTGAGCTGCATCAGGCTGGTTCTTAGCATTCTGCTACAATAACATTGGTACTGAATTTGATGGCCAAATAAAGTTGAGATTTTAATACTATCATGTCTCTTTGTTTTTATCAGGGTGTAGAATATTTGAACCTACACTGTAAGGGGAGATCAGAGTTGTAGGGTCATGCTCAAGGGCCTCTGCTGCAATGGGCTGTTGTCACTCTCCATGTAATTTGTGAAGTAGAACATCCCAGTTCTCACGTCCTGTCCACATTCCATGGGCTTGTGCAGGTGCTCTGTTGGGAGGGAGCAGGCCGTGGTTTGGCTCTGAGAGTGCACAGCCCCTGGGCCAGCTGGCTGGGCTGAGGGGGCATTGCTCTGGAGCAGTGAATCAGGGCACGCCAGGGCTGCTGTGGCTCTGCTAGTCAGGCTCACATGACCCTGTGAGGCACGCTGCTATTTCCAAACCTCCTGCTTGCTGCTGAAGGTATTTTGGTTAGAAAATATGCTATAAATATGCTATAAATGTCACAGGGAGGGCACGATGAGGCTAGAGGACAACGGGGGACACCTCTGTGCCTCTCAGCGAGTGGGATGTGTGCTGGAGCAGTGGCACAGGCGTGTTGGACAACACTTGTCTCTGTCTCCAGCCCCAGCATTCTCCTGCTGTGCCCTGGGCGACGAGCCCCAGCAGAGCCCTGATCTGGTATTCCCAAGCTTTGGGCACAGCAGCACCAGGGCTGGGGCTGAGCAGGCACCCACTCACCAAGGGACCAGGAAGGGCTGTCCCTGACAGAACAGCAGCCAGGTGTGTGTGAGACCTGTACCTGCAGTTACATGCAGGACGATCTTTAAAGACGCCTCCCTCCAGGGCTGTGCCCCACATGACTCAAGGTAGGCAGTGGCCACTCCTGCACTCCAACAAACCCAGCAGTGCTGTTGGCCTGGCCTGGTTGGTGACAGCTGCTTTGTCTTTGGGGTGGAGTTCCACTGGAAGGTGCTGTCTTATAATTTGACTTGAATAAGTCCATTTTGTATAGCCAGTTGAACTGTGACCAAGTCAGAGCTCTGCAGTGGTTCTCCTCTGTTCCTGGGCAGAGAGCCACTGGGCTCAGCTTAGAGAAAGTGCCTCTCCTAGCCCAAGGCTCCCTGTGGTAGAGCAGGAGCTTAGCAGCCATCTGATGTACATGCCTAATTGCTGTTCCAAGAAAGCAGGCTGAAAGTGTTCTGTCCTCAGCACTGAGCTTGGATGCCCTGTGCTGTGTTCAGGCTCATCTAACCACAAGCAGATGCTTGGCCAAGAGATCGATGCATTTGCCAGCAGATAAACAAGTGGAGGAGGTCCGAGGTGTGTGGCTGACTGTGAGGGTCTGCAGCAGGAGGGGCAGAGTGAAATAGGGATAGCAGCATAGGGATTTTTTTCTGACACATCCACCTGGACAATCCCCATCAGCATGACAGAGCACAAAACGATTAAGAGTCTGACATGCCCAAACTTGGATGGGAGAAAACCTTGATGGACCTGAATGGTTCTTCTGTGGCAGATGGTTCTGTTTTGGGTCATGGCTGTAGCTGGACACTATCAGAGGCAGGAGCTGTCTGGTGGTGGTGCTGTTCTTCTGCTGTTCATCTAAGGCTGCTTGCAGTAGCCTGCCCTCAGCAGCAGCTGTTTCCCTGTCTCAAGTAGGACAAGGAACACCAGAGACCAGAAGTGTAGGCTTCTGCACCTGCCTCAGGATCACCAGCAGCACCTCTGTCCTCACAAGGGCACAGGGGACATCTGACACGCAGGTTGTGCTTCCATGCTGAGCAGCACAGCTCCTCCTGCTCCTTTCAAGTTGTCCCCTGCAGCTACAGGAGGGAGGGTGACAACTCTGGATGTGGTTGTGACCACAGCTCTGGAACAGCCACACTGTACTGGCCAGCTGGGACACGAGTGGTCAGTTCCCTGTGTTGCTGTGCCCCTTTCCCCAGAAGGGCTTGATGTTGGGAAATTGCTTCCAAGCTTCCCTGAAGGGCTACCCATGCAGGAGTAGATTTGACCCCTTGGATGGGCACATCAACAGGTGGATGGTAAGATGAGCCACTAACTTCTGCCCAAAAGTGGGAGGCTGCAGGCCTGGGCGGCTCGATTACGAAGCATCATGGCAAATAGCATGAGCTGCATGTCCCCAAAATAGCCCAGGGGAGTCTTTATAACGTGGTGCTCCCAGAGAATGATCAGTTCTGGGCTGCAAGTGCCAGGTGCCAGCTCCTGCGTGTAACTGGGGGAGTGCAGGAGAGCACGGTGGCTGCCACAGCGGCGAGGGGACACGGACACAGAGGCACGGCTGGAGAAGAGCAGCGCGGGGCCAGCACAGAGCTGTAGCGAGCAGGGCCCCTGACACACAGAAGAGGACAGCAGGGCTGTGAGGGGCCGGGCCGAGTGCTGGGCAGCCCCCCATGCCGCTGTGCCTGAAGGCTCCCGTCAGCATGAGGGACTATTGCCCCTTGGCGGTGCCGCGCTACGCGCCGCGCCTCAGGGCCGCCCGCACCGTGCACTTCCCCAACGACGTCGTCTTTCAGGACCACATCAAGCAGGGGGACCTGGAGCAGGTGGGCAGGTTCATACGAGCCAGGAAGGTGACACTGGACACCATCTACCCTTCTGGTGAGTGCTGCTGGCTGGCGGAGCTGGGGGAGAGCAGTGGCACAGCTTGGTAGGGCTGTGAGGGACATCAGAGCTGGGCCCACCTTCAGCAGGACTGCAGCAAGCCAGGTTCCTCCCTAGCAAGGAGCAGTGCCCAGCAGGGCCCAAGAGCCCCAGGCCGGGGCACCGACATCTCCCCTCAACAGCAGAGTCAGTGCATGCTGCAGAAAGGGGGAGCTTGGCCTCTGGGTCCCTGTACGGCACAATCGAGCACATACACTGTGCTGGGACTTCCAAGAGTGGCAGCAAGCACAGGCCGGTCTGTGAGCTCTGGGCAGGGCCCTGGGGCTCCTGCCTTTTCTCCAGACTGGGGGATTTGCATTTGTTCCTGGCACTGCCTGTTCCCCACAAGGCACTGCTCCCTCTTGTACATCTGACTCTGGGGATTCATGGGGAAAGCTTCATGTTCTGTTTGCACAGCCTCACCAGCAACTCTTTATGAAATACCTTGACCTGTACAGGCTGATGCAGAACCCAGATTTGTCCATTTTTTGTGCTTGGGTTCAGCTTCTGTTCTCACAAGGCCATGGAGGCAGAAGCTCAAACGGCCCCCAGCTTCTTTCTGTCCATACTGATTCTTTGTTAGTGACAAGCTTCTGAAACTCAGGCAAAGCAGGACGGCAGAGACTCTTCTCATGTCTCTGTGTGAGTCCTGTCCAGGACCCAGAGCAGCTGGTCTAAGGGGCAGTTTCTCCTCTCTCCCTTTCCTGCCTTGCTGGGGCAATGGGTGCTGCACCATCCCAAACAGGGCTGGCTGGCTTTCTCAGTTAGTTTCTTTCCCCACAGTGCTCTCCCTGAGAAGGAGAGCTCCTGCAGCCCTTTTCTGAGCGATGCACAGGCTTGTGAGTTCAGCATGGAGAGCCCTTCCCCGGGCCAGGGCTAACACCTCCTGTCCTTTCAGGCATGGCAGCCCTCCATGAAGCCGTGCTGACGGGAAACCTGGACTGTGTCAAGCTCCTGGTGAAATACGGCGCTGACATCCACCAGAGAGATGAGAACGGGTGGACGCCCCTGCACATGGCCTGCAGCGACGGCTACGCTGACATAGCCAGGTAAGGGCTGTGAGGGGCTGCAGAGCCCGAGAGCCGACAGCACCGGGCTGGAGCAGAGCCTGTGCGGCCCCTTCGGGGCTGCCCGGTCCCTGCGCTGTTGCCGGGGCTGCTGGGGCCGTGCCGCTCCCGGCGATGGAGGCGGCGGGCCCGGGGCTGCCCGGCCCGGCCCGGCCTGGCGGCTCAGCTCCGCGTCCTGCAGGTACCTCCTGTCCCTTGGGGCCAGCCTGGAGGCCACCACTGATGACGGGGAGAAACCCTCGGACCTCATCGACCCCGAATACGAGGACCTGGTGCAGCTCTTCGGAGTCACCGTGCTGCGCTGAGCCGGGCACGGCGAGAAGCGGCCCCGAGAGCCTCGGGGCCGGGCCGGGGGGGGGCTGCGCCTGCCCGAGGGCCGGGGCTGCGCCCGGGCTGGGCCCGGGCAGCGACCCCGCAGCGGCGCTCGGTGCTGCGAATCGGGACTCACTTTGTACTTTTCCAATAAAGCATTCGGTTACCGCCTCCGGTTAGCGCCGGCCATGGGGCGGGGCGGGGCCTGCGCGGGGCGGGGCCGGCGCTGCGCACGGGGCATGCGCCAAGGGTTGCGATAGCCGCCGGGAGGGGGCGGGGCTGCGCCTGCGCGCTGCGGCGCTTCCGTCGGTGCCGCTCGCGCAGGCGGGAGGGCCCGGGTGAGGGGCGCGCGTTGCCCGGCGACGGGCGGGGGCGCCGCGCGGCCTATCCCGGCCTCGCGCTTCGCCTTCCTCCCGCAGCCCCGCCGAGCCCCTTCCGGCCCCGCCGAGCGCCGCTGCCGCCATGGCCAGGTGAGCCCCGCCCGGCCCCGGGCCCAGCGCGGCCCCGGGCCCGGCTCAGCTTCCCCCCCCCGCGCTCCGCTTGCAGCTCCCCCGTGTCCCGGGTGGTGTACAACGGAAAGCGGAGCGGCGGCCCGCGCTCCCCCGGCGCCGGCAGCGAGATCTTCACGCCGGCCCACGAGGAGAACGTGCGCTTCATCTACGAGGGTGAGCGGGGCGGTGGCCGCTGGGCGGGGGGCGCGGGAGGCTGGGGGCGGCCGAGGCGAGCGGCCCCTGCCCCTGTTCCTGTCCCTGTCCCTGCAGCCTGGCAGTGCGTGGAGCGCGACCTGCGCAGCCAGATGGGCTCCGAGCGCGGCCTGGTCGAGGAGTACGTGGAGAAGATGCCGAACCCCAGCCTGAAAGGTGCGGGGAACAGGGGCACCGCGCCGGCTGTGCCGGCCCGGGGGTTGCGCGCGCCGGGCGGGGGCTGTGCTGCCTTTGCCCCCAAAGTCTCTCCTGTCTCCCTTGCAGCGTTTAAACCCGTCGACCTGGGTGATCTGAAGAGGAGGAACACACAGGATGCAAAGAAGTCCTAAAGCGGGTCCTCCTTGCGGGTTGGCTTCTCTCCTGAGGTCCTCAAGCAGATTTAATTTGAGATTTTGTGTTGATTTCCTCCTCTGGTCTGTCCTCCTAAAAGCTCGTGGGAGAGCCAGTCAGCTTTGGGGCTGGCTCTGAAGCTGCCTGAGGTCGAGGATGCTCAGGGCCTCACTGAGACTGCCCAGAGCCTTTTGCAAAGGATTCCAGTCCCCCGCTCATAGCTTTCTCTGGCCTCAAACTGTCCTTCCCCACTTCATACTGAGTAACCCGATCTCCTGTTCCCCTCTTGTTGCTGCCCTCTGTGCTAGGCTGGGCAGGGCCGAGGCAGATGCGCTGTTGGATCAGGCAGCACTGGGTCTCACTTTGCCCTGTGCACCAAAGCTCCACAGCTGCTGGGGCTGGCCAAAGGCAGGAGGCACAATCGAGTCTGTTCCTGTGCCTCCAGACACTGGGGCAACCCCTGTCCAGCCCTGCTGTCCAGCTGAGGGCTGGGCAGACCATAGCCAGGCTCTTCCCAGTTCCACCGTGGCAGCAAGTTGCTGCCTGGGCTGCTTGCTGCCAGAGCATGTGGGCAACATCTGAGGCCACATCTTCTACCTGCTTAGATCAGGCCTGGTCCCTGTGGTGCTGGAGGAGAAGCTGTTCCTCTCCCTGCAGTTGGAGAGGTGGAGTGTCAGCACCAGCCCCAGGCTTCTGAGAGATGCTCAGAGGGACCTGGGCCACCTGCAGCCCCACAGGAGGCAGTGGCCCTGGGGGCAGCCATGGGGCTACACGGAGCAAGGCTCAGGAGCTCCTTGCCCTGGCAACGCTGCAATTTTGTACTAACACCATTTTCCAGATATGCACCCTTGGAAGAGACCTGGCCCCTCAGCTCACCCTGGGTGGCTGTGGCTGGTAGAACACACCAGGGGCGCTTCCTTAAGCCACTCGCTCCTGGCACTGCATGGATGGTTCCTTTGTCCTTGCCTGAGCCGGAGAGAGTGACTGTGTCAACTTCACCCACCTGAGCTGCTGGGCTGCTCCGTGGGCAGGGGTGGCAGCCCCCTGCCCGCCTGTGCTTTGAGCTGGCGGGGATGGGGCTGCCAGGCCTGCCCAGTACCAGTAGCTGTGGGGAGGGCTGCAGGGACTTGGAGCTGCCAATATCTTTCCTTTGTTGAGTCCTTGAGTTGTACTGTACCCTTTCCTTTCCGTGGTATGTCACTTGAGGAGTGTTGTAAATAAACGCTGGTGTCCTTTTGGGGCTGCCTTGGTGTGGTGCTGCAGCCTGGCCCAGCTCTGGGGCATGGCCGAGGGGCAGAGAGCAGGAACTGTGTTTATTTTTCGCAAAGGGGCCTTGGCCCTGCACTTGCTGGGGCTGTTGATTTCCCTGCAGGCAGGTGCAGGCGTCGGTGGCACAGTGCCCTTGGGCTCGGGCAGTGCTCCGGGCAGCCAGCACCCCAGGAGCTGTCGCTGCACCCAGGATTTAAATGTTGAGACTATTAATACCCTCATATCCTCTTCCCTCTCCTGCTTTAATGGCATTTAGGCTATACTTAGCATTGCTAGAATTTCTGCTTGAGTGCATCTTGACACTTGCCACGACGCTGTTTACCTCCCATCACCAAAACATTCCTGCTGCTTGGTGCTGGCACAGCAGTATGGAAACTCATCCCCTATTGCCTCCCAAGCCACCCCAGGCCCCGCATCCCTCCAGCTGCAGGCAGTAGGGGACAGGCAGCTGTTGGCAGTGGGGGAGAGGTGGTTATCATTGTCACAGCCCCTCTCCTTTGACTCTTCTGGCAGGATGGGCCCTGTGGTGTGTTCAGGGAGCCTGACAGTTGGACTGCCCTGGTTTGAAGCCCTTAGCATGTCCAGAGCCATGTCCTGTGTCCAAGCAAGCTGCTGTTCAGCTGCCATGGAGCCCAGCACTGTCCCCTGTCTAGGCACCCATCTGAGGCCGTGCCAGGTCTGCAGGACCCCCACGTGCCCCTGGGCATGAGGGCCCTGCTGCAGCCCCACCGGCCTCTGCCTTGTTTTCCTCTCTGCTCGGGCACAGTAAAGCCAGAGGCAAAGCAGCTGCCCAAGCTCTAATGAAATGTACAAAAACCATTCTATAAGCAGGTGATTTTTATAAAGACTGATGCCAAATTGCAGGGCAAGGATGGTGAGGCGGTAGGGGGAGGTGGTGGGTGTTAGGGTTGTGAGGAGTGAGGCCACAGGCCAGAAAAATCAGGCTGTTTACCTATAAAAATCGACCTCATCAGGGTTTATTTCCCTGTGCCTTGGACACAGTGCTCTTCATTAGATTAAAGGGTGGGAGGAGGAGAGGAACGTGTTTGTCATCAAATTAGGTGGTGGGAAGAGGCCTGGCAGCAGGCAGAATCGACTTAGGAGACCAATTTGTGGTGCTCAATTCCCTTGATAAAGTGGGAATTTTCCTGCGAGGCGCCGCGCCTAGGGGTGCCTGGCTGTGCTGGGGTGGGCACTGCCCGCCGTGCCTGGCTGTGTCAGGAAGGCACTGCCTGGGGCACAGCCAGGCCGCCAGTGGAGAGGTGAGAAACTGCTTCAGCACCATTCCATGCCTTGGGACGAACTCCACAGCCAGGGACTGGCACCTTGGCTGCAGCTGCTCTCTGCAAAGGAGTCTTTGCTTGGGACAGTGAGGTGCTGGCATGGGCTGCCTGGAAAGGCAGTGAGTGCTTGGGTGCTCCTGGAAACACTGAGTGCCAGGCTGGACGGGGCTCTGAGCAGCCTGGTCTGCTGCAGATGTCCCTGCTCCCTGCAGGGGCTGGGCCAGGGGGACATTTAAAGGTTCCTTCCCACCCAAACCATCCTGCAAGTCTGGCCAGGCTGCTGTCAGCACCTTCATGCCATGGATACCAGGAACGAGCGGCTCCCATGGGGCAGCCGAGGGCAGAGCCTGCCTGTGTGTGTGTGTACACGTGAGTGTGTGTGCTCACGTGTGTGTGTGTGTGTGTACACACGTGTACATGTGTGTGCAGCTCTGTGTGTGTATGTACACTTGAATGTGTGTACACGTGTGTGTATGTACACATATGTACATTTGTGTGAAGCTCTGTGTGTGTACACGTGAGTATGCACATTTCTATATGTACATACGTGTGTGTGCACACGTGTATGTGCACATGTGCCCGTGTGTGTGATGTATCTGTGCCTGTGTGTGGGTATGTACACGTGTGTGTGTGTGTGTGGTGTACGTGTGTGCACACGTGTGCTGCCTGAGCTGTTCCTCGGGGTGGGGGTGTCCCTGAGTGCTGGCAGGATGGACACAGGTGACACCAAGGCAGGCAGGGGTGCAGTTAGCAGCTCTGTAGTGATGGGAAAGGATGGTGCTGCAGTCCCACAAGAGCTGTGTCCTTGGGCCAGGGCTAGCCCCGCTTCCAGGGAAGTCCCAGGAGCAGTGTTGCCTCCTGACCCAGGCGTCCTGGGGGGCTGTAGTTACCGTGGTTATTGGGGAGCTGCTGGCCAGAGCATGTGGTTCTGTGGGAGCTGGAGGTGACCAGGGCACAGGTCTGTGGACTTAGCCCTGCAGCACAGGCAATGCCCAGCTCTGGGACACACCTGGCTGGCACAGGTGCTGTGGGACATGCCCTGGTGCAGGCAGATATTGTGTGCTTGCATGGGGCTCCTGGGCACTGGCAGACACCATCCCTCCTTGGGGCAGTGCTGGGGGCTGCCCCTCAGCGCCAGGGGACACAGGACATTTCCACAGGACATTCATGGGCTGGGGCTGGCTTGAGGTTCCTGAAAGGTCCCTGTCATTGTGCGGGACACATCATAGGGCCACCCTTGCTGGGCAAGGTCTGGGGGCCAGCCTGGCCCCTCTGGGGTTGGAGGTCCACAGTGAGGTGTTGCCACAGCAATGCTGGAGCAACAGGCACAGGGCACGGCCCCGTGCCATGACCATATTTACCTTCCCAGAAACTGCTTCGTGCTCCAGCAATTTGCCTCAATTAGGCTCGTTACCGCGTCAGGAAGGCCGCAGTGACGCAGCGGCTGTAGGGCCGTTGGCTCCGCGGGGGCTGCCTGGGCCACTCCGGCACCATGGCTGTGAGCAGGGTAATCCCTGTCCCTCCCTATTCCTGTCCCCATCCCTGCTCTTGGGGGCCTGGATAGACCCTCAACCCTGTGCTCCCCTCCCCTCACCCGTTCCAGCACAGTCCTTGTGTCCTCACACCCCACGGTGCCGCTGCCCCACAGCCCTGAGCCCCAAAGCCCAGACCCTCTGTCCCCTGTCCCTGCTGCTCCCATTGCCGCTGCCAGCGCTGCACTGGCTCTTGGGCGCCGGGTCCTGCTCGGCCAGGGCAGACAGCAAGTTGTCGAGTAAACAGAGGAAAATTACTGTGTGCTGGGCTGTGCTTGCAGAGCCAAGCTCTGAACGGCCTGGGCCATTGCCGTGCCACGCCAGCCCCGCTGATGGCTCGCTGTGGTCTGGGACCCCAGACAGCTCGGCTCCTGATGGCTGCCGTGGGTGTCAGGGCCGTGGCCACGCGGTGCTGCTGATGCTGCGACAGGGGGGCATTTACCGAGGGGGCGGCCGCCCGTCCAATGTTCCCTGCGTGGGACAGCCGGGGTGCAGCTCCAGCTCTCACCCTGCTCAGCACATCCCCTGTACCGGGCTGTGCACGGGACTTGGACAGCCGGGGACCGTCACCCGCTCGGGGTCAGGCGGGGCGGAGTGGTGGGTGACGGGCAGTGCCCATGGCCCGGTCCGTGGGCGGTGGGGGTCACGGCGGGGCAGCTGTCCGTCCCACCGCCACCCCTCGGGCACGGTGAACCCAGCCGGGGAGCAGCACCGGCTTAATCCCCACACACCAGGCGATTGTGGTGCCCAAAGCTGCGGCATCCGGGCTTAGCGCTCATGTGCGCAGCACAAGCCTCTTAGGCCAGCGCTGTGAGCCCGCCCCAGCCAGCCCGGCGTGCGGCACAGGGGTCCTGCAGCCCCGCACCCACTGCTGCTCACGGAGCTCAGCGCTGCCGGCCGCTGATGCCCGGCCACGGCCTGGGCCAGCTACCGGGAGAGCGGGGGTGCCGCGGGCAGAGCCAAATGATTTAATTAAGGGCTCCTGGCAGCGAGAGGACAGAGCCGATTAGCGGCCAAAGGAAAGCGCGTGCTGGGGGAGCTGGAGCCCCGGCCGACAGAGCTGCAGCGGCTGCTGCTGCTGCATGTCTGCCCCACTCACTTGTACAGCAACTGTGGGGCTGCAGGGCTGCTGGGCTGGGGTCAGGCAGTGGGGCAGTCACTGGGGCTGTCTTCTGGTGCAGCTCATCCCTGCCAGGTGACTCAGCTCCCCATCCATGACTGTGGCTTGAGAGTATCTGTGGGGTGCTTGGGAGCATATTCCACACGTGTCCAATGTCCCCAGTGTCCCCAGTCCCTGCAGCCCACAGAGAGGCACACACGGAGCTGGCCCTGCAGCCCAGCACGGGCCCACACCTATTTACAGATATGACAGATAAATTACAGCACTGCGCACAGGGACTCGAAGGTGCACGAGGGCAGCACCACAGGACAAACTCCCACCCCCACAGATCCCCCTGGCCCCACAGTTCCCCCTTCCAGAGGTCCAGGCCCCACTTGCCTGCCTCGCTGTGTCCACTGTCCATGTGCCCAGCGCAGCAGCCTCAGCAGGGTGGCAGGTCCCAGTGCCCACCAGCACCTGGGGAGGACGTGGCAGGGAACGGCGGCATCCCAGCGGCTCAGCACAGCCCTCCCACCTGGCTGCGGGCTCAGAAGTGGCTCTCGGCCGTGGTCTCAGGAAACTCATAGCAGTGGTGATGGCCTCCCAGGGCGAGGTGCTCGGCCGTGCTGCGCCCACTCCTCTCCAGGCGTTGGGAGCCGGGGTGGGGGCCCAGGCTGCGCCCCAGCCCGTTGGCACAGCCGCCCACCAGCTGATGCTTCTCGCAGGTGCTGCCAGCGCCGTTGCGAGCACTGGGTGCATGGCTGTAGGTGTGCTTGTACTCCTCAGCCAGGTCCTTCCCCAGCTTCCAGCGCTGCCACCGCTTCAGCAGCTCTGCCTGCACCTGTGGGCAGCAGCTGTCAGTGTGACCCCGTGCCCCTGCTGCCCGTGTCCCCGCTGTCCTGCTCACCTCCTTGTTGACAAAGCAGTAGAGAATGGCTACCAGCATCCCCTGGGAAGAGGGAGGAGAGGCGTGAAGCACTAGACTAACTAAACCTCAGTCTAGTCAATCCTGAGACTGAAATCTTCCAATGGAGGGGTGGTCCTGTGAGGGCTGGGCTCACCTGGAAGGAGCTCAGGAAGAGGTCGAAGAAGAGCTTGACGTAACGCAGCGTGCCCTGGGCGTGCTCGTCTGTGATGAAGGCAAAGACCACCTCGTGGATGCCCAGCAGGGGGATCAGCGTCAGTGTGGACTTGGCCAGCCTGTGGGATGGGGTCACTGGGTGGACACACGTGCGTGTCCACCATGGGAACATGGGGTGAACCATGCCCAGCACCCACCTGAACTTGTAGTCAGTGTAGCGCATCTGGTGTGCACGGAGCTTGGAAACAAGGATCTGAATGATGCGGATGAAGATGAAGAAGTTGATCTGCAATGGAATGGAGTGAGCCATCAGGGGCACAGGCAGAGCCAGAGGCAGGGACAGACAGGACACCTCTGTTCCCCTGCCCTCGGCAGCCCCTCTCAGCCATCTTGGGGCCTGTGAGAGACGTCGGGCAAGGGGCTGCCGCAGGCTCACCAGGATGGCCAGGAACACGGGGAAGCGAAGGATCCACCAGAAGCCCATGTTGTTGTTTGTGGACCAGCACCTGCAGAATGGAGGGATGGGGACTGCCAGGAAGCCCCTTGACCAGGCAGCTGCTGGAGTCTGGCATGGCATTGGCAGCCTGAACCAAGCAAGCACTAAGGCCCAGCAGCACCCTGCTCCTTGCATGGAGAACGGTGTAGAGTCTCTCCAGGGCCATCACAAGTCCCACATGCACCTACCTGTGCCCTGTGCCCCCCTCCAGCCAGCAGCTGGAGCTGGTACTCACTGTATGTTTTCGTAGAGGAATTTCACAATGACCCAGGGAATGAGGAACAGCATGGGTGCCCCTGAGGAGAGGTGAGCAGAGCACAGGTGAGGCACAGCAGGGGACAGGGTCAGGGGGACAGCTCACCCACACTCACCCCAGCCGATGCACAGGTAGAGGGTGAAGTAGCTCCTCTCAGAGAAGACAGCCACCACCAGCAGGTTATGCAGGTAGATGCCTTCCACCAGCAGCCAGCAGTAGTTGGCCACGATTCCGTACTGCATGAAGACCGTGGCTGCCCGACAGCCTGCAGCTGCCTGTGGGCAGGTGTCAGAGCTGCAGCACTGCCTGTTTGTGTGTGTGCCTGTGCCCCCAGCCACGCCAGTGCCATCAGACTCCAGTGTCACCAGTGCCCCAGACCAGCCAGCCACCAGCCCTGCCTGTCCTTGTCCCTGTCCCTGCCAGTGCTGCACTGACCTCGTCGCTCAGCCACACTTGTACGTTGTAGCCGTCAATCTTGTCACTATAGTGGGTTTTGAGCAGGGCGTCGATGACCAGCACAGAGACGCCCTTCAGGATGAAGGAGGCGAAGAGGTTCATGTGGATGTAGTTCCTCATGCAGTGCAGCTTGCTGCGAATTTGGGGACCATTATCAATGCCCGTGCATGGACCCCTGGCCTCCGCCTGCCCACCCTGTGGACAGCCATGCCCAAACTCCCACCTGAAGCCCAGCAGCAGGGCCAGGGCAAGCAGCAGTGCACACAGGGACACAGAGTAGCCCACAGTGTACATCACCTTGAAGCTGCCATAGGTCTTGGCAAATTTTTCCTGGAAGAAGAGGGAGCAAGTGAGGGCAGGGGCAGGCAGGGGGGCAGGCAGGGACTCCCATACCCCTGCTGCCCAGGTCTGCCCACCTGCGCCTTTAGGTCCTCGTCATCCTGCTCACACTGTGTGGCATCGCGCAGGGACTGTCCCTGTGGCCCTGTCACCCACTGTCCGTCTGGCCCACAGATCTTGAAGACGTGTCTGTGCTTCACTGTGAGGGGAGGGGATGGTGGGGTGGGATGCCAGATGTGACCTGGACACAGGCTGTGACACACTGCACAGGTGTCCCCAGCACAGGTGCACCCGTGTACGAACACACTGCACAGGTGCACATGCACACATGCCTCCCCACTGTTACCTTTGTGGTACCAGGGCAGGAACCAGGGGCAGGGCACACTGGCTGTGCTGTTGGGCATCGTGTCGGGCCAGCACGAGAACTTGTCGAAGGTGCGGTTACAGACCAGCTCTGCAGAAGGACAGGAGCTGGTGGCGCTTTGGCCTCACCCTCTCTCGGGGTGCCAGGACCTCCACTGCTCGGGTTCTCATCATGCTGGGACCCCCTGTTGGCTCGTGTGCCCCCTCCCCATGTCAATAGGACTCTGTCCTCACCCCATCCCACCAGAACCCCCCAGACCCCCCACAGGCACTGACCTGTGGGCGCAGGCAGGCGGCTCATGTTGCGCTGGCACTCTTCGCTGTACTCCTTCCATCTCTCAACGACATTATCCGTGATCTGGGCAGAGGGACCCTGCGGGCACCAGGGAGCATCACCCATCACAGGTGTCCTGCTGCAGGGACAGGCTGTGCCAGGCAGTGACTCCAGCTTGGGGACAGCCACAGGCGAGTGCAGGCTAACATGCCATGCCATTCTGTGCCATGCCATGCCATGTCTTGTGAATGGCAGGGGAGGCAGAAAGGGGCATCAGCTGCTGTGCCACATGCCATGGTGAGGGGATGCAGTGGGATGGGGTGGATTGGTGGCAGTCCTGCGGGGGTAGAGGGCTGAGCAAGGGGCAGAGCATCCTCATGTGTGACAGCCCATCCTTACCTGGCAGCAGAGCAGCAGCACCAGGAGGGTGAGGACATGTGGCTGGGACATCCCTCCTCTGGACCACATGCATGAGACACGGCGCAGGGCACACGGCTTCCTACTGGCCCTCAGAAGCTTCTCCACCCTGGTGGTGATGGCCCTGGCATGTGGGCAACCCTGTGCAAGACGCCTGGTCACGGGCACTCCTGGGACAGAGCTGGGACATGGGGCTGGGGCCAGGTGGGGTTGGAGGCGACCACTCTGGCACAGAGCCAGTCCCAGTCATGGTGCCTCACTCCTGTCCCCAACCTCACCCGACCCTGCTTGGTGTTCACATTCATTGTTGGCTCATTTTTGCACCAAGCACCTGTATTATCCTCCCAGGATGGCACTGGGACAGTGACTATGCAGGTTCTTTGCCCACCAAGCCAATTTCAGCCCCTGTGTGGCTGGAGTGCAGTGGCAGTGCTGCCTCCAGATCCTCACAGAAAACCTGGGTTGGTGCCACCCCACGCTGCTGCTGGGACCCAGCTGTGCATCCTTGCTAAGTCCTGAGAATGCAGGAGCCCCATGGTAGAAGGGACCCCCTCCTCACACCTGAGCACTCTCTCAGGCAGAGAGGCTGGCACCTGGGCTCTCCTGCCTGGGCTGCTAACACCCAGCCATGGTCTGGCAGCAGTACCCACTGTGATGGCAGTGGCCAGGGAGCCATGGAGAGCACGGGGGCGAGCAGGGATGGGGACACTGGCCATTAACCGTCAGGGATCCTGGCTTGTGAGGCTGCTGTGGCTCCAGGA